>NW_006439568.1:26528452-26553778 GCF_000325575.1 Pteropus alecto | reverse complement strand
ATTTGATCCAATCTGCAGCTCTGTGGCTTTTTATTGGTGAGTTTAGTCCTTTTACATTTAAGGTGATTATTGAAATATGAGGTCTTCTTATAGCCATTTTATCTTAAGCTTTCTGGTAGCTTGGTGTTTCCTTTCCTTCCTTGTCCTTATGTTTCTGTTTTCTTTATTTTGGTTGGCTTTTGTGGGTTTTCTCTCTATCCTTCTTGTTTTATGTTATATAATTCAGTTCTGAATCTTTGGTATGTGGTTACCATTCAAATATGTAAAGGATAGTTATATATATAGTAATCCATTTTCTTCCGTGTGTGCCTTATCTCCATTCCTCTTTGAGAATTTGGATCTTTGAATCCTCCCCTTCTCTGTTAGTGTTGTCTCAGTTTGTCCCTATGTATGCTGAACGTTCATTACTATCTCGCTATAACAATTCTCTTATTATTTAAGCTTATAATGCCCTGATCTTAATAAGGGTTGCACTCCTCTGCTTCTATTTGCCTGATAGCCACCTTACTCCTAATTATGTATTTTTTTGTCATTTTATTTTAGGTGAACTGACCCCTTTCAGTATTTCCTGTAATGCAGACCTCGTACTGGAGAATTCCCTCAATTTTTGTATGTCTGGAAAGGTCTTAATTTCTCTTTCATATGTAAAGGAGAGCTCTGCTGGATACATTATTCTTAGACAGTAGTTCCTTTCATTTAATAGTTTGAATATTTGATTCTTCTCCTTTTTGGCTTATAAGATTTGTGTTGAGAAGTCCAACGATAATCTAATGGATTTTTCCTTTATAGGTTACCATCTTCTTTTCCCTGGCTGCCTTGAGAATTCTTTCTTTGTCATTGATTTTTGATTATGTAAATACTGTGTGTCTTGAAGAAGGCCATTTTGGGTTGGGAAATTGAGTGTTCTTTTGACTTCTTGAATTTCAAGGTCTAGTTCCTTCCTTAGATTTGGGAAATTCTCATCAACTATTTGTCTGAATGTGCTTTCTAATCTCCACTCTTTTTCCTCCCCTTTGAGAATGCCCATTATTCTTATGTTTCCTTTCCTGATGTTATCAGCTAGTTCTTGTATTTCTCTTTCATTCTTTGGTTTCTCTCTTCTCCTTTCTGTTATATTTCTAGATTTCTGTCTTCAGTATCACTGATCCTTTCCTCCATTTGGTTGACTATTTCCCAGGCTTGCTATTTCATTTTTCATCTTTTGCAATGTGTTCTTCATCTTCAGAAGTTCTATTTCGTTCTTTCTGAGGGTTTCAGTCTCTTTGCTAAAGAACTCATTCTGCTCATCTAATTTTTTTTTCAATGCCTGAAATTATTGATATGAATTGTTTTGTATCTCATTGAGTTTTCTCAGAAGTACCGTCCGGAAAATCTGTCATTTAAGTCACATATTTCTGTCTTTAAGCTTATTTTCTGGAGCTTTTTATCTTTCTTTGAGATGTCTTGTCATCTTGGTTGTTCATGGTGTTTAATGGACTACTTCTCTGTCTGGGAATTAATGGAAATGTATTCTGCTGCTTTTCCAGAAAGAAGATTTATTATGTAAAGATCTTTCTTTAGCCTGTTGCAAAGGTGTTTTTCTTTTGCTTTCCAGTAGGTGGCGTCTAAGTCTCTTGGATCCCTGCTTTATATAAAGTCTTAAAAAAGCCCTTTTGTTTCTTATAGATATTCAGTGATGCTCAGTCCCTGTCACTGTTAGCGACAGTTTCAGTAGCATTTGCTCAGATTCTCCTGGGGCTCTGTGGTGTTTGGTCTTGGATGATATGGGGCTGGGGCCCTCTGGGTTGGGTGTTGGGGGCTGGTAATACTCGACTGCTGCTTCTCTGCCGTCCCCACTTCTGCCCTGATCCCTGGACACCAACACTGTGGGGAGCTCCCAGCTCTCTCACGCAGACCTGTTCAGGGAACCTGCCGCACCTTTCTCCTCCCCCTCCTCCTACAAGGATCTCCACCTGGGAGAGGCATTTTCATTGTTTCTCCCAGTCCACCACCTGACACCCAGGTTTCTGACCTGTGGTAGCTCTTTTGTGCAGATCCCATGCTCTGATGTGTTGGTGTGCAGGTTGGGTGTTTTTTTTTTATTGAGTTTTAGATGTTCAGCTTATTGTTTCAAGGGGAGAGATCTGGGGACATCTCTCATTTCACTATGTTTCTCACATCACTTCATTTTAGTATTTTTTAAGTTTGTCATACGATCCCATGTTTAAAGTGAATGAGAACAGTTTTTAAAACTTCTGTCAGATAATGTAGCTGCCTTGCCCCTTATTGATTGATTCTTCTCTTATCTCTTGTTTTTGGTCCATGATCTTTAATTTCAGAAGGGGAGAGGCTATTTTTGTCTTTAATTTTAAAATTTTAAAGATTTTCTTTTTAAGACATTTTTATGATTTTGCTCCAATTTGTATTTTTTATTATAGACTTTAAAAAATGTATATTTAAATTTATTTTAATGTTTTTGAAGGAAAGGACTCTTTTAAAGTCAAGAACTTTTGCCATGATTTTTGAAATGGATGCAATTTTATGTCTCTGTTCTAGGAGGTAATAAAGATTTTCATCGAAGACAACTTAACCTTCAGTTTACCTGTCCAGTTCCGACAGTCAGTATTAAGAGAACTCTTTCAGAAAGCTCAACAGGGGTAAGCAAATTAAAGAATTACTTTTTGATTTTTGAATAAAAGAGCAAGTGTGCATTTCAGGTTTATCAAAAACACACCTCCAAATTACCTGTAAGTCTATAACAACAGTTTCAGTTTTGTTAGTACATGGAAATTAACATAATCAGAGGAGCCACTTCAGTGTACATCTAATCTGTTTTAAAGCACTTGGGGAAAAATATTACATATAGCAGAATTTGATTCTGTTACAGAATCTATCTAAATTGTCCCTTGATAAATTCAAAACTTTTCTGTTCTGCTTTTTTCCCCCTTGACTTTGGTATTTACTAGTTGTGCCCGAGTTATCCTAAAATCTTAAACTCACAAGTATAAATGGCTCGTTCTTGTGAATTTAGTTAACATATATTTTTGTATTTGAAAAATATTAGTGGATTTGCTTTTGTATTCTACAGAAATGAAGCTCTAGATGAAATCTGTTTTAAAGTCTGTGCCTGTAATACAGTCCGTGATATATTGGAAGGTAGAACAATTAGTGTTCAATTTAACCAGCTATTTCTTAGACCTAATAAAGAGAAAATAGACTTTCTTCTTGAGGTAAGATATTTTTTCCCCTTTTGACTTGAAATTTTGCTTTAAGCTTACCAGTGACCTCTTAGTTGCCAAATCCAGTGCCCTCTTTCTGTCATCTGACCTGCCTCTCTGGTAGATAGTTGATATTACTGACAGATAACATTCTCTTACCTTGTCTCTTTTCTAGTTCTCCATTACCAGATTTTCCTTAGTTCTTCATTGACTTCTGTTTTGCTCTCTCTCTAGTATTTTTGTTTACAAAAGTTTTGTCCTTGGCTCACTCATCTTCTCATATCATTTTTTACTCTCATCCAAAACATCAGTCACCTGTTTACTAAAAACTCCCAAATCATACCTCTAGCCTCTCATGTGATTTCTAGAATCTTTGTTTCTAATGGATCTTGCTACTTTTTAATAATTATAATGTAATAGACATTGAGAGAAGTAATACCACTTAGCATAAGTAATACCATTTAGTTCCAAAATGCAACATTGCCAACACTGTAAAAGTTTTCTATGCTCTTTATCAAACCCTCTCTGCCTCCTTTGAGGAACCGCCGTCCTGCCTTTGGTGCTAATTGTTTCCTAGCTGTTCTTTACAGTTGTGTCACTTTTGTATGTACCCTTAAAGAATATTTTTTAATTTACCTGATTTGAACTTTATATAAATGAAATATAAAATGTATTCTTCGTCTATAGCCATGCCACCCTAAATGTGCCCGATCTCGTCTGATCTCGGAAGTTAAGCAGGGTTGGGCCTGGTTAGTATTTGGATGAGAGACCACTTAGGAATATCAGGTGCTGTAGGCATTTAAAAAAAAAAAAATTCTTCATTTTCTTTCACTAAACATATTTGTGAGATTTTTTTTCCAGTTGTCATATGCAGATACAGATTTTTTTTTCCCCATTGCTGTAAGGTATTATATGACCATGCCACAATTTATCCATTCATAAGATGATGGATGTTTGTGGTGGTTATAGTTTTGGGCTATTGTGTTGCTTGGAACATACTTGTATATATATCCTGGTGTATACATGTACTATTTGTCTAGTTATATACATAGAGAATGTCTATTTGCAATATTACTTTATAATATCAAAGTTGTTTTTTTTTGCCACTAGCATGCATAAGAATTCTCATTGGTCAGCATCTTTACCACTACTGTCAGATTTGCCTGTCAGGTCATTGTGTAATGATATGTCATTGAGTTTTTCATTTCCATTTCCCTTATTACTAAGGAATTACCAGCTTTTATTTTTTGCTCATGTAGATTGTCTTTTGAGGTGTCGGTTCCAATTAACATGCCTCATTTTTCTATTGGATTGTCTCCTCCCCCCCGCCCCCCAATTTTTTTTGGTAGGAATTCTTTCTATATTCTGTCCTTTACCAATTTTATATTTTGCAGGTATCTTCTCAGAGTTTGAGTTCTCTTTTAACTTTATCGTTTTAAAGGCTCTTAATTTTAATATTATGAAGTTTATCAGTCTTTTTCATAAAGGAAAAGATTCATGATTTCTGTGTCTTCAAGAAAGCTTTTTCTATTCCATGATCATGAAGATAATCATATTTTATCTTCTAAAAGTTTATAGCTTAGCCTTCCTTTCACATTTAGGTCTTTAATTCATCTACAATTGATTTTTGTGTCATGTGAAGTAGGGGATCTGATGTCATTTTTTCCCCTCATATATTGTCCATTTGTTCTATTACCATTTACTGAACAGTCTTTTTTCTACCAATCTCCAGTGCCGCCCCTATTGAATGCCAGGTGTCCATATGTGTGTGGGCCTGTTTTCTGGATACTATTCTCTATCACTTTTCTATTCGTCAGTTTATGTCGGTATCTGTATGTCTTGATACATCTAAAGCACAAACAATTTTTGAGGTCGTGCTGGTATGCTTCTCGTTTGCATTTTCTTGTAAACAGTAGACTCAGATTGTCAAGTTCCACAAATAAGCCTGATGGATTTTTGTTCAGAGTTATGATATATTTAAAAACCAATTTGAGAAGAATTAATATCTTTACAATTTTGAATATTCTAATCCATGAACTGGTATGGCTTTTGATTTATTTAGGCATTATTTAATGTCCTTCAGGGCTTTATAATTTTTCCACAGAAATTTTTTTTTTTTAACATGCACTTGAAAATAGTTTATGCATTGGTAAAAAGGTACAGTTCAACTTTGTATAATGATTTTTTTCCAACTACTTTGCTAACCTGAAAATTCTATTAATTTGTGAGTTCATTTGTTTTTCTAAATGAAGTCTTCATCTGTAGGTACTGCATTTTGTTTTTCTTTTCTAACTTTTTCATTTTTATTTCTTTTTACTTGTTCTTATTGCGTTGACGATGACCTCCAGTACAATGTTCAGTATAAGGGGCTGTGGTACACTTCCTGGTCTCATTCTCAGTTTCAGAGGAAAAGCTTGCACTGTTGCACCATTTAGAATTATGGTTATTATATGTTTTTCCTGTAGCTACTCCTTACCTGATTAAGGAAGTTTCCACATATCCTTAAAGGTTCACTAAAGGGCTCTTTTTTAAAAAATCATGAATGATTTTTAGATTTTATTAAATGCTTTCTCTATTATAATCTTGTAACTTAATTTTCTCTCTTAATTTATTAATGTGGTAAAGTATATTCATTGTTAAACTACCTTTGCTTGTTTGGAATAAACTCAACCAGGTCATGATCTTTTTTATCTTAATTGACGTGTAATTGACACAAAACATTGTGTCAGTTTTGGGTGTATTTCATGATCTTTTAAAAACAATATATTGCTGGATTTGGTTTGCTAATATTTTTAGATTTTTTACGTTCATGTGTGAGATTAAGGTATCTCTTTTTTTTCTTTCTTGTCCTGTCTTTGCTTTTGGTAACAAGGTCATGCTTGCCTCATAAATAAATTGGGGTATCTTTTTCTTGCCTGGAAAAGTTAGTGTAAAAATGGACTCATTGCTTCTTTTGATGTTTGGTAGAATTTAACAATGAAGTATTTGGGCCTGGAGATTTTTTTGTGGGAAGATTTTTGGCACTGAGTCAATTTCTTCAGCTATTATAGAGCTACTCTCTTTTCTTGATTAGTTTTAAGAAGTTATTTACTAAGAATTTGTCCACTTTACCTAAAATTTTAAGTTTATTAATATTAAAGTTTTTAATTACCTTTTTAATGTTTATAACATTTATAGAGATGTCCCCTATTTCATGATTTAATGAAGCTTTTTTTAAAAATTGAAGTGAATTCACGTAACATATCTGTTACTAATCAGAAGTTAATACATATTCTCTAAGTTGTTCCATGATGCGTGTGCAGTGCAAATCTATATGTGAACAAATTTGTTACAAAAGGACACTCAAATATCACTTACCATAATAAGATATTACATATGACCACAAATTTAATATTTTAATAAAATTTAAAATTAATTTTGCAATGGAACAAAATTATTAGAAGGTAACTAACTATATTGTACATACACCAAAATGCTCAGATGTGATATATTACACTGATAGGGTATCCTATTCATCTGAGCATAGTACTTTTAAAGTAGTTATTCTTTTTTTCTTTTGAATAATAGCTGCATAGAGATAATTCATATACCATACTATTCACCCATTTAAAGGGTACAATTCAGTAATTTTTAGTATGTTTATAGAGTTGTACAACCATCACCACATTTTTAGAACATTTTCATTATCCCCATAACAAAACCTTTTATTCATTAGTAGTCATCACTGATTTTCCCTGTTTCCTCAACCCCAGGCAATCTACTTTTTTCTCTTTAGATTTACCTGTTCCGAACGTTTTATATAAATGAAATTATAAAATATGTTGTCCTTTGTCTTTCACTTAATATGTCCCATGTTCATCGATGTAGCATGTGTCAGTACTTCATTCCTTTTAATGGCCGAATATTATTCCATCAAATGGGCATACTAGTCAATGTCTATTTTGTGTGTTCATTCATCAGTTGTTGGACTTTAGGGTTGTAAATCTATATGTGAGTAAATCTGTTACAAAAGAGCACTCAAATATCACTTACCATAATATATTACATATGACCACAAATTTAATATTTTAATAAAAATTTAAAATTAATTTTGCAATGGAGCAAAATTATTAGAAGGCGACTATATTGTACATACTCCAAGATGCTCAGATGTGATATATTACACTGATTTTTTTGCTATTATGAGCAATACTGCTATAAACATTCCTTAATTTATTCCTTAATTTATTGTGTCAGGGTATTAGAGAATATTTTACAATTTCTTGAGGCTAGGGACTTTTACACTAATATTTTATTTTGGTCTCTTGTAAATAATATATGGAGGAAATCCTAATCTAATGGATAAACTCAGAATATTATTTGTAGATAACTAATATTTCCATTCTTTATTTTCATTGTTTATTTTTTGAACCTAGGTTAACTTAACCATTGGTTCTGTATACTTCAGCTATTATTGACCCTTCTTTTCAACTATACAAGATGAATCACTCACTTTACTGAGAGTAGCTACTGATTCTTAATAGTTAATCCCTAGTGTAATTGGTAACATACTCTAAGTTCTGGGAGAACTCTGTACCATGCTAAATAGATTATACTTTACGACATGTAAATACCTGCAGTTATTGAAGTGATCAGATTCCACTCCTCCCCATAATAGATTTTGTTTTTAGTCTCATCTTTTAAATTACTTAATCAAATCTGTGATTGATGTATGGTTGAAAAAGGAAAATTCAGTTCTTTTTAAATCTAAACTTTTCAAACTGTCAATGTACATTTTTTTAAAATGCCCCTATTCAAATAAAAAATGCTCAAATTTCTAGGTATGTTCAAGATCAGTAACTTTAGAAAAACCTTCCGAGTCTTTGAAAGGAAACATGGCTGCTTTTCTAAAGTAAGTGCCTTTCTTTTTTTTCGCCTTAACTTTGAAGTTAGTCCTATGCAGAAAGTATCTTTTATTACTTTTTGTATTTGAACTGCATGTCTTATAAACAGGCAGTAACTGGTACATAAGAACCAGTTAAGATGAAGTCGAGATTTATGCAGCCTCACAAAATTTAGGATTATTATCAGTTACTCTATATTGTGTCATTGACATCACAATTTTAAATAAGGACGAAAGAGAAATTTTTAAATCTATTTCAAAATAATGTTATGCAGTTTATGAAATGATTGATTCGTTATATGATTTATTAATAAAAATTGGTTAACATTGTTTTTTCCAAACTAAATTATATACTTTTTTGTTTCACAATATTTCTTGCTGATCTAGGAATGTGTGTCTGGGGTTGGAAGATCTGCAGTATGTTTTCATGATTTCTTCACATGAGCTTTTCATTACATTGTTGAAAGATGAAGAACGAAAGCTACTTGTTGATCAGATGAGGAAGCGATCCCCTAGAGTAAATCTGTGCATTAAACCTGTAACTTCATTTTATGATATCCCAGGTTAGCTCTCTAGTCTGCTAGCTAGAATGTTGGCATATTTTGCCCCTATATTATAATTGCCCCTCATCATATTTGAGGATATTCTCTTAATTGTTTTAATTTACACTTATGTCGGTAACTAATAGAAATTTACTTGTCTTCCATAGTCATTTCTGCCTAAGCAGTTAAGTACTGGGACTGCTGTATGTATGGTTAATGGAGAAATTAGGCTTAGATACATAAAAAATTTTAACTAGGGAAATAGACCAAGGTTATTCTGTCGCTAATAGTTCTTGAAAGGTAACAGTAAGAGGAGGGAGGAGATTAGTAAAGCATACTAAGACCAAAAAAAAAAAAAAAAAGTACAGGCTTCCGTGCATTTTAGCCTGTATCACTGTGATACTGTCTACTGGCTAGCTTTGGCAGTATTGCCATTTTTGCCATATTTATTTGATGATTTTCTTCCATTTTGGCTCTTAAATATAAGTAGAAAATATAGTGCTATTAGTTAATTTAAAAAATAAGCTTCAAAACTTAATATAGGTGAGACAGAGAATGCAGTTGGTTTAACAGAAAAGGGAAATTTTAGCTGCTTTGAACCTCGCTAGATTTAAACTGGTTGACCATCCAGTTGTAAAGGAAAAGAATAACATTAACACATAAAATGCTGGAAATGAATTATTGAAGACTATCTGAAAGCTGAGTTGTAATTAAGGACTTTAATCATCATTTTTTGCTTCTTTGAGAAAACAATACCTCCTCCTCCCTTCAAAAAACAAATGTTCTTAATATTTATTACTCAAAATTAATATTTTATAAATGCTTTTGTTAACGTGTTCAAAAGTAGTAGACTGTGTATGCTGATTGTTTCTACATACATAGTTTTTTCCATGAACCAGTTATTGGTTTTTACCTTTGTTTATAGTTTCATCATCTTTATTAAATGCAGACATAATACAAATTGTTAGGTTTTCTCTATGAGGATATATATAAATTACATTATTTTAATCAGTTAGCTCTTGAGAGTTGTTTTAATTTATAAGAGTTGTTTTAACTTACAATACTTATAAACATACACAATTTCTCCCAATAAATTATTTTCATATATATAGGATTATATGCACCTTTGAATTAAATGATTATTGAACTAGAAATCCCTTTCTTTCTTAGCCTCAGCAAGTGTCAACATTGGCCAATTGGAGCATCAGCTGATATTGTCAGTGGATCCCTGGAGGATTCGACAGATTTTAATTGAATTACATGGTATGACATCAGAGCGCCAATTCTGGACGGTGTCTAATAAGGTAAGAAACCCTTTGTCAAGAACTGATAAGAAAATTATCCTTGTATTCTAGTATAATTTAATTAGGAGGGTTGTTGCCTTGCTGTTTTGAGAATAATGGCCACCCTTTATTTGTCAACAATTTTAGGATTTCCACATGACAATAGTTGGTTGCACTTTGAATAGCCATTAACAGAAATAAAAAATGTCAAAAAAAAGATACTATTAAGTCATTAACCTCTAAAAATAAGTTTATATTACACTTATAGCATTTATGTACACTCTAAATATAGTTATAAACATATGTATAAGGTATATTATTTATGCAGTCTATAGCTAATACTAGCTGTGTGCTTATAGAGTTTTCATTTTTTAATACCTTCTCGAGTTCTAAAGCCTACAGTTTGGAACCAATTCATTAAAACTTTTTTATGTGGGGCATGTTTGGCTTAAGATATTCATTTAAAAACACCCAGCTAACCTATTTACTTGTTTCAGGAAAGTTATCTATTTAAAAACTTTCTTGCATGGAAAGTGCAACTGAAAACAGCTTTTAAAACACCATTTCTATGGAATGTAGCTAGAGATACAAGGAAAATAGCCCACAGATACAGGAGATGTTAAATAACATGGCAGTGTTTCTAACTGCATACTCTTCTGCTGAGAATGTAGTAAAAAAGCAGTCAGAAGTTCATGTATATTTTATAGGATTTGAAAATGCAAGTAAATGAAATGAAAAGTTGTTCTGAACATTAGTTGGGCTTCATTAATATTGACATTGTTATTAGTGTTCATTTTTATGGATGAGGAATTACAGCAAATAGTTAAGAGAATGAGTTCTGAGTTTAAATCCTAGCTCCATACTTATGAGCTATATAATCTTGGCAAGTTCTGTAACATCTGCATGCCTCAGTTTTCTCATCTGTAAAAGGGAGATAACAGTACCTCCTTCGTAGTACTTATTGTTGTGAAGATCACATGTAAATACATTTACTCTTAGGGTTTTGTTTTCTTTTTTTTCTATAGACTGTCCTTCAGAAAGTTCCAATCCATTTAATCATTTATTACTGGCTCATTATAGTGAATACATTCATTTTGATTACCATTTCATTATGGCTGTTATTTTTTTTTTTCTCTTTAAAAAATGATCTTTGAATGATTTTTTAAATGCTATTGAAGATTATTAAAAGATTCTCATCTAGATATGGCTTTCTCTATGTGTGTACATATATATATTTTTATTTCTTCTAGTGGGAAGTACCTTCTGTCTATAGTGGTGTTATCCTGGGTATTAAAGACAACTTAACAAGAGATTTGGTTTACATTCTCATGGCCAAAAGTTTACACTGCAGTACTGTTAAGGTCAGTAGAAGTGTACATCAACTTATGGTTAAGAATATGCTTTACTGATTTTAGCGTGAAAGCCAGGAATCAGAATCTGTTATATTTTCCTGATCATAAAATTATAGTCATAGGCCTAAAAGAATATTTGAAAGGATGTTTTGATTCGTTCTTTTTTCTTTGCCCTCATAACTATACCAAACTGGTCTTGGATGTGTGAATACTGCTCTGTTCCTTTGTAAATATCTAGAAAACATGAAAAATTATTATTTGTATCTTTTAGGATTCATTTAGCAAAGATTGTGTTCCAAGTGATAAAAACAAAACAAAAATCCCTTAAAATTACTTTTGTAGTTTATTATTCATAACGAGTTTGTAATCTATTTGGAAAGTCGAGATGTAAGGGAGCTGTTAAATGCTATAAAATAGTATAATTACACAACTAATAGTACAGTAAATTCTGTAGGAAGGTTTAAGATAGCATTGGAAGGCAGAAATCCTGAGCTAAACATAAGGCTTAAATAAGTTACCTAGGTAAAGAGGATGATACCATCAGGAAAAGCTGGAAGATAAGTAGGATTGTATATTAGTAGACTGGAAGCAATATGCTAATGTTAGAGTGTCATTTGTTATGTGAGGTGAAGCTGGTGAGGAAGCTAGACCCAGCCCATAAAGAACCCTGTGAGCTTTGTTAAGTTGGTTGGTTTTTCTAGACTGACAATGTCCAAAGGGAATATCATACAAACTACTTGTGTAATTTACAGTTTTTTAGTAGCTACATTTTTTTAGAAGTACAAAAAAGGTGAAATAGATTTTAATAATACATTTAACTCAGTATATCTGTCATTTAAACACTTAAACAATATAAAAATTGAGATATTTTGCTTTTTAAAAAATATATTTCTTTGCGTGTATGCAAAGTTTTCACTCAAAATCCAGTGATTATTTTACAGCACCTACCATTTTGGACTAGTCAGAATTTGCAATGATAGCCACATGTAGTTTGTGACTACCATATTGGACAGCAAAGCAAGGTACCTGAAATGTGTTCAGTAGATTGGGCAGTTAGAAGATATTTGTTTAGTGAGAGCTGTTGATCTTCATCATGATGGTGGATAGAAGCCAGATTGTAGGATTGAAGGAGACCTGTGGAGAGAGAAATGAGTGAAGATCACTCTTTGGAAAAATTAGAAGGAGATGTATAGGAAAGGGCTTGGATTGTAGCTGATTTGATTTATTAGCCAGTGATGTAAATTAATAGTGTTGCATGCAAAGATTTTTAGAATGTGAAACTTTGTTGAAGGATGTAAAGTCTAATTCTGAATATGTAGGTGGGTAGAGAAGGGTGTCCGTTTTAGAATTGTTTACTTTTATAAAATATATATAATTTATTTAAGAACTTATTTTTGTTGTTTTATAATTTATGTAAAACTCGTTTAGTAATGTGGCATGTATTTTATATTGATTATTGGATCTTTTTTTAAAAAATTCAAAAGATTTAAGTATTTATCAGAATAAGTCAACATTACAGAGATGATAAAGAACAAGGTAATTTAGTCTCATTTCTTGAGATAACCAGTGTTAACCACTTAAATTAATCCTTCTTCTCTTTACTCTGCACTCATAAAGATACATACTTTTTTACTCCAAAGGAAAGGGGATCAGGTTTATTCTATTATTTCTTTTTATAGGACTTTTCCCATGCTAAACAGCTATTTGCTGCTTGTTTGGAGTTGGTAACAGAGTTCTCACCAAAACTTCGTCAGGTCATGCTAAATGAGATGCTGCTTTTGGATATTCATACACATGAAGCTGGAACAGGGCAATCAGGAGAGAGACCTCCTTCTGATCTTATTAGTAGGGTGCGGGGATATCTGGAAATGAGGCTTCCTGGTAAGACTGAATCACAAAGCTACATTTCAGAAATTCAGTACTCAAATAATTGGGGGAGGGGGGATCTAAAAGAACATTTACTTGTTTTTACCATCTGTAAAATAATTTCTCTCCTAAAACAGAATTCATATGTGGGCTTCACTTGAGAACATTGGAGAAAATGTAGGAAACTTCATTTCCTAAGATTGCTATAATAAAGTACCATAGGTGATATAAAACAACAGAAATTTATTCTCTCACATTTCTGGAACCTAGATGTCTGAAATCACGGTATCTACTGGGCCATAATCGTTCTGAAGGTTATGGGGAAGAATCCTTCCTCACCTTTTCTTAGCTTAAGGTGGCTCCCAGCAATCTTTGTCATTCCTTAGCTTGTAGCTGTATCACTCAGTCTTTGCCACTTCCTTAATATGGCATTCTCCTGTGTCTGTGTTTTTCCTCTCCTCTTCTTATAAGGCACCAGTCATTGGATTTAGGGTCTGCCCTAATTCAGTATGATCTTATCCTAACTAAGCACATCTACAAAGACTATATCTAAGTCACATCACAGTTTGAGGTTTCAAGTGGACGTGAATTTTGGGGGGACATTACAAAAACTATATTACAATTTGAAGATACTCTGTTAAAAGAATAAAAATATCCTTGAAGGTACAGTTTAAAGGTTTATTTCCTTATTACCATCATACAGAGCCCTCAAAATGATTGCCACTGCATTAGGAACTCACTTGTCACTTTAGGGACAGAACTTTGCATGTCCAATAATAAATAGAAATATCTTATTATGCAAAGTGGCTTATATAAAGTATCACCTAGGTTATGTATAAATCTTGCTTAGTTAAAGGAGTTTCTTAATTTTACATGTTTTAATATTTAGAGCAATTAAATCATAATCATACTGTACACAGTATTGTAAACAGTAAAATTAAAGTGTAAAAGATGGTGCTAATAATATGCCGAAACAAATGGTCACTGGCCCTCTGGTATCTGTTTAATGAATTTAATTCTTATTATATTCTGATTTCTAGTAGAAATTACAACATTTTAGCATTTTATAGATAGAATACCTTTGAGCTTTAATGCGTTCATGCCCTTCAGTATCATGAGAGAAGAATTGATGCTGGCATTAACTGTTGAACTGACACACATGCACTGTATATATGTGTTCTTTTTAAAAATAGAAGATTGATTTTTTTGTACGTGATTTCACTAAAATTGAAAAGAATTGAAAAACCCTAACATTTATTGAGTGGTAACTACATGTCAGATATTATTCTAAGAGCTTTAGATGCAAAACTCATTTAATCCTAATGGCAACTCCGTGAAGTAGCTACTTATTTAATTATACCCATTTTGTAAATTGCGAAACTGAAATGCAGAGGAGCTAAGGAATTTGGCTCAAGTCATGCAGTAAGAGACAGACAGAACTGTGATTTGTATCCATCGGTCCAACTTAAGCCTGTGCTCTTACTCTTTGAAATGACTAGAAATGCCTTTAAATAATTATACTCTATTTGTCCTACCTTTTGGCATGTCAGTAGTTTAGAGTTCATATCACTTTTTTTTTGGTTTTGATTTTTTTTTTTTTTTTTGGTCTAGACTCATAGCTCTGCCCATATTTGTGTAAATTCCTAGCTTATCTAAATGAGAAAGAAAGGATGTAATGTATTGTCAGGAGGAACAAGAAAATGATTTTTTCCTTACAGGCATGGTTCCTGTGCTTTGACTTTGGCTGAGCCTCCATTACAGACTAAGTTACCTGAGTTCAGCATAAACTCCTGGCTCTGGTTCTCTTAGAGTTCTGCATTCCAGTGCCATTGTGAGAGGCATAGTTAGTAGGATGGCTGCTCCATGGGGCAGAATCGTAGAAGGGATATAAAAAGCTGTCTTCTGCCACCTTTTCCTTCCTCCTTTTTTAAGAAAAAAAGTTGTTCTCTGGTCATAGTGGGTCAATTCTGAATGAGTTAGATGCATGCCCTCTATGGAACACAGAAAGAGAAGTTCTCTTACATAGGTTACCGGGCTTTTCTGTCAGGAACAAGAAGTGATCTTAACTGACAACAGATATAACCTCTTAGGTATAATAAGAGCTACAGGTTAACTATTCTAAAACCATGTTTTTGGGGAGAGAGCCCCCAACTTTTAATACCTTCATATTAAAAGGCAGCTTTCTGTGTTCTTGTTCCTTGGGGTTCAATAAAATGGAATGGTAGGCGTACTCTGGCTCCCTGTTAACAGCATATGACTCTGGACTTCTTGATAAGGAATAATTGTATTGCAGGTACTTAAAGGGAAGTTTAATCTCCAAGTCATTGACCCTCAAACTGTATCAGTACTCCACTCTCTACGTTCTGATTCATCTTTGAGAACCATTTCTGTATAACTGATAGGGAATGCCTGGTACTTAAATGAAACCTTAGAGCCAATTGCTGTGTGGCCTTCCTTTGTCAAGTTGTATAGAACTCAATGACATGCATGCATTTGGGATACAAATTTCACTTGTCTTCATTCCTTCTTTAAGATGAGGATGAAAATAATGTATTTTTGTTTTATTTTGCTGTGTTCCTGTCCTTTTTGTCATCTCAAATCCTTTTTTGGGGAATAAGGTGAGATATAAACAAATTAAATAGCCCAAGGCACAATGTTCTTAGACTGAAAATATAGCTATTTAAGTTTAATAGCTCTTCCTGTTTTAAATCTTAACATTGTTATTTAGCATTCATTGGGGTTTCTTTTTTCTGCAGTACGTTAAAACCTGATTACATACTTTGAAGTATAAGCATATTTAACATTAAGGTACATTTAATAATTTTTTCAAAGGAAATAATGTTCAAAAGAATTCTGATTTTTTTTCTCATTACTTTTTTTAGTCAAGATTGTTTCCAGTACAGTAAATATTTTTTGAAAGAGTGAAAGACTCATTTCAGGAATATTTATTACATTTCAATCTGAAAAAAAGTATTAAAAATGATATATTAACTTAGATTTGTTATAGTTTTATTATATGTATGGTTT
Organism: Pteropus alecto; assembly: GCF_000325575.1. Taxonomy (NCBI): domain Eukaryota; kingdom Metazoa; phylum Chordata; class Mammalia; order Chiroptera; family Pteropodidae; genus Pteropus; species Pteropus alecto. The sequence goes on along the minus strand of NW_006439568.1, from coordinate 26,537,629 downwards.
AGCTATTTCTATACTCTAAATGTACTAAAAATTTATACCATACCATTTCATGCTTGCTTCATTTGTGTGTTTATATCCTGCTCATTTGAATTATAAATTTCCAGTAGAGTATTGGGCATCTAAGGTATTCTTAGGTGGATACTTTTGTTGATTAATTAATCGTGGGGACCATGGCAGTCTACATTTAGGAAACCTTAAACTTTCTAGAGAAAAGTATAAAATGTTAGTATTTTTCTATTTTTCATCTGTAACTATTGATTTTAATATGTTTAACTGAATCTGAGCAAATTTTGCTTTGTTCTCATTTTAATGTTACAATGGTAATTTCAACTATTTGCTTTTTAGATATTCCTCTTCGTCAAGTTATTGCTGAGGAGTGTGTTGCTTTTATGTTAAACTGGAGGGAAAATGAATACCTTACACTGCAAGTTCCTGCGTTTCTGCTTCAGAGTAACCCATATGTAAAGGTAATTCATATTTAAATTAAAAAAATATTAGGACTTATTTTTTTAGATCTGTACTACAATTAACACCCAATTTCTGTGATTCATTATAAAATTGGACAAATGCTTGGTTTGTAGTTAAAAATATAGTTTTTGATAATTCAGGCACTTGAATTTGCCCTAATATTTTTTCTAATACTCTGTAGTTCATGATTCTGCAAGCAAAAATTATGTAGTTAACGGATAAAATTTTGGTATAATCCTAAGCTAATGAGAGATGAGTCAGCTTTTCTTGCTTTGAATGATAAAATCAGACTTTAGTTTTAAGCTCTGGAATACACAAGTGTACCTGGTGTGAACTGGGGGAGCCTTAGAGATGCATTTCCGCCCCTTTTCTGTTTGAGCCCCTTACCCTTTAGAGCCTGTTTACCTCTCTAAGTTTGATGCGCCTGATTCTTATCAGTGTACATGTGTGTTATCAGTATTATACCCACGTGAAAAAGTTTGGCGAATTGATGTTACGTTTATTCTCTTTTCTTAATTATATCTTTCCTATGTAACCGAAAATGCTTCTGGGTAAAGAAAACATCAAAAATAGAGACTGGAGGTTTTCCTTAGGATTGCATCTTTTATATGTTAATATTGTATATACCTTGAATAGGCAGTGGGCTTTCTCTTTGGTCTTATAGTTAAAAAAAAAAAAAAAAAAAATTTAATGATGTAACATTTTTTGTGTACATTTGGTCCTTCAGATTTCCTTATTCTTTTTTTATTGTTTGTATTACTTTTTGTTATTCTTTATCTGCTTTCATCTCATCTTTAGTACATAGTCCCTTAATTGAATGATTATCTAGGAACTCTTAAAAGACTACCATTTTTTTTATATTTGTCTTTGGTTATTTGTTTCTTCCTCCTTATTTCATGTATGTCCTTTTAAAAACTGAGCACATTTCATTTAAATCCTTTGAAGATGTATTGATTTCTTTTGTTTTTCCCTCTTTTTTTTTTACAGTTCACAAAAGTTTTCATCATACTTAAGTCATCCTTCTCTTTGGAATTTCAGACATCAGATTATATCTGAGATATGAATTCCTAATATCTAGGGTACTTACTTGTTTTTTCACAACAGTATCTTCTTAACTTAGCCTTTAATAAACTCTCAGATGAGAGAACCATTTTGTTCCAAGAGCATAATTTCCACTTAGAACTGTAGGTTGTTGCTCAGTTAAGGCAGTACAGCTTCTCTCTTTGCTTCTCTCTTAGCAGTGAATTCTGTTCAGCTATGTGCTAGGAGAAATAGGTGCATGTTTGAGGGCCTGCAATGTGGAAAGGCTCAGGATATTGTGTTTTCGGTTGCCTAACCTTAGGCTAGGTCATCTCACTGCTTCCTGCAGTCTTCCTTCATCTGGCCCAAAAGGAGGAAGGGTATGTGATGACCTTGCTGAAGAGTCCCTGAGGCAGCTTGTTGTTTCATCAGGGTTAGGGTTTTGTGTGTTGCCTTCCCTAGTTGGCCCTTTGCTCCCTTGTTAATATCAAGGAAAAAGAAATCAGAGAAAAAAGTCTCTAGTAAGGGATTGTGTTTGAAAATACAGTTTGGAGCCATTAACACACTTTGAATTTGGTGTGTAGGGGAAAGTCTGAAAAGATATTAATAGTTATTATCTCTGGATAGTGGAATATTAGCTGATTTTAATCAATTTTATTTTCCATTCTGTTACATATTTTATTTGAATATTAATTACATAATCACCAAAAAGAAAGGAAAACTCTTAGACGTGTCTAAAATATGACCTTTTGAAATAATACAAAACTATTCAGTCTCCTCGAATTGGGATGGGAAGCAGTGTAGTGTATTGGAAAGTACACAGGATTTATGGACACCTGGATTAAAAAGACGAGCTAGTAGGAGGAAGAAGGGTTGGTGGTAATAGCAGTAATAGTATGTTTAAAGATCAAAGTTTTTAATATGGCCTAATGGCCTTTTAAAGTACAGGAGCTTCTCCTTCCCCATTTCCCTCTCTCCTGCTCCTCGTCATGCCAGCTCTGTGTTGGCACTACCAGAGAGTTTCACAGGTCCCTATACACACCATGCTTTCTCATGTTGCAGCACTCACGCACATGCTGTTTGTTCTCTTAGCTGGATGCCTTTTCCACTTTTGCCTGTTTGCGTGGTTTCTTTGAAGCTTTCTCATATTCCTTTCTCTGAAAACGAATAAATCACTTTCTCCTCTTCCTACCTTTGTAATGATCCTGTTACTATGGACACATTTTTTTGTGCTTATACTGCATAATAAATTAATTTGTTCACCTATCTACCCTGTAAAACAGTGAGCTTCTTGCAAACAGTTAATTTTTACATTCTCAGCGTCTTGTGTGATAACTCAACTCATAGAAAATGCTCAGGAATGTTAGTGAAATTCAGTTGACTTCAAGCCTAAGACCTCTGAAAAGTCTCACTTTTAGGTAAATTTACTTAATGTAGTGACCTTCAACTAAGCATGTGGTCCCTGACAACAGAAAATGAATTTGAGACGAGCTACAATAACCCTGCATTGTACTAAACGCAGTTAGTAGCTGCACATACAGTGATTCTCGTCAGAGAAGAGACTATGTTCAGAGGGCATGCAAGGTGAAATATTCTACTAGACCATGGACCTTTGATTTCCATTCACATAGCATAGCCAGGGTTTTTACATCATTTTCACTAGCTTTAGGAAGCACCTGTATTCTTATAAATTTCCTAGGTGTGATCATGGAGTTATATTATGTAGGAGACTGTCCTTATCCTTAGAATATGCATATTGAAGTATTTAGGGATGAAATGTCATGTGTCCAACTTTAATATAATTAACAAACTATATGTAAATAGATTTATAAAGCAAATATGACAGAATATTCACAATAAGTCGAGTATTTATTGAAATATTCTTTCAGGTATTTATTGAACTATTCTTTCAGTTTTTCTGTTTAAAGAGTTTTATTACAAAAACCATTGGGATAAGCACCAATTTTTATCTTTGTCACAATACTGCCTCCATCTTAAGCCACATTAAACAAAGGACCCTATTATTAACATTTTCTAGGTCCAGTTAAGGAACTGGAGCTTCCTGATGGATTTAAACTTATCCTTGCCACTTTGCCCTCTGAAAAAGTAATGATATATATTATTTTTTTGTTGTTGTACACTTGAAACCTATGTAATTTTATTAACCAATGTTACCCCAATAAATTTAATAAAAAATAAACATCTGGGACAATATTAGGAAAACAGCAACCCAACATAGATTTTTCACCATTAAAAGTTTTGTGAACAAATTTTAAAAGAATATAAAAATATGAGATAGCTATAATGTTAAATATTTTTAAGCTGCCTTTATTAATAAAATTCAACAAGATTCCTGTATTTCATGTACTTTGCTAATTTAATAGTGTTGGTACTATGTCTGTTAAAAAAGATTGTAAGTCTACTTTAATATAGACATATGCAATTGTTTCATTGTTTTTCAGTAACTACACTACTGCTGAAAGCTTCCTTATGAAGATCATTTCAGTGGGGTGTACACTATTTAATAAGAACATAGGCTAGAGGGGCCCTCTCTTGCATTGAAATTATAGAGGGTAAGAAATGCTGAATTTGGTATAAGCCTGATATTTTTCTCTACATTTTGGGCCTGTCTTTTCTGCCTTTTGCTTTTCTCCTTTCCACTCTTTATTTCTAGTTCCTTCCTGCATTTTTGGTCCTTAAGACTGCCTTAATTTAGATCAATTACTTTGAGTAATCTGTCCGTCCTTAATTCTGTTTCCGCACATCAACAGTGGCTCTATCCCCAGTTGCTGCCATTTTTCTTAGAGAAAAATTCCTTTAAATCTTTCTTCTTTATTCTACCAGTTTCAATTTCCATATATTTTTCCTCATTTTTCATTAATAATTTTTTTTATGATTAAAGCGTGTGTGTGTGTGTGTGTGTGTGTGTGTGTGTGTGTGTGTGTGTGTGTGAAATTTAAGCACTATTTTAATCTCATCTGGGCTTTTACCACAGTTAACATAGTGGCGTATACATTCTATGACATACCCTCTCCACCCCACCCTTTTTTAAGCAGGATCATACTATGTATATTTGGCAACTTGATTTTTTTCCCCAGTTACATCTTTGCATTGTCTCAATTTGTTCTCATTAAATTACACTTGTTTTTGTTCTCATTAGATTATAATTGTTTAGAAACAGTGAGGTTTATAATATGGTAAAACCAGAGAATTCTCTTCCCCTTCAGATTTAGATCTGCAGACAATAAACTCTAAATTCCTCAGTTGTTGGATAGAAGGCACAGCATAAAATCGCTGTACTTGATATACTTCGGCAGTTATTTATCTTACTTTAAGTGTGCCTTAATAATAGAACTCACATGTATGACATTATAGGTTATCTCTTGTGTATTTTCTTGTTTGTTTTTTCATGTTATAGCTTGGACAGCTTTTAGCAGCTACAATCAAAGAACTTCCAGGCCCTAAAGAAAGTAGGCGGACTGCTAAAGACCTTTGGGAAGTTGTTGTTCAGATCTGTAGTGTGTCCAGTCAACACAAACGAGGAAATGATGGCAGAGTTAGCTTAATAAAGCAGAGGGAATCTACGTTAGGTATAATGTATCGGTATGTTTCCATCAGTTTATTTTTTGAATTATTTATTATTTCTAGTATTTGTACTATTTCAGGAACACCTGTCATTCTTATATATTACAAAGATGGACAGTGTAAGACTTCTCTGGCGCTGATCTCTGATGGCCTTGTCTGACATGACCACCTTTGGCAATACCTTCTGTTTATATGTTATGTTAAGAGACTATCTATTAATCATATAATTAATGATGTCTGTGGTTGGATAGTACTGAAGATGTCACATGTAATTAATACAGGGAAGAAATTTTATTATATTAGTATGACAGTAGAATATTATACTCATACATGCAGAACTGGAGAGTTAGGAATAAACCTTCACCTATAATTTACTTTCTGATTTTATTTTTAATTTCTGACACTTAAATGTATATACAAAACTTTTTTTTTTTTTTTTTAGGAGTGAACTGCTTTCTTTCATCAAAAAATTACGGGTACGTTTTGTTAAAAGTTGATCTAATTACTATTGCTGATTTTTGTAGAATGTAACTAAAAAATATTGAGCGCTTAAATCATGATTATTTGGATGATCTATTAATGTGCTTTAGTGTTGAGGATGGGGTAGTCTGAATAGAACAGTTTATTTTGTGTTTACCTAACCATGTTTTACTATACAGAACAGGTATTTTTTTGTTTGTTTTAATTGTAAAGAAATTTTCATAATAGAACTAGATGTGTGAAGCCTAGCTTTAATTTTTGTTTAATAGGAACTAGATGTGTGAAGCCTAGCTTTAATTTTTGTTTAATAGGATTAATGTCATATTTATTTACTGGACATATCCCAGATTCCATCCTGTATTAATTTAAGGAATAAAGAGTCAATTTTTTTTTGAGGAAGCTGGAAGTACTAGTTGGAAAGAGGATCTATTTACTCAATTTCAAAAGTTATGTGAGGATTGAGCATTATAAGCCAGACACCTAAATATGATAATTTTTGTGTAAATTGTGTGCATTCTTTCACGAGATTAAAAATGAAGTTGATCCTTAGTGTGTTCTGCACTAGACGTAAATTTAAAAAGGGTATGACTCTTTTGAAAGAAATACTTGGTATCCCTGAGGTTGATTGAAGAAATATTAAAATATAATATTTAAGGATTCCATGTTTTCTTTCTCATAGGAACCATTGGTTTTGACTATTATTTTATCACTCTTTGTGAAACTTCACAATGTTCGGGTCAGTATTTCATAACTTTATTTAAAAAAATATCTTTGAAAGAAATTTTCTTTTCAATCACACTTTTTTTTTTTTAAAGGAGGACATTGTGAATGATATTACAGCTGAACACATTTCTATTTGGCCATCCTCCATCCCCAAGTAAGAAGTATTTTAGCTTATGTTTTATTAAATTATGTATTTGGAACCATTGTGAATGAGGTAGACAACCTTGAATAACTTGATTAAAAGGCTACAATCTGTTAAGATTCTGTAGCCAACTTTGTGTTTTCTCTCTATTAGTAATTATCTTCCTAAAAATTATGGACAAAGCATAATTCTAAATAAGAGCTAAGATAAATCAGCCTTAGGTAGAGCAGAAGATCTCTAAGTAGTCCTGATTATGTCAGTAGATAGAATTAGAAAATCAAGGCTAACGAATGACTTTCTATCAGGTTTCCAGCATCTTACTCTTTTATAAACATCTCATTGAAAATGATTTTTTATAACTCTTTGTAGGTCTCTTCTAACACCGCGATTATGAGAAGCTCCCAACCTCTTTTAATTGCCTTAAGAAGCTCTTTAATTACTTTAAGATACCTTCCCCCTTACTTTTATCACAATAAGAATCACAAGATAATGGGGGGATTTTTTTAGGGAAGAAGGAAATGTTCTTTTTCTGGAAGAAAAAATCATTTACATTTTTCCCTTCTTACACATAGCATTGATACTTCTCATTCAGGAGAGTTCATGTCCATTTGTTTCCTCACGAAAGTTACTTTTCCTTCCTTCCCCCCCAGTCTTCTTACTTTGTGCCTGAAGGGCAGGTCCTAGGCCTTATTTTATTTTTCTTAGTGGCATATTTGAAGAACAGATTTCAGTAGGTTAGGGGAGCAGGCAATAGAATGAGAATAATTTGCTTACGTCTGGTATGAGGATTGGTGGGTCATCAGTGGTTGAGTGACTCTTGCCTTCACTTACTGAGGCTTGTTTCCCAAGGGAGCAACATGCTTCATGAAGCCATGTGCATGCTTCACAGCTTTCTAACAGCAGATGTTTATGTAAAATTAGTTTATTAGATAGCAATTCAAGAATCAGGTGGAGTTCATTTTGCTCTTTGGTGTTACTTTGGCCTAATTTTAGACTATAAATGATTAATTTTCAAAGTGTGTGAATTATATAAATGAACAACAAATGGTTTACCATAGAGGCTCTGAGCCAGACTCTTAGGGTTAGAGTCGTGGCCACTCCACTTACCAGATGTATGAGCTTGGTAGGTTACTTTCTGTTCCAGTTTTCTCATCTCTAAAATGGGTATATGATAGTACCTATCTCGGAATTGTTAGGATTAATAAGTTAATATGTTTTCTAAGCTAAATGTTTGGAATAAGGACTGGCACATAGTCCTTGTTTGATAGGATTAATGTCATATTTATTTACTGGACTTATCCCAGATTCCATCCTCTATTAATTTAAGGAATAAAGAGTCTGGTTTTTTTTTGTTGTTTTTTTTTTTTTTGAGGAAGCTGGAAGTACTAGTTGGAAAGAGAATCTGTTTACTCAATTTCAAAAGTTATGTGAGGATAAAGCACATAGTAGGCTTTACTATTTATTATCTTCATGATAAAATTAATGTAAATTAACCCAGAGAAAATAAAATGTGACTAAACATTTGATCAGAAAAAGAATTTTCTTAAGCAAGAACATTGACTCCAAGAATAGTGTGAGAATGGCATGAGTTAAGCATTACTCTTTTAAATTGATATGTAGATTGAATTCTTAGACTTGTTACCATTTTATAAATTTCTACAAAATCATAAACCAGATTAACTCAGTTGTAAATAAATAAATGAGTATTTGCTAATAATACCACAATTTCTTGCCTACTATATTGGGAATAGTACATTTTGGAAAATCCAGCTCCTCAGTGCAAACAGGTGTTTTGTCCAAGTTGACCTTGTAAATCAGTGGTCCCCAACCTTTTTGGCACCAGGGACCAGTGCTACTATGGGAATCTAATGCCTGATGATCTCAGGTGGAGCTGAGGTGGTGATGTTAGCTAGCATCACTAGCACTGGGGAGCGGCTGCAAATACAGATGAAGCTTTGCCTGCTTGCCTGCCACTCACTTCCTGCTGTGCGATACCAGTCCGCAGCCCAGGGGTTGAGGACCCTGTTATAAATGATAGAGCCAGGACTTGAACCTCATGTGTGTCTGAATCCAGAGCCTGTGTTCTCTACCATTGTGCTCTACTACTCCAAAGAGTAGGAGCTATCAGCTGTGTTACTTGGGTGCTAGCCTGGCTTTTATCCTCATAGTTCAGTCTTCTAAATCTGTATCTCAAGACTTCCAGGTTTAACCAGGCTCAGAGCAGCTGGCCCCATTCCCTACCCTTTTTTTGATTCCCTTATTGCTGCTAAATACACTGAAGTACACTTGCCACATCTAGCCCCTAATCTTGTGATGGCCAGTAAAACATCTATTCCAAAGGAGTCATTTACTCTTACAAGAAGCCACAAGGTGAATTTAAGGCCACATAGCAGTATCATTAATTTTTGAGCCCTTGTTTTTTGTGGCTTTTAGATAACAGAACTTAAAAATCATTTGAGGAAATTTTATGATCCTCTTTAATTTTGTTACCTGTGAATTGCGCGTAAAAAGCGGAGATAGGGGTTTTCCTATCATTTTTGTATACTTTATACTGTAAAATACTTAAAGATACTTTTTTTAGAGTGGTCTAGTCAACATACTTTGGCTTTTTGGGGGTGGTGAAAGGAAACAAGGGTCAGATTGTTTTCAACCTGTTAGAAAAGTTGAAACTCAGACTAAGTTTCAAAAGTTTTTGTATATTTATTTCTAATAATATTTTCCATATACTTATGGTCACTTAAATTTTGGCTAAGTCTTTT
>NW_006439568.1:26509681-26528435 GCF_000325575.1 Pteropus alecto | reverse complement strand
AATTTGAAGTTCTCTTAAAATAGAGATTAATGTTCATTGTCTTTCCTTTAGCCTCCAGTCGGTGGACTTTGAAGCTGTGGCAATCACAGTAAAAGAGCTAGTTCGGTATACCCTAAGTATAAATCCAAACAACCATTCCTGGTTAATTATTCAGGCAGACATTTATTTTGGTAAGTGAAATGTATGGTTGCTTTGTATTTTATTTTTATAGCACTTTTAGAAGTGAAAATAAATATATTACACATTTTATTACAAAACATTATTAAACTTGTCTTGTTTTTGACATAATCTAACTTTTCCTAGATAAAATTAAGAGAGTAAAACTGTAATTGTCATATGTATGCATTTTTCTGTGTAGAGCCTTTCATTAGATGCTTTTAATTTTATCTTGACTACCTTTTTTCTTTTTCTTTTTTAGTAGTAAATATTCATCTAGTAAGTTGGTAAAACATTCTTAAGAGGTTAAAATTTAGCTTGCAAAATTGCTATTTAAAGTTTCTAAAATCTGTCCCAGCACTCTTGATAATTATTTATATTCTTAGAGGTACATAATCTCCCCATTTTATGTGATCGATTTTCCAACTTGATAATAGTTCTTTCACTATATAGATCAGATAAAATTTCTGACAGATCATTTCATGATCAGTTTTTAAGAAGTTGATTTTTTTTAAAGAGAAGGTTCAAAATATGAATAGAGAGAATAGTATGATAAACCCACATATATCTGCCACCTAGTTCTAATAGCAGTTAACTCACGGCCAGTCTCATTTCATCTGTACCCTCACCTACATTATCCCACTGTCTCCCAGATTATTTTTGAAGCAAATAGTTGCTAATTTTAATGCTCATTTTCACCAAGCCCTCAAAGAATTTATTATTAAGATCTTAATATCTATATTTAGAATAAAATTACTGATTATAAACTACCTCAGAAAATTAAGATATGTTTCTAGTATGGACATTTGGGAAATAAATACCTCCAAATACTGAATCTATACTAGTACGTTTGACAAGAATTCCAAGCTAAATTTTTGCGTTTTAGAACTAAGGCAAAGAATCTATTTAATTGCTTCGTTAAAGTGGTTAAAAAAAAATAAAGGCAATTTTTTCAGTGTTGTCCTGGATAAGTGTTATCTCTAGGTCTAGGTCTATGGTTTGAATCTCCAACTGATATGTTTAATAATAGGTAATTTTTTATCCCTGTTTCTACTTCAGCAACAAATCAGTATTCAGCAGCTCTTCACTATTACCTCCAAGCAGGAGCTGTGTGTTCTGATTTCTTTAATAAGGCTGTACCCCCTGATGTTTATACAGACCAGGTAAATTGTTTTTATTGGCTTTTTTCTTCTTGTCTACCTTTGAATGTTCTTCCTGGGTCATTTCTGGGTGAGTTTATTTTCATGTTTGTGGTGGTAACTCTCAAATTGAATGCTTTAGACCAGATTTCTCTCCATATTTCCAGTGCCCATAGTCCATTGCTGCTTTGATTTACCAAAGTACTTCAAACTTAACCTGTCCAAAACTGATTTCATCCTCTTGCTTTACTAGTCTTCCCTCCTGGTGACTCAGCCCCTAGCACCCACCCCCACCCCCCCAAAAAAAACCCACCAAAATAACAAACACTTTTGTTTAACCATTTGAATTGACTAGGCCCAAATCTTGAGTGTTGTTTTTTTTTTTTGACTGACCCTCCCAAAAACATCTAGTCAGCCTTGAAGGCATGTTAATTCTACCTCCTAAATCTTGACTTTTGTTCATTTTCTGTCAATATGTATTGCTCTTTCGTCCGGTTTAGTACACCAGTATCATAATTTAAACTAAATGGCATTTTTCAGTACTTAGAGTAGTTTTTGAAATAAGATTAAAAAATTTTTAGGAACTTTTTAAAATTAATACTATTTTTTAGAATGGTTTTAGATTCACAGCAAAACTGAGCAAAAAATACAAAGTTCTCATATACCCTCAGTGCACCAGAACAAATGTATATTAAAAAACAAATATATATTCTGCTGTGTTTGGGAGGAGTTTTGTAAAAACACAAACACCCCACATGTACAACCTCCTCCACTATTGACATCCCACATCAGAGTAGAGTGTACATTTGTTATAATTGATGTTAGTTTTTTTAAATGATAAGAATTATTTTTGTAGGTAATAAAAAGAATGATAAAGTGCTGTTCTTTGCTGAATTGCCACACACAGGTTAGTATCATACTATGATTTTGGTTTTTTTTCATATAAGAGTTTATAATAAATATAAAGCATTGGACTAGGAGGTAGCTTTATTTTCCTTATAATTGCTTAAGTTTATGGTGTTGAAGAATTTGGCATTTTTTTTTTTTTAGTAGTTTATAGAATTTTTAAATGAAAGCATGAGTTAGAAAACATTGGTATTTGAACCTTCTAAATAGAAAAGAAGCTTTCTCAAGTATGTTTTCTTGTATATAAAAGTATGTATGTGTACATTAGTTAGGGAAGTACAAATCAGTACCACAGTGAGATACCACTTCACACTAGGTTGGCTGTAATTCAAAGATTTACAAGTGTTAGTGAATATGTGGGTAAATTGAAATCCTCATATGATGTTGGGAGGATTGTAAAATCAGGCATCTTTTTTGGAAAACAGTTTGGTCTTTCCTTAAAAAGTTAAAAATAAAATTACCATACAACCTAGCAGTTCTGCTTCTAGGTGTATAACCAAGAAAATAGAAAACATATCCACAGAAAAATTTGTATGTGAATGTTCATAGTAGCATTATTCATAATAGCCAAAAAGTAGAAACAACCCAAATATTCATCAGCAGATGAATGGATAAAACAAACGATGGTATATCCACACAAAGGAATATTATTCAGCCATCAAAAGGAATGAAGTAGTGATACATGCTGCAACAGGGATGAATCTTGCAAGTATTATGTTGAGTGGAAAAAGCCAGATACAAAAGGCTACTGTATGATTGACTCATATGTCCAGCATAGGCAAATCTATAGAGTAAGCATGTAGCTTAGTGGTTGCTAGAGACCAGGGTAAGGAGGAATGAAGAGCAGCAACTATCAATGGGTACAGAGTTTTGTGGGATGTGCAGGGCAGGGGTTGTGGGAGGACATAAAATATTTAGGAGTTTGACAGTGGTGATGGTTATACAACTTTGTGAATATAATAAAAATTACTAAATTATGGACTCAGTGAATTTTATGGTATATGAGTTATATAAAAATATTAAACATATTTTTAAATCAGTATCATTTATGATCTACATACCTGATTGGAATGAATGTTTTCTATGTTAAGCAGACTGGCAGCCTAAATATTTGCCATTTGCTTCTGTATTTGCCTGCTGTGAAAGGTTTAACCACATGTTCTGTATATTTTGAATGTCATGACACTTTGACAGTTTTCCATTCCCTTGTTTTCTGAACTGGCTTTTTGCCAGCTTCTCAAACAAAGCTCTAAAAACTTATGATTTAGATCATCAGTGATGAAAATATTGGGCAGGCAGACACTTGTGTCAAGGTTTTTGTAATTAAAATTCGATGGAATCCATCAATACAAGCTGATCTACTCAGTGTGATCTGCAAGACCTCTTAAATGATATATTCTCGATATAAGAATTATTAAAAATTACCCCCCAAAAGCAGGAGAGTCATTGTTAACATTAGTTATATGAAACCATTTTCAAATCATTATTTGTTTACTTAGGTGGCAATTTTATGTCAGTTCCTCAGAGAAATCGACTACAAAACAGCCTTTAAATCATTGCAGGAACAAAACAGGTATGAATGATTTTTAAAATAAAATGCAGTTGAAATTTTTCTGCTTAAGACGGAGGAAGTAACAATTCTGTTTTTCAGTCATGATGCTATGGACTCCTACTATGACTACATATGGGATGTTACTATTTTGGAATACTTGACTTGTATCCTTTCATCAACGTGTGATATTAGAACAGTTCATTTCTGTAAACTAAAGTATTTAATATTGTGTATTTTCTAAAACAAACCTGAAAAACAGTTGAAATTCTATTATGTTTAATAGTATCAGATTTATTATTTTTTTAATTTAATTTTATTATTAGTTTCAAATATACAATACATTAGGGTAGACATTTATACAGTTTATAAAATGATCTCCCTAATTGCTCTTTCTCTCCTCTGGGTTTCCAAGATTTATTATTCTTAACTGATTCATTTAGATCTTCATCATAAAAGAGGAGAAACAGATAAAAGACAAATTGCGGTAAGTTACTTTATGCCTTTCTTTAGTGACGTACTTAATTTCCCTAATATTAAATCATTGTTAAGAGTTGGACCAACAAAAATGATTTTGTGTGCCTAATTACTGCCAATATCTGGTTATCTTTGTTTTTTTAAAAGATCCTATCTTGATAATGTAGCTTTTATATCTAGTTTATTTCATGTGAAAATGTTAGATTTTGTCATCTCTCTGCTCCAAACCATTTAAATGGTTTCCCATTTCACACAATGTCAAAGTTCATACAGTGGCCTATGAGGCCACATATGACTTAACTTCTAGCTGCTCATTTGACTCCCTCTTGCTAAATTCTGATACACTAATACCCCTACTGTTCTTCGAACATGCCAAGAACATTCACCACTGAAAGGCTTTTGATATTTTCTCTTCTAGGAATATTCTTTAATTTCCTTCAGTTCTGTCCTCAAATGTTACCTTCTTAGTAATCAACCTTTCTTGACCATCTTATAAAATTGCACTGTCTCTCTGCATATTTATCCAAAGAAACAAAAACACTAATTTGAAAAGATAATGCAACCCTCTGTTCAGTGCAGTGTTTTAACAATAGCCAAGATATGGAAGCAACCTGAGTGCCCATCAGTAGGTGATTGGATAAGGAAGAGGCGGTACATACGTACAATGCAGTATTACTCAGTCAGAAAAAAAAAAAATGGAAATCTTAACAATTTGCAACATAAATGGACCTTCAGGGTATCATGCTAAGTGAAATAAGTCAAACAGAAATACTAATACTGTATGATTTCACCTATATATGGAATCTAAGGAACAAAGTAAATGAACAAACAAAACGAAAACAGACTCATAGATAGAGAACAAACTGGTGATTGCCAGATGGAAGGGGAGACTGGGTGAAAATGGTGAAGGGATGAAGAAGTACAAATTAGTAGTTACAAAATAGGCATGGGGTTGTGAAGTACAGCTTAGGAAATATGGTCAATAATTTTGTAAAAACCGTATAGTGCCAGATGGGTACTAATCAAGGGGATCACTTCCTAAGTTATATAGATATCTAACCACTGTGCCGTACAGCTGAAACTAATATAAAATAGTATTGAATATCAACTCTAATTGAAAAAATAAAAACAAAAACATGTACAAATACAAAAGGCAATATTGAAATTTTCCCTGTTCTTCAATGCTATTTCCAAACCATCTCTACTTGTATCATTTTTAAAGCCCTTTTTCTTTTTTGAAGTTTATAACCTACCTCCTTACTCCCTTATGTAACCATCCTCTTGGTTATTCCTCTAAATGCATCAAAAGGTATGTGATCAACATATCCAACAACACTCCCAGCTTTACAAGTCCATTGTCACCTTTACTCTGCATCAGCCACCAACACTCATAGTCATGTCTTACTGTCAGAACTGTTCTACGTAAGATCTCTGCCAATATTCTATCCCTGTCTTAATTCCTGGCTTCCATGTTCATTGTGATCACTGATGTTCACGTACATGACTAATTTTTTCCTAGTTTCTCAGCCTCTTCCTAGCTTTCCTTCCTTCTCTACTCACCAAGAGTACAGCAAATACCAGTCTGTGCACCTCAGATATTCAGTTTGAGATGGGGCCATGGAATCTAATGTTTAAGTTTCTCAATTACTTCTGATGGCAGACCACATTTGGGAACCCCAGCTGTCTATGGTTGACTGTCAAAACTACTGTTTAATCAGTGTTTTCAGTATGTTATCCTTCACTTCACCTGGATAAGTCCCAACCCTGAATCAGTTCAAAAATCTGTTTCTGTTTCTCTGAGGTACCGAGTCCTGTTGGAAAAAGGTCTACAACTATATAAACCGGTGCCACCACCAGACCATGTTCCCCAACTGTAGCTGGCCCTTCATCTCTTTCATTTTACTTGCCAGTAGTCCGTTGTCTATATTCTTTTCAGGGACTATTTGAGACTTTCCTCCTGTTAAGCCCTCTCTCCCATTTCCATTTGCAGTAACTTCCTTGCTTGTGTTTGGAATAGACCAGAAAAAAGACTGGTCAGTTTCTGTCCTCATGGAAGTTAAAGTTAGGCTTGGGAATGGTGGCCCTGTGTCAGCTTCACATTCCTATTTCAAGTCATTTTCTGCCTTTAAAATAATCTACTGTACTCATCTTTAATTCATTCTTTTAGTCAGTAAAAGGTTATACTCCTTGATGAAGGCAAGTTCTTACACTTTGTATTCTACCCCTTTGGTGACCTTTTATCTCCTACATTGTCATCCTCTCCTGTAGCTTAATTTTTTCATCCTTAATAAAACCTTTTGACTGCCTCGTCCCTCATCCTTTCTCTGCCTAGTGTTTTTGAAAGCTCTTCAGCTAAGTGCAATTTGACTTCTATCACCCATCTTAACTCTTCTCTTGGGTCACCAGATGCCAAAGCCATTGGATTCTTTTTAATCCTTATTGTATTATTTACATCTTCCTTCTTGAAATTCTTTATTCTTTTGGCTTCCCTCACATTTTTATTCAATTCTTTTTCCTGTTTTGCCTTTTATTCTTTGAGGGCATCTCTGTCTACCCTTTAAATTTAAATCCCAAGTCCTTGGGTTATTTTCTGATTGCCCTACAGTCTTTCCAGGTAATCTTAACTACTCATGGTTTTGATTAGTACTCAAATATCTGGCTCCTAGTCCAACTTGTCTTTGTAGTTTTATAACCAGGCATCTTCAGGACATTTTACTTGAAATAACTCTTTACCATATACCCCATTACCATATTTTTCCACATTTTCCTTCCTATTGAAATGGCATCATCTAGCAATTCTTCCTACTCCAACCTAACTGATCATTTCTGAATAGTGTTAAAGTTTTTTTTTAATCCAGAGGTAAGTTACCTTTTAATCTAAAGGTAATTCTAAGGTCATAAAATATGAAACACTACATGGAAGAATACTATGGATTTTTAGTAGGCTGAGATATTTCTAATCATGAAAGGAATGAGTCACTAAATGATAGTGCTAAGCAACTAGCTATTTTTATACATTAAAATGTGAAGCCCTGAAATATGAATTTTGATTTTTTTCAAACTATTTTGTATAAGCCTTAACTGTAAAAATCTGTCATGCCAAATTACATGTAGTTTATTACATGAATTAATGTTACTAAAGATAATTCCATAAACTGTGGTTCAGCAATTGATCTTAAGAGTGGTTCTAGTCAGTATTTATATTAATTTCTTCTATACCTCTTAGCATTTACAATTAGAGGTTCAGTTAATCATTAACCATCACTGTTAGCGTGTAGGTAGTTTTGTATAATGTATACTAGCAAGACTATTTTTGACCAGACCTCTAATGTCACTTTTCTGTTTTGAAAGATCAAAGCTATCGGCCAGACAGAACTGAATGCAAGCAACCCAGAAGAAGTGTTACAGCTGGCAGCACAGAGAAGGAAAAAAAAGTTTCTCCAAGCAATGGCAAAACTTTACTTTTAAGCAGTTAAATTTTTTTTAATTTTTAACAATGGGCTAAAAATAAACAGTATTAAAAGATTACGTTTATACAATACATATATACACATTTAGTGGTGTTTTCAGGCAAAATACTGAAACATTAGTTTTAAAAAAAACTGTACAGAAGACTTCATACCATAATAGCTTACATTTATAATTTCTTCAAAGAAAGATTCAGATGTCCAGTAATAATAAACTAGCAATCTAGTATAATTTGTTTTCTAATTAAAATCACTTTTGAGGCTGAAATTTCATTTTTTTAAAAACTAAAATGTTTATGTAGAATTAGTCTATAGAGCAAATTCTTATGTCAGGTTTTTTTTTAATAAATAGATTTCTAGGAGTCAGTGTACATTTCGTACTTTTCCACCTTAAAAAAATAGAAATTTAGGTCAAGTGTTAAGCTTTATCACTTTGACACTGTCCTTAACTCATGTAGGATTTAACAAGTATCTTAACAGTTTTGCAAACATAAATAAAGCTTTAGTCACACTAAATTTAAAAAAAATTCTTAGGGATACTTTAGAGTAATAAAGTGACTTTCTCACATAGTTTGAAAGAGTACTTAAGTTTTTCACCCAAATTATGATGTACAAAAAGTTACTGGAAAGCAACCTGTATGTCAAAGCCCCAAGTAGGAGCCACAGCATTTATCTTGTTTACAATTTCTTTGGTATTCCCACTATTTGGAGCATAGTTTAAACACCATGTTCATCTAAGCCTTACTGGTTAAAAATGTTATGGCAAAGCAAATAAACTAATTTAAAAACAGATTAAAGTTCACCCTTTGTAAAAATTCAAGTTTTATAATAGCTTGCTACAGCAGCTGTAGATAAGTTAGTCACCTTACTACAAAAGTAAACCTTTGTAAACAAGTTTAAATTTTATCTTCAAGAACCAAATTGCACTAGTCAAGAGTATATGAATTTTGAGAATCTATAAACTAGATTCAAAGTACTGTATCACTTATTGTACCCTTTAAGGTAGTACTTATCTACTCCAAAACTTCAATGATAAAATTCCTGGTTTATCAAGATAAACATAGTAACACTGGATCAAAAATTTTTTATGGCATAAATCACGTGGGAATGAATTCATTTTTGTAAACAAATCCTGCTGTTTCTTTAAACAGCTAACATAGGAATTAAATAAATTTCTTCCTTCATGCCAATTTTAAGTTGTTTTTTAAATAAAAGAATGGCAGTGAAATTTCTGAATTGGCTAAGATAGTCACAGCACTATTTTCCTGTAAAGTTTTAGTAGTTTAGTTCTATGAAATTCTACCCAATACTTGGTAAATTCCAACTCGTTTGCTTAGTTAACTTCTTTAGTGTTTTCCTGGTGGTTTTTCAGTGCTCTTTGGTGGTGTCATAATGCCTCCATTACACACTGGTGACAACTGTCCCCCCGTCCTGAAGGTGTTTACATAATTTACTTCATCCTATACATGTGAAGAAATCATGCAGAGATTAACAGCTAAAATAAAGCATTGATACAGTAAAAAAAAGTCAAACCAGACATTTAGGTACTAATTTAAGGCTACTTAGGCCTAATATAATGGTCTCTTTTATGTCTTTGTCACTCTGACTAGTCGTATTCTAGAAGTTCAGCCATTTGAATTGATAGAACTGGTTTTTAAAACTCTTACCTGGACTACTGGCATTGATCTTGAGAAACTACAAATCTTGCTCTGACTTCAAAGTTACTAACTTTTCTACATTTTAAAATTATTGTGCCAATTAGAACTTTCTTTCTCCTTACCATCTTACATAACTCCTGAAATATTTGTAGCATCCTTACTATCAGTGTCAGTGACTTGATAATAAGACCAAAAAACCCAACAAGAAACATACCAGCATAGCCAGATAATTTGTATGTGTCTGGATATTGTGTCTGTCTTCCATAGAAATCTTCTTAAAAATCTTCAATTTCACTGGACTAGTACTTTTTACTACACTGACAAAAGGCACCATCCAGTCTACACATTCAGAAATGTTGTCCCATTCCAAACCTAGACAGAAAAGTTAGCAAAATGTGAAGGTTACATCAGAAATTAACATGCCTAATGTATTTGTTCCTGCTTCCAAATTTAAGTTAGTTATTTTAAAACTCATTGAAAAAAAGTCATTTAGCAAGTCAAAACAGATTCTCTCTCAAACTATATTCATAATGCGACTATTTTAAGGGGAAAAAAAGACTTAGAGCTTCTTAACCAGAACCTTTTACATATGAAATTTAAATTGTCAAAACCCAAAGAACTCTTAAGCAGAGCTATAAGCATGTTGCTTAACTTCAAATGGATTTAAATTACATTTGACCTTGTTTTTGTTTGAGGATATACATTGAAGATTAGACAGTACTTCTAACAGAGGTAATCACTCAACTGCCAAATTTTTTCCATTAACATTTTCAATTTCTGTTTAGCAGGATGCTAAAGTTCATAAATTAAGTTTCTTTAAAAGTTGTGAACAGGTAAGAGGTAAAATAATGTCTTACCTGAGGCTTTCTTAACAACTTCAACAGAGGTAAAATGGCACAAGGCAGCAGCAGCCAGTATTCTGTACTGGAACTCTAATGAATCGACAGCTAGAATACACAGATCTAAAAGCTAACAAAGGGGAAAGCAAAAGTACAAGTATTTAGGAGAAGGATAAGTACTAACTTTGAAGTTAGTACTACTACTACTACTAAATATCAGTCAGCTAACATTTTAAGGTGTTTATGATATGGACCACATGCCAAGAATTGCTAAAACTAAAGGGATCCGACCACCACCCTGAAGGAAATGAGTCTTGGGATTAAGGTCAAAAGGTGAACAGACTGGATACAGTGCAATGTATGACTAGGAAGGGCACCTAATCCAGAGTGGGGAAAATTGCTACTGCTTAAATAAATCTTAAAGACAAGGTAGCCAAGGAGGTAGAGAATGTTCTAAGTGTAGGAAACAGCATTTGCAAAGATAAATGAAAAAGTATTACTTTGCCTTGGAACTCAAGTAGTTCAGAATACCTATTGTATATATGCAATAAGCAAGGAATACCTTTATTTTTTTAAAAAGAGGGTAGATGCAGAGGCATGGCCTAGGTTAGATCATAAAAGGTCTTTAAGAAGTCAGAACTTTAGAGTTGTGACTAATTATTGAAATTACTGTAAGATTTTTAATCAGGAAAGTTACGTTTTAAGAACCATCAGACTACAGTGAAGCAGATACACAAGGGAACATGTTTCTAAACGGTGAGATTAGTAAAGAGGCAGTACACTCCAGGCAATAAGAGCTGAACAAGGGAGCACTGGAATGGTGTAAAAAGGCTACATTTCAGAGGCCTGAGCTGATAGCTGTCCGGTAGAATAAAATCTAAATTATGTTTGCCTCCACTGGTCACCTCTTTGGTGGAAAAATGAGTAGAAGAGTTGGAAGTGAAATAATTACACCTCTAGAAACCTCCTACATTGTTTATCAGTTTATCAAAGGTTTGCCCTCTATCAAAAGGGTAAATATGGGTGCTTATGATAACCTGGGATGCTGAGAATTCTGACTATTAATAAGCCTTCATTTAAGTTTTGTAAAATGAACCAATTCCAACATATTTACTGGTTAGCCAGTTTTAATGTTCATAATGTGTTTACTAGATTTAAAACAGTTCCATATGTAAGACTTTTACATCTTACATAGAATAAGAAAGATTTTCTTCACTTACATATGGCAGTTAGAGCAATCTTAAGATACTATGAGAAGTAGACAGAAAAGGATGGTACACTCCTTTAATTACTTGGTTAGAATATCTGTTTTATGCTGGCCTAGAAAAGTTTAGTTTGAACAAGATGATTTTAAAAATAGGTACTCTGTATATTCATATTTTGAGAGTAAGATAATCATGCAGAGTACTTCATACCATTATAAAGCCTGGAGACAACTGGCTTAAAAATACCTTTCCCCATTTTATATCAAAAAGAGGTATTTAACTATTTTGGACTCCTACTAAAGAATGAAAAGTACTCATTTAAACTCATAGTTTAAAAACATTTTCTAGAATTATTAAGCAACGTAAATATTGGGGACAGAATTTTATGTACCAGAAGTTTTGTTCTAGTCACTTAGAGTACAGTTAATTCAAGACACTGTCATTTTGTTGTATGGCCTATTTAAGAGTATACATACACTAAACAAAACCTGTAATTAACAGTACTAGGTTAGATCATAAAAGGTCTTTAATAAGTTTTCACAGTACTATTAGCATACATTCAATAACTGTCAATACCTGAGCTATCTGGATGAACTTTTCCTGAGAATACTGAGGTAGAAGAACTTTAGGAGCATCTTTAAGAGCATCAACTTGGAGGAAGAGATTTAGCCAGGAGATGATTGTTACAGGACAAAGTTCCCATTTTAAAGCCTGTTAATGAAATTAAAATGCCTGTTGATAAATGTAGGTACATATGTACACTATATAGCTACTTTCTTAACTAGTTACTTTAAAAACTTTCTGCTTTTAGGCTTATTTCTTCCTAAGAGTTATTATTCTGGCCCCTTTTATTTTTACTAAAAATATTTTACTAAAAATATTGTGAGGTATAGATACCTCACAATCTAGAGCTGCTTGTTTTAGTCTATTATTGAAATAGACCCCTTTATTATCCTCTAGTTATTTTTTTAATAAAGTTCATTGAGCCTGTTATTCATACTTTTCTCATTTCTTGCAGCCCCTGATCTTCCAAATCTGTTCTCTACTTTATTGAAACTGCCCTTTTAATTGTATTAAATGACTCCACAGCTAATTCCATTCAGATCTTCCAAGAACTAAATCTAGATTTTTTTCTTTCCGTGAACTTCAGTGACTTCTGGTCCAAACGTAAAAGTTAAAAACAAAAGACAAATCCTAATTTACAACTTTCCCTCCATGACCATTTATAAGAAGTCTACAATAATTAGGAGAGAACAGAGAGTCTTAACACCTTTAGAACTCCCCAGAGAATCCCATCTTCCCTTTACATACTCCTTATACTATACTTCAAGCCTGAATCTGGATAATTTTATTAGAACAATATCAACATGCCAACAAGATACCATTCTAACAGCTATGTTTAGTTTGTAAATATATAAGTTTGTAATTTACATTATGATGTATAGTTCAGATAATTTATAAATGAAAGTCATATTGATTGGGTTTCCTTGTATGGCTTACTTACAAACCCCTGATATCCAAATACTTTCTAGAAGCTTACATTTACTCTTTAATTGAAGGCCTGATCAAACACCTTTATGCTTCTCTTCTACCCTTCCATTAATAGCCCTTTCTGGGCATATAGAAAAATAAAGAAAAAGCAGTTAAATATTTCTCTTTCTCTATCTGCTGAAAGAAGGAGAAAATAAGCTTTGACAACCATTATTGGAAATCATAATGGTTATTGGTTATTGGTAACTTACCCATATGTTTTGAAAGTGTTGTCCTTAAATAAAAAAGTGTTGTCACTTTTAAATTAAGAAAGTGGTATATTCTCAATATAGAAAACTTGATACAGAAAAAGAGTTTACAGGTTAAGTAAATTCCTCTCCCATCCATACCACTGTAAATATTTTGCATTAGCCTCTTAGAACTGGATCTTAAAATTAAAACCTCAGTTTTACTTATATTGTCCTTGAGGCACAGAAATAATTACTAAGTAATTGAACTGCAACTAGATGATATTATTGATATTCTTACCTTTAATATAATGAGTTCCATCCTTAAGATATCCTCTTCACTGCAAGCACCATCAGTGACATAAGCAAACTCTTGGAGCTTAGGAGCATAGATTTCCTTTAAAAAGGGATTTTTAAAATTAAGCACAGTTGAGGTTGAGATGATACAAACCATATACAGGCTTCATTTTTAAGGACAGCTTCACAAGTGATTATAAACCTTAGTAAAATAATTCTACGGTAGCCAAAGCTATTTAGATATTTTTTATATTTAGGTCTAAATATAAAAAAGTCTCTGAGACTTATTGTCATAGATTTGATCTTGAATTTTAATGATGAGTATTTTAACCAGTCATTTCAGTTAAAACACAAAAAGCCAAACTTGTTTTAAGATTGCCTAGTATATTGGTCAGACAAAAACAAGACACTCAACAAATAAGTTCTAGAAAGCAAAAACATTTCCTTTACCCTAATACAAAAGTATGGTTAATCAAAAAATACTTTGTGCAGTGGCTGATGACAGGTCTGCCTTAACAGTCTAGAGAACGACTGTAATGATCAAAGGAGCAGATGAGATGCCTGCCACAGATGAGAATAAGCTAAAGATCAAGATTTCAATTTAGAAAGGTATCCGAAACGCATCATGATTTCAGCTAAGGACAGACTGAATACAAATGTATTCACCAAATTTGGAAGAATGTAGAGATAGCCCTTAAAGCTCAAAAGACAAATTTGGAAGAAAAAATACACTTAAGAAAATTAATGCATGACTCACAAAGCATACAGACTTTAAAATTTTCAGATGAAGGGACTGATGATATTCATAATGCATTGTTTAAGAAAAGTAGATTGCGTGAAGGGAAATCTCAGGAAAGGAGTTGCCTGCTATCCTTGCACTACCAGTAGACAAATAATTAGGCTGGACACACCATTAGTCTAACCCAATAAAACATTCATTTTATTTGATTGCTAAGTTTTCGAAGACCATTCTATTGAATCCAACTGCCATAATTATTTATATAGGGACAGCATCAGAATGAGCCATGGAACATTTCACCTAGATACTAATTCTAGAATATAAACCAGAGATTTATAACAGGCTTAGGTACTAAAAAAGAACTATGATATATGTCCTTGCATCCAAATCATACGGTTCAGAAAATGCTGGGGGTCAGGGGGGCCACTCACCTTTCCTCAGAGGTTAATACCAAAGTAGTAGTAGTTTCTGGAATTAATGTTTGATTTTTAAAAAGTTTGGAGGAAATGTCTCTGGATAAACTGAGAACTTACCTCAAGTTTGGAAGCAATGAATAATGAGGTAATGCCAATGAGTTGAAGCATATTTTTATTTATATCCTTTTGTGTCAACATAAATCTATCAAAAAAGTCTTGTGCAAGATAAAATGTTTCCCTATGAAGTGTGTATACTTCACATACCTAGAGAAGAATCCAAAATTTTAAATATTATTTCATAAATATCTCCAAATTAGAAAGTTATCTCTTAGCATACTAGACTTTAAAATACTTTTATAAGTCCAACTTTGCTTTTTAGGATACCAAAGCTAAGATTGCAGGAAAAATTAATATGCACTAATAGAATAAACAAATCTATTACTGTCCTCATGTATTCTTTAGTTTTTTTTTTACTAAATGGACTTAATTTATTCCCAGATCACAGTTACACTTTTACTGACTACGAATGAGAACTTTTTTCTATCAATTTCCTAATTGTTTTTTGCTGATAAATGGGTAAGTTTTCACAGTTTATATTAATTTTGATAGTTCCAATTGATGCTCTTCATCATTTTAGGATGACTTTTAATTAAAGAAAATTACAATGATGTTCAGTGTTTTAAGCTTATTTATTTTTCATGTTTTACTGTATTGGCTAAGATTATAGAAGAAAACTGAATAACACTGCTGAAAGACAAAATCTTGATCATATCCCTTGTTTCTGACTGTAATGGGAATTCTGTTTCAATATTATTATCAGTGATAAATTGTATCTATCTGTCATTTCCACAATTATAGGGAAAGTTTTTAATTCCCAATTAACTCCATGAGTAGGAGCCATTTATCCCCATTATGAAGATAAGAAAACAGAGTGACAGACATACATGCTTTTCTAATAAATAATGTGTTAAGGAACTCTCCTATTTCTGGTTTACTAGATATTTTAAAATCAGATGTGGATATTGAATTTCAAAAACTTTCACATCTATTGAGACCTCATGATTTTTTTCCATTAAACTATTAGGGTAATAAGATTTTCAAATGTTGAACCATCTTTGCATTCCTATACTGAAAGAATATACTAAGAATTTAACACTCTATTGGATTTAGTTTATTCTATACAGTTTGCATATATGATCATATTTAAGGGAAAATAAAAATAAATTTGATAGACAACCACTGGATAAAAATAACAAAAAAAAATAAAATTAAAAAATCAACATAATTATACTTAAGTTGCTTCCCTGATCACTAGACACTTAGAAAAAGTCAAATACCAACCACCTTCTTATACCCACATGATTAAAATATAATCTTCCTTTCCAGTCAGATTAAGGAATTAAGATGACCTGACTCAAAGGGGCATTTTGTAGTCTTAAAAACTTCTGAATGGCTTCTGCGATCTACTATATCATATTACTCCACCAAAAAGCCTAGTCTTTCTCCCTTGGAATATATCATCCCTATCTTAGAGATAGGGAAACTACAAAGCAAATATCCAGTGGGTTGGAGGAAAATCAGTTTTTCATCAACATGAGTAATCCTTTCCTCAGTAATAATTCTAGATACTTTTATAATTATTTTCCAGAGAAAAGAAATAGGCCTAAACAAGAAAGTTCTGCACACATCTTTATGGACTTCAGGATCAATATTTTTCCTTTAGATTAATGGTACAGTGTATTTCTGAAAGGAATAACAGTAAATGACAAAGGAAAGCTACAAGGAGCCTAGAGAGCTTAGGGATATCTGGATATTCAAAGCCGCCCCATTGTTTAGGACATAGAAATCAGGATTCCAAATTATAATTTGATTTTGATGATACAGAAAAGGACTTCTGAAGGCCGTGAAACCTAATCCTTGTTCTTCACTTTGCATAGCAGAATTCAAACTTCGTCAAGTGTGTATCTGTTCATCTTGAAATTCTTAGCATCTAAAACAGTGCCTAGTACACAGCAAAACCCAGATATCAACAATTCTGAATTGGGCTTGGGTCATATGGGATGTGGTAGCTGTGTCCTTATGATTTTATTCTTATAGACAGTCACTTTCCATTTTGGTACCATCAAGTACAGTAAGTATCCCTCAAAAAGATGACTGCTGGCAATGGATAATATACCAGGGGGGCACATTGAAAGCATATTTACATCTAAATATTTTTCATCATACAAAGACAAGAAATTTGTATTGCTGGAACATACCTCTAAAAGCCAGTCTAGAAGTATTGACCTCATCTGTGGTTCCAAGTCAGAATGTAGAACTTCAAAATGTTTGTCATGAATATATCGGGTCTCTTTCTTTAACATGTTTAGCCAAACATCCTTTGAACATCCCCAGCTAGGGAAAGGGGGTAAGAAGAAAGAATTTGTGTGATCAACGTAATACACAAGCTATCTGTTTTACTTAGGAAAAATACTCAACTTTAGGACATTGAAATCCAACTTTCAATTAGAACTTGCAAGTTCTTAAATTAGGAAAAAAATTGCTACCTTAACTTTTAGAAACCATTTCTTTAGCATGAAAAAGTAGAAGCCTGAAATTATACAGCAAGAACTTGGACTACAATAATCTAAATCAACAGATCTCAAAAGTGTTTTCTAGTCCCTATTTATAAAGGTTCCTGTTTGAGATAACCATGTTTTTTCAAGAGTGATACAAAGAAAGTGAATATTTAAAGCATATGATCCCAGTACAGGCAAGGCTCAATCATCTCCAAAGTAATCTTCAATAGTAGTCACCTACAGTGAGGGTAAGGCGGGTCAATACGGGGAAGAGGGAGGATTAATGAGTTTAAATGTCTGAGTCCATTAATTTGTTTATTAAAGCTAAATATAAATTATTACACTAGATGTTTTGTATAAGTTATACCTCTTAGTAATATTCATTAACTAGAAAAAATAAGTATCATCCTTATTAAGAAATACATAAGGTTGACAGATCAAGTGAAAATGCTGTACATGTCAAATGCTTCCATCTTCTGATAAGGTCTGCAGTACTCAGCAAACAAATGAAAATATAGGATCAATGTTAAATTCCTGTATCATTGCAAATAGCATTACTTAGACAAAATATGCTTAAATATTAGTAAAGAAAGCAATTTTTATAAGTTTTTCTATAACAAAGGCAAAAAAATAACTCCCAGTAGTACCACTTATGAAATCAGTATAATTTTAATCTGTAAATTACTGAAAATTTTCTTACCTTAAATCAGGCAAAGGTGAAGGATCAATAAAAAGGTTTTTAAATCTGTAATTTGTAAATCTGGAGAAGTCACTTGTTCCTATTTCTTTGTGGGGTGTTTCAATAATAATGCAAGGACTGATCCCCCCAGATAATACAGGTGGCCAACAATTCTGTCATTTAAAAAAAAATAAAAAGTATATCTCTTTGTATAAGAGGAAACCAACTTTTGTCTTGGATCTTTCATTAAATGGAAGCTAAATACTTCTAAACAGTCTATCGTTTTCCCCCAATACCACTGTTAGCAAACATTGCTGACAATCTAAGTTGACATTTACATTTTATAAATAAGCCATATAGCTCACATCAATTTTCATAAAGAGTAATAGGATGTTTTAGACAAAATACAATACTGGAAATACAAGACATTAGGTACTGGGGGAAGAGAGGAATAGCAATGCATCTGCAGTCATACTGATCACTTTAAGAATTATAAAATTGAAGTTCTCCCTCTGTATTTAGCAATAGTGGAAAAGCACCTTGTTTTATAAAAAGCCCACCCAGTTAAGCCTAGCCTGATATTTTAAATTGCTTGCAGGCAAACCTTAAAAATGGAAGCAAGTGGAATCAATACTTAAATATTGAAGGACCCTTTCCCCAATCAATGCCAGTTTCAAAGAGAACCACTGTCTCTAAAGTGTTTTCTGTACAGCACATAGGAAGAAATAGGTAGCAAAGGGCTGGGTACCAGTCTGTCAGTAACCTCATATACTTATGCTCCAAGGAGCAGCTATTAGTTACCACTATAGTCAGCGAGGGAACAAAGAGCAGTACATTGGACAGATTAGGCGGGCGCTGGTGCACTAGGCACCTCCAAGAAGGAATTTACAAAAAGGAACCAGCTGCTTCAAGGCAAACTTACTCTGCAGCTGTTGGAGGAGTTTGGCACAT
>NW_006439568.1:26507004-26509487 GCF_000325575.1 Pteropus alecto | reverse complement strand
AGGGGCATCAAAAGTAAGTGTCAGAGAAATCTTTCTACGGCAAAGCAATAGCAATTCTATTCCTATTCGTCTTGCATTTGTTTCCCCCAAACCCACTCAGTCCAGTTCTGCATTACCCTAATCTCATACTGATGTTTCTTGGTGACCTCGTCGTCTTTTCTTTTTTTGACATCCTGGAAAATAGAAAAGATTACTGTTACACTAAGGCCCCAGCAAAGAATTTCCTCTCATCCCTCTTTCTTCTCTTAACTACCTGGGCTGTTTTTCTCTTCTTGGCCTGAATTATCTGAACTTCTTGGGAGGAATCCGTCTGACTGGGCTGGGGCTGTTGCTTAGCTTGTAAACGGCTACTGTGGGGAATTTTTTAAAAGAAAGTTTAATTAGTAAGTCCTGCGTTTCAAAGGCAGCATCTAACTTTGAAACAAATCTCCAAGACAAATAATGTTACCTGCGTCTTGACATTCTCTTCTTTCAGGTGTATGAAACCTCTGGAGGAGAGAGAGGAAACCGGAATCAAATACACTGTCATCCATATTTTCCAAGTGCCAATTAAATGCTGATTCAGAGGTTACAGCTAAGCCCCTCAGGAGATTGGCTGAGCCATTCTACCATGCTGTCTTTAGTTATCTCATGGTATTAATTTGGACACATGCCTGCCTTTCCTCAACGTATTGTACAGCCGGGACGCGAGTGTCTTCAAATATTTACAAAGCACACGACAGCACCCCGAACGCGCAGGGAGGCAGAACCCCCTCAAATGGGTCTTCTCTGCATACTCCAACCTATCCCCCGTACACCCCGAGTGGGGCATGGGCAGCGCCCCAACTCCCCCTTCCATCATTGATCAGCCGCGGAGGGGTTGTGGAGGCGAAACGCTGTGGAGAAGCCGGTTCCGCGCCAATTTGGAGAGCGGCGGTGGCGGGGAAGCAGGGGGCGGAGGGAACTAAGACTTGTGTCACGTCCTTCCCTGCCCTACCCGGCCCTGCCCATCGCCTGGAGGGGACACCGGGACCCTGACTCCAGATAGGGGTAGCAATGAAAGACGGGGAAACTGCTGCTCGGGGAAATTTTCTCCCCATGAAGAGGACTCAGACATCCATCCTCTCGCTCGTGGGATAGCTCCCCAAATGGGGGTGGGAGGAAAAAGCCCCTAGGGGCTTTTCCTTGGCCTCCTACTTAGGGGCAGCCCTCATTCCCAGCCGCTTTCCCGGCCCCCTGCCGAGGGTCTTTGACAGGGACGGAACGCGGGGGACCCATACCCCCCAGGCGCCGAGTTCACAACCCTCCCACTTTTTCTCCCCTAAGCTCCCGCCAGAGGGATGGATCAGCTCAGGGGCGCTTTCTTTCCTCCCACATCCCGCCCTACGTACAGCGACTCCTCACCGACAGACCCGCTACCGCTCGCTCTCAGCTGGCGCCGGCGCCAACCCAATATATAGGCCCGGCCAGACCCGCCCCGCACGCATGCGCCTCAGACTGACACCTCTGGCCAGCGCACTCCCCTCCCCCGCGCGCCCACACCCGCCCCACTGATCCGCGCACCAAACCTGCTTGGGTCCCCGCCGCCCCACCCCGGGGGCCGCAGGACGCGTTCACCCAGGCCCTCAGTCTGCTGCCACCTGCGCTCGACTTCACCTGCCTGCATAGCCTGCCGGCGGGAGGGAGTCTCTCAGAGGCTCCTCCTCCGCGTCCCGACTCCCCGCCGCTCTCCTTCAGTACCTCCCGCCAAGACGTTCCTGTCCTCTCCCGCCTTCAACCCTCAGATTCCCAGGGTGTCAGGTCGCAGCTCAGCCCTGGCGTACGGCCATGTGGAGGTGGCTCGGGCAAGCTTAGAGTGGCTAAGAAGTGGCCATCCTGTTGCGCATCCCGGGTCTCCCGCCAAGGCCTTAAAGAACACGGCTCTTTACTAAGAGACGCGGGGATCTGGCGGGTCCGCCCCTGCGGGAGGAGCGCAGCTTGGCTGGCGAGTTGGCCAATGGGAGGCGAGGACGGCAGCACAACGTGGAGCGGCTGCAGAATGTAAACACAGCCCAGCGCGCGGAGGGCATTGGGTGTCCCTGCACGCCACCCATCTGGCCCTTGGCGCTCCCGGCGGCCGGCTGTGCCCACTCCCCCAGGACTGCCTTGGTCTGGGCTGCCTATCTTGCACGTTGCTCCAGCCCGCCAACCGAGGTACACAGATCGATCCTGTTTTTCCGCTCCCAGCTCAGCTGATCGGCTCACCCTCCCTATGGGTGGCTCACCCCGCACCCCGCTGCCCTGCCTGGCCGCTTCCCACTCTGGAGTCCCAGGCGGGAAATGCTCACACCATGCTGTGCCCTCCCATCCTCCTCCCGCAAGGGTAAAGCACTCCTCCGGAGCGGGGCTAGGCATGGCATTCTCCCCTCCCTACGAGCGCCTGGCCTCTCCCAAGGCTGGGCCGGGCGGGAAGAACGGTCCCACCACGTGCAGGCTCCCAGCCCGCCCGCCACGCCGCCCAGCCG
>NW_006439568.1:26502431-26506900 GCF_000325575.1 Pteropus alecto | reverse complement strand
CCGCCGCCTGCCCGCCCTGCGGAGCCCGCGCGAGTAGCCCGCGCGGGAGGCAGCCGCCCGCCTCCTAGGTATAATGGGAGGAGGCGGTTCCGACGCATTTCCTTCCCTTTCCCCCCCGCATTTAAACTTAGGAGTCCCCTCGCTGCCTCTGTCGTAACGCCCCCGACCCAGCGCTCCCCAAGACCGGACATCTCTAAGGAAGACATGCTGATGATACTCCGCGAACAGGTTTTGCGGTGAGGCAGGGGCCGACTACAGGAACAAAGACCCCTGTGGTGCAGGAGCCTTGCGAAGGCCCCCTTAAACCCAGGCAGCTCTCTGGCCAGACGCGGGCCATCCGTGTTCGTCTCTGATCCGCGGGAGAGGGCCACCGAGACGGAGCTGGTCGCGCGGGCCTGGCGTCGCGCCAGGGCCGGGACCC
Source organism: Pteropus alecto (assembly GCF_000325575.1). Taxonomy (NCBI): domain Eukaryota; kingdom Metazoa; phylum Chordata; class Mammalia; order Chiroptera; family Pteropodidae; genus Pteropus; species Pteropus alecto. Next base: position 26,506,479 of record NW_006439568.1, on the reverse strand, counting down.
CTTCCCGAGATGCACCAGGCGGCAGTGGCCGGAACCGTCCGGGGTCCCCTCCCCGTGCCTTTTGTGCTATGCTGCCCGTGTGGGCCTCGGAGCCTAGAAATAACGTGTAGTTTTCGGTTTAACAGAATCCTTTCTTCACACTTTCTCTTTCGCTTCTTATAACAGTTCAGTGACGCCAGCAAAGTCGTTGTTTTTCTCCCAAATTTACGCATGAGAAAATAGAGCTTTGCTCAAGGTGACAGACTCAGAAGAGACCCAGAATCTTGTCAGTCCCAAGAAACTATACCATTTGTCATGCTTACAATGGCTCTCTCGTTAGGGGAGGAATTGCCTCCCTTTTGCAAGTCTCTTCAAAACGCTGTTAAGATGCAAATCTTAGAGCTATTAACAGCACGATGGTAAGAAAAGAAAAGGGCAGTCTTCCAGCAAGCGTGTGTTAGCCGAACTGAAGCAGATCTGGTGACCTGAATGGGTGAATTTGATAATCAAAATACACTGAACACCAGGGATGTCGACTAACATTTGTAGGATTAATCTTGGAGTACTCTATGCCTAGCACTGGGCTAACTAGTAAATTACTTGAAAGTGACTATGAAGTGAACAGTGCAATCAGGAGAAATTAGAAATACTCCTAAGACTACTTTGTGTGGAAACCAACAGGTTGAATTCTGCGATATTATAAGTGCCTGGTCAGTGATTAAGTGGAACTAAATAACATGAGGTTTACCTATCAGATGGACTGAAGTTACAATCCCTCTCTGTGGCCCTTATAACTAGACTTTAAGGAACACTCCCTTTAAAGAGCTTTGCAACTGGCACCTTGGAGGGCTCAGCAGGATCACAGCTGTCCTCTAGAGTCACAGTAGTTCCTGGCCTCTGGGTCTCTAGGAGCACCTCGCAGTCTAGGCAGAGCTGCTCTTGGCCACCTTCATGGGAGGTGGGAGTGGAAGAGGTGGAGAGCTTGATAAGGAAAGCATCTTAGGGTGTGAGCTAGAACACACCCTAGAGATGGTCAGTCCAGCTCCCCCTCTCCCCTCGCCCCCCGGGGTTCATGATACTCCACAGAGCCGAGAAAGAACAGGGATAAAGAGAGCAGTGCTGGACATCCAGAAGCTCTTGGTTGAGGTTGCAATAGGCAGGAATGGGTGCATGGTTGATCAGCCTGCTCTAGGCCAGGCACTGTGCTTATTAACTGCGGGGTATGTGGCATTTTAACAAGAAATGGACTCTGTCCATAAGAGCTTACATTCTGTTGGGGCAGGAGACAGAATAAATGTGTAGCAAATAATTATCATTAAGGACTATGGAAAAGAGAAAATAGGATAATATGATAGAGGGACTAGTTTAGCTGTAGGCAGTACGGAGGTATCTAAGGAGAACTCAGAAAGGTGACATTTTATCTAGTTCATTCAGTAATTCAGGAAACACTAAGCACAGTAGTGAAGTGAGCAAAAGTTGCTGCCTCCTCAGAACTTAATTCTAGTGAGAACAGAGTAGAAAACAATATGTCAGATAAGTAATAAGAACTAAGGAAAAATAAAAGCAGCATAAGGATTGTGATGGAAAGTGCTGTACTAGATGTTCAGGGAGGACCTCTCTGGTGTGACATTTGAGCAGAGAGTTGTGCAGCCAGAGAGCAAGCCATACAGATTAGGAGGAAGAGTGTTCCAGGCAGGGGGACAGTAAGTCCAGAGGTCAGTATGGCTGGAATGTAGTGAGCAAGGGAGAGAGTGGGAAGAGGCAGTGGGAGGGAGCCTTTTGAATGATAGATGTGCCTGCTGTGTGAATGGATGCCAGCAGCACAAGCAGTTCGTAGACTAGTACAATCCAGGTGAAAGATGATGGTGGCCTGGCACAGGGTGGGGTGCTAGGGTTGATGAGAAGCAGCTGCATTCAGGATATATGTTGAAGGTACAACCAAAACGATGTGCTGATGGATTAGATGTATGGGACAGAGACACCTCAAAGGTAAACAACTAGATGAATGGTTGTCACTTACTGGAATGGAGAGGATGAAGGGAGAAATGGCTTTAGAGTAGGATGAAATCAAGTTGTTTTTGGACAGGTTAAATGTTAAAGATTTTCCTCTACATTTTATTATGAAAACTTAAAATGTTTAGCAAAGTAGAAAGGATTTATAATGAATACCCATATACCCACCATTTAAATTCCATCAATGTTTTGCTGTGCTTATATTATCACAGATCTCTCATCTATCCATCCTTCTTCCATCCATCATTCCATCTTATTTTTGATGCATTTCCAAATCATTGCAGTTATTAGTATATTTCCTGCTAAATACTTTAGTATGCATAACATTAACAGGCATTAATATTTGTTTTAGTTTTTTTGTCTGGGGTAAAATTTACTTTCAATGAAAAGTACAAATCTTAAATATACATTCTTAATGGATATAAAGCAAACTCCTGTCAAGTTGTAGAATATGACTGTCATGCCCAGAAAGTTTTCTTTCTGTGTTAATTTCCACTTCCACCTCCCTAGTGGCAGCCACTGTTCTGATTTTTTTCCACTTTAGATTGGTTTCATTAGTTCTATACTAGAGAATAGATATATATAGAGAGAGAGAGAAAGAGAGAGAGAGATCTTATGCATATGTATAGATATATGGAATCATACATATATACTCTTGTGTCTGACTTCTTTCACTTAATACAATGTTTTTGACTTTCATTCATGCTGTTGCATTTATCAGTACTTCATTCCTTTTTATTGTTGAGCAGTATTGATATGGATATGACTTAATTCATTTTTTAATTTTTGGGTTTTATGAATAAAGGTGCTGTAAACATTCTTGTATGCCCACAAACGTCTTTTTGTGGACAAACATAATCATTTCTTTTGAGTATATACCTGAGAGTGGAATTGCTTGGCCATAGGGTAGGTATATGCTTTAGTTATATATATATAAAACTTGTCAGACCTTTTTCCAGAGGTCCACTAACAAAAGAACGGGTCGTATTATGGAATGCTGTGCTACAGTTAAAATGAAGTAGAGCCATGTGTATCAACATTAATAAATTTCAAAAACAAAGTTGGGGGGAGCAAATTTCAGATAAGAACATTCAGTATGATATCATTTATATAAAGTTTGAAAGCATGTGAAAAAATACAGTTTTGGATACTTATGTAATAACAGCATAAAAGCATGTTTTGCAAAAATAATCTTTATTTCAGGATAGTGGTATCACAGGGTGGCAGAGATGATGAATGGGATCAGAAAGGTTCAAAATAGGCTTCGACTATAATGTATTTCTTTAAAGGTTGTATTTCTTTAAAAGCATCTGACAAACGTACATGGTTATTTAACATTAGTAGAAGATAGGTGTAGGGTATATGAGAACTCCATACTACCTTTGCAACTTTTTTGTAAATTTAAGATTATTTCAAAATTAAGTCTATTTTTTAAAAATGCTTGGTATGCACTGTGGCTTACAGTGATGTTTGAAACTGAATCTACAAAAACAGACCAAAGGATCTCATATCACTGATGAGAAGACCACCTTATGCCAAAAGTTTATCAGCTAAAAGTGTAAAGCAGACATGAAAGAAATGTCCTACACTGATGGTAATGCTGTTGTGCATGTCTTGAGTGGAGAAATTTCTAAAGTGATACTTTTTGCAAAGATTTTGTGTGGACATTTTGTTCCAGATTTATTGAAATATAATGTACAATTAGTTGCTCATATTAACAGTATACAATTTAATGAGTTTTTAAAAATTATAGTTGGCATAAAATAATATGTTAGTTTCAGTTATATAGAGAACTATATAACTCACAAAGTGGTCACCCCACTAAGTCTAGCACCCCTCTTCCACCTTACGTATTTATTACAACATTGTTGACTATTTTCCTTATGCTACATTTTATATCTCCATGACTATTTTGTAACTATCCATTTGTACTTCTTAATCCCTTTGCCCTTTTTCACTCTCCCCACCGCAAACCCCTTCCCCGTCTAATAGCCCTCAAAATATTTTCGGTATCTATGAGTTTATTTCTGTTTCTGTTGTCGTTGTCTATTTTGTT
>NW_006439568.1:26491824-26502392 GCF_000325575.1 Pteropus alecto | reverse complement strand
TTCCCTATCTGACTTCATTCGGCGCAATCCCCTCTAGGTCCATCCGGGCAGTATCTTTTTCCATCCCTTCATTTTAGTCTGTGTGTGTTTTTAACTCTGAAGTGAGTTTCTTGTAGGCAGTATATATAAGGGTCTTGCTTGCTTATCCATTCAGCCACTCTATCTTTTGTCCAAGCTGAATAACTGGAACCAGAAATGAGGCATGAGAGCACATCCGAGTTTATAATGACTTCAGTTCTGATAAGGGGAAACTGAATGTTGCCAAGAGAAGAGCCCAGAAGCTCTGGGTCCAGAACTGTTTCGTACCTCTCACATCGGACTCACACTTTTCTTTGGCCATGTCTTCTATAGACAATTAGTAATAGTCTGACTGATTCAACCTTTCTGATAGAGTGTAAACTCTGGAGGGCCAAGAATTTGGTTTATCTAGCTCAATGCTCAGTCTCCCAACACCTAAAATATGCCTGGTCCTTGTATATGGGGCCACAGGAGAAGCTCTATATGTATTTATTGAATTCATATCTCTAAAATACTGGACACAGCTTATTTATATGTCTCTCACTAAAATATTTATTATGTCTAGATCTGTTTATTTGATGCAGATGTCAAAAGAACATTTTCAAGTCCAGGTTCCATGTCAGTGATCTCCAGTGTCTTATTCACTAAGGTATCTCTGGTGCCTAAAATAGGAGACACTGTCAATATTTATGGAATGAATGATTTAAGTATTTGATTAGTGAAGTTTAAATTGAGCAAATAAATGGAAATGATATTTAGTAAGAATGCTATGCTACATTTGTTTTAGCACCTTTAGAGTTTATAAAAGTGCTCTCACAAATATCCCCTTTTGAATCTTACAACAACCCTATGAGATTTATTTTGTCAGTTTTATGGGTGCAGAAAAGGCTCAGAGGCATCAAGGGGCTTGTCTAAGATTACATAGCTTGCAGGTTGGGACTTGAACCTAAGACTTGATTCGAAATTTTATGATCTTCCTACATTTTCATGGATAGCCATGGAAGGTAAGATAAAATTAATAGAAAACCATAAATATTTTATCATTGGAATTATAGAATCTTAGAGTTGGAAGTGCTTACACATCACAAATTCCAGAACCCCCCCTCATTTTAAAAAATAGGTCAATAAGTTTTAGAGAGTTTCTATGATGTATCCAAAGGCACACCTCCAGCTTAAGAAGTAATTACACTGAAGCTGACTCCTCTACTTCCTGCCTCAGATTTCACCAAGCTTGGAAAGTGGATTGAGCCTAAAGGAAACCAAGCTGCCCTCTGCTTTCCTGCACCAGTGGCCCCTGAAAGCTGGGCCCCTTTCTCACAGAAGCAAGGCCCTTGCTAAAGGAGACTTTATCTTTCTCTCTCCCTCTTTCTGTCCTTCCTTTTTCCTTCTTTCTTTTTTACCTTGCAGATGAGGGATGAGGGCTGTAGAAGAGGCATTGAGCCAAGGCTTCCTACTCCTTCCCCTGTGCAATATGGTTTTGATAAAGGTCTCCGGGTTTGAAAGGTAATAAAAATAACCACACTTCACTCTCCATTTATTTACAGTTTTTGAAGTGTTCACAACTCAGAGCCCAGTTTTGTTTTACTTTCTTTTTTTAAATAATGTTTTTATTTTTCAGTTACACTTGGCATACAATATCGTATTTGTTTCAGGTGTACAACACAGTGATTAGACATTTATATAACTTACAATGTGATCACCCTGACAAGTCTAGTACTACCCATCTGACACCATACATAGTTATTACAATATTATTGAGTATATTTCCTATGCTGTGCTTTACATCTGCATGACTATTTTGTCACTTCCCCTTTATCACCCACTTCCCAACCTCTCTCCCTTCTGGCAACCACCAAAATGTTCTCTGTTACCTATGAGTTTGCTTCTGTTCTGTTTATTTATTTTTTTCTTTAGATTCCATATGTAAGTGAAATTATAAGGTATTTGTCTTTCTTTTTTTGACATATTCCACTCAGCACAGTACCCTCTAAGTCCATCCATGTTGCTACAGATGGCAAGATTTCAATCTTTTTTTATAGCTGAGTAATGTTCCATTGTGTACAGGTACCACCTCTTTTTTATCCATTCGTTTATTGATGGACACCCGGGTTGCCTCCATATCTTGATTATTGTAAGTAATGCCACAATGAACATATGGATTCACATATGTCCCTTCAAAGTAGTGTTTTGGGTTTCTTTGTATAAATACCTGGAAGTAGGATTACTGGGTCCTTCCTTGTCTCTTGTTATAGCCTTTGTTTTACAGTTCGTTTTGTCTAGTATAAGTGTGGCTACCCCAGATTTTTGTTTGTTTCATTTTCATGAAATATTTTTTCCCATCCCTTTACTTTCATTCTGTGTATGTCTTTTGAACTGAAACGAGTCTCTTGTAGGCAACATATGTAAGGGTCCTGTTTTCCAGTTCATTTCCCTACTCTATCTTTTTATTTTATTTTTATTTTTTTATTATGATGACATTAGTTAATGAAATCCAGTAAGTTTCCAGGTGTACAATTTAGCAGTAAGTTAAATTGTAAATATATATATTGCATTATGTGATCACCACCCATAATTAGATTTCTTTCTGTCACCAAATATTTGACCCCTTTTACCCCATCTCCCTCCCTCCTCTCCCCTGCCCACCTACCTTCTAGTCTATTGTTCATGTCCATGAATCTCTGTTTATTTGTCCTGTTTGTTGCTTTTAGGTTTATATCTCACATATAAGTGATATGTGGTTTTCAACTTTTTCTGTCTGGCTTATTTCACTTAGCATGATTATCTCAAGATCCATCCATGTTGTCACAAATGACAGTATTTCATCTCTTCTTATGGCTGAGTGATATTCTGTTGTATATGTGTACCACAGCTTCTTTATCCAATCATTTGTTATAGGACACCTCATTTGCTTCCATGTCCTGGCCACTGTGAATAATGCTGCTATGAACATCGGTGTGCAAATATCTTTTCAGATATATGTTTTCAAGTCTTTAGAAACTATCCTATCTTTCGATCGGATTTAATCCATTCACAGTTAAAGTAATTGTTGATGGATATGTAGTTATTGCCATTATGTTATTCATACTTCTGACCTTTTTCTTTCTTTCTTCTTAAAGAAGTCCTTCTAACATTTCTCGTAATACCGGTTTGGTGATGATGAAGTCCTTAACTTTTTCTTGTCTGGGAAGCTCTTTATCCGTACTTCAGTTCTAAATGATAGCTTTGTTGGGTAGAGTAATCTTGGCTGTAGGTTCTTGCTTTTCATCTCTTTGAATATTTCATGCCAATCCCTTCTGGCTTGCAAAGGTTCTATTGAGAAATCATCTGACAGTCTTATGGGGGCTCCCTTGTAGGTAACTAACTGCTTTTCTCTTCCTGCTTTTAAGATTCTCTCTTTGTCTTTAACCTTTGGCATTTTAATTATGATATGTCTTGGTGTGGGCCTCTTTGGGTTCATCTTGTTTGCGATTCTGAGCTTCATGGGCTCATATGTCTATTTCTTTTGCCAGGTTAGGGAAGTTTTTTGTCATTATTTCTTCAAATATGTTTTCAATTCCTTGCTCTCTTTCTTCTCCTTCTTGTACTCCTATGATGGAAATGTTGGTATGCTTGCAATTGTCTCAGAGACTTCTTAAATTATCCTCATTTTTTTTTATTCTTTTTTTTTTTCTGCTCTGTTTGGGTGTTTTCTGCTACCTTACCTTCTGATTTGTTTGATCCTCTGTCTCATCTAATCTACTGTTAATTCCTCCTAAGGTATTCTTTATTTCTGACTGGTTCTTTTTTATGTTTTCTATCTCCATTTTTGTGTTTTCTATCTCTTTGTTAAAATTCTCATTGAGTTCATCTACTCTTCTCCCTAAGTTCATTGAGCATCCTTATAACTAGTTTTGAACTCTGCATCTGGTAGATTGCTTGTCTCCATTTTGTTTCTTTTTGGAGCTTTTTTCTGTTCTTTTGTTTAGGACATGTTTTTTTGTTTCCCCATTTTGGCTGTCTCGCTCTATTTGGTTCTATATATTAGGTAGGGCTGCTGTGTCTCCTGGTCTTAGTAGAGTGGCCTTATATAGTAGATGTCCTGTGGGACCCAGTGGCACAGTCTCCCTGGTCTCCTGAGCTGGGTGCTCCAGGTGTGTCCCTTGTGTGGGTTGTGTGTGCCCTCCTGTTATAGTCGAGCCTTGTTGCTGTTTTCACGTCAATGGGAGGGATTGATCCATGGGCTGACTGGTTGTGAGGACTGGCTGGGGACTACAACGGAGGAGCTGTTGTGTAGGGGCTGACCCTATGGAGCAGGATTTGCTTAAGCAGGGCTCTAGTGCCTCCCCAGTTTGCCCTTTGGGTGTGTCGTCCTCAGATGTGGCCCCTGCTGGTGCTCTGGCTCAGTCTGAAGCTAGCCACTGGGAGTGCTAGCCCCAGGACTTCCTGGGAGGGGCCTTGCTATAGGCCAAGTTCAGCCAGAGCCTGTGCCCTGCTTGGAGCCACTCGGCATGAGCCACCAATGAATCTGAGGATGGTTACCACCTTCGCCGGGCTTGAAGATGCCTGGGAAAAGCCGAGCTGCAAACTGAGGCCAGCTGCCACTAGTGCCAGGCTTGGAGCTGCTCAGCAAAAGGTGTAGGGCATCTTGAGACCAGATGCTGCTGTTTGGATTTTGTGAACCTTTGAAAGATTTTAGGAAAGCCTGTAGCATGAGCCAAGACAAGTCATTTGTATGGAAAAGCCACTGGAAGTGGCTTGGGAGGCCCTGCCAATTGGGTGGGGTGGGGTCTCAGAAACACCAGAGTGGGTGACCAGTGTTAGCTGCATTGACGATGACTCAAATATGGCAGCTCCCTGTGTCTGCAAGCTGGATAGGGGGAGAGCTCAACAAGGGAACAATGGCCTCCACCAGAATTTCTGCCTGGAGGAAAGCTGCCCTTCCGGCCCTCTCCCTGAAGCCAAGCAATTCAGTTCCTCCCCATATGTCCCTGATGCTTTTTGAGCTGCTGCCCCAGAGCTGGAGCTCAGAGTGAGTGAGCCTGTCAGTAAGTCCACATGGGGCCCTTTAAGAGGAATGCCTGGGACTCCAGCTGTCCTCCGTCTCACTCAGCCACAGTCTCCACTGGTTTTCCAGCAGAAGTTGTGGGCACTTTGCTTCCTGGCACTGGAACCCTGGGCTGAGGAGCCTATTGCGGGGCTGGGACCCCTTGATCCTCCTCTGAGGGGACCTCAGCAGCTGAGATATTTCTCCAGGTTTTTAACTGCCATACATTTAGCCTCTCTGTCCCTCCTACCAGTCTTGATATGGCTTCTTCTATATGTCTTCAGTTGTAGGACTTCTGTTTAGCTAGACTGCAGGCGATTTTCAATTACAGTTGTTCTGTAGTTGTGATTTTGATGTGGTCATGTGAGGAGACAAGCACAAAGTTTACCATCTTGACTGGAAATCCTTACTTTCTTTCTCTGATGTCCCCTGGTATAGACCCCACTGGCTAGCCAAGGAGGGTTCACATTGTACAGAATCTATCATAATCTCGCCTCTGCCCATTAGGAATGATTTTACCAGGCCTTAGAGAAGCTAGATCCCATTGTTTGGCTTCACACATCATTCTTTATGAGTCAAAACCTGACAACAGAAGAACAGAAATCAACCTTTTACCAGTAATCAAAGAAATGCAATGAAAAACCATTTTTTTCAACCATCAAATAGGCAAAAAATTATAGAGATTGATAATAGTTTGTATTGGCAAGAGGGTGAGGTAATGAGCTCATACATTGCTTCTGTAAATATGAATTGCTGTACCTTCTGGGAATATAGCCTTCTGTCTATTAAAACAAAAAATACAGAAATTACATTCAGTAATGTCATCTTTGTCTATTTATCCTGGGAAAATCAAGGTTTCCATTTGTAAGGTATTATGTTCAAAAAAGTGTACTACATCCTTATTTGTAAATGCAAAAACCTAAAAGCAGTTTGAATTTCTGTCAGGAAGTGTTGAATAAATCATGATTGGTAATATAGAATATATTATGCAATTCTTTTTTCACATGAGTTAGGACTGCATGTGTGGACTTGGAAAGCTGTCTATATATCACATGAATATAGTGATGAAAGTTGCAGAGTAATATTAATGGAATGATTTTACTTTTGAGAAAAATAAGGACGCCTTTATATGCGTGTGATTATGAGTACGGAGAAAGAAGTGTCAGGGTACCATCTCAGCTAATAAAATTTGTCACCTTGAGGGAAAAATTTGAATGGAGAGGGAAACCTTTAACGCATCTGTATTGTTTGACTTGTTACAACAAGCCTGAATTGATAGTGTGACTTTTTTTAAGAGAAAAATTTTTGAGAAAATGGATTTGGGAGATAGACAGATGGGTTATAATCTAGTTTCTATCACTTAATAGTTATGAGAGGTTTGGTAAATTACTAAACTTAGTCCTCATCTGTAAATGGGGTAATATGTAACTCAGGGTGTTTGATTAAAGGAAGTAAAGTACACAAAGCATGTAGCACAGTGTAATCCTATAAATGTTTCTTTTTTCTTCTACACAAACAATTTGGAATAGAATATTAAAACACATGCAAAATATGTTGGTTGTGCTACCAGTGTGTGTTACCCTGAGGTTCTCAACTTGGCACTGGCCTACAGAAGAATTGGATTATTGTCTCTCTGGAAAAAAAAAAAAAATATCCAGGAGATAACCTCTTTCTCCTCACTTAATCCTTATAGAGACAAAGTAAAAATTAATGTAAAATGGTAACTTGATCCTCAAGATTGTTTACCTGGTACCTCAGTTATAAGTAACCCAGCTGAGAAGTAGGAAGGAAGAGGGCCTCTGAATAGCCAAAACAGATGTCTAAAGTTCAAGCTCTCGTCAGATAATTTGTTCTTATTTGGATAACCCAAACAAGCTTTTTCAGCCCTGGCACATCAGTAAAGATGCTATGGCAGGCAGGCCCCTGAGAGCAGTCAGGAGGGACAGTCTGGTCTGGGCATGCAGTGCATGGAAAATTAAAATGCAATTCCAAGAATGCAGAAAGCCAGAATGATTGAGGCCCAGCCCTATTTTCACAATGATTAACTGATTTTCATAATGATGATGCTGAATTATTAGGGAGAAATTAATTCATGTTTCATATAACCTTAAAAAGGCCCCTAATTAAAGTGTGATATGGTCTAGAAGTATTACTACCAGAGATGATTAAGGTTTTTTAGTTTTGCTTCTTAAAAAGTAAAGTTTTTTGGTTTTGTTTCTGTTTTTGTATTAGTGCTAGAATATAACAGAGATCTTTATCCTATGAGGGAAAGATAGAATAGCTGCCTATAGTTAGAAATCTGCATAGCCATAGACATTAGAAATTGTTTTAAAGGATCCTAGCCTGGAACAATAGAATGATTTTCTATAAATACATTATTTGTTTTTTGACCAAAATAAGGTCAACAATCTATAATCCAAAATCTTTGGGACTTGGTGAGTTTCGGAATTTAGAACTTTTCAAATTTCTCAAAAAGGTAGTATGTATATATAGGATATATTATATAACAGCTCTAGCAGAGTCTAAGGCAGTCTACCTAATCAAACATATTAATATTTTTACAGTGCAACATTCATTAGGACAAGTAATGTATAATGTATTTAAGTAACAATAAACCACTAAATGAGATAAAAATAGATAGAAATAAGACTATTACAGTATTTACAAAGAAAATATTTTATAAATGTTTAGATATATACAGGTTTGAATTCAGATAAATATGCTTGTGCATACACAAATCATGAATACCTGTTACCTCTGGTTGCTTGAGCATCCTAGAAGAGAGGAACCTCAGTGCCTGTCACCAGCAGCAAGCCAGAGGTGGCAGCTGATGACTGTGGGAGCAGGATTCAGGGCAACCTCTAATAGCAGCCCTTTTTAAGGACTTCTGTGTCAAATGGTTTATTAATTTAGGTTTTCATCTAAACAGTCTTTCTTTAATTACAAAAAACACCATTCATTGATAAATGTGCATGGTTCAAGGCCAGTCATTTGACTAATGACACATTTCATCATATCATCTAGGGAATTTTTTTCCACCTGCATTTACAAGTTCATCTTCATAGTCACTATTATCTTCATGATTATATTTAAAAATATTTAACATACCCATTAAAATAGCCATTATAAAAAACAAAACAAAATAACAAGCATTGGCAACCATGTGGAGAAATTGGAACCCTCGTGTACTGTAGGTGGGAATATGAAATGGTACAGTCACTGGAAAAAGTATGGCGTTTTCTCAAAAAATTAAAAATGGAATTACCATATGACCCAACAATTTCACTTCTGGGTATATACTCAAAACAATTTAAATCAGGATCTCTAAAAGATATTTGTACACCTATTTTTATAGCAGTATTATTCACCATAGCTAAAACATGGAAGCAACCTAAGTGTACATTGACTGATGAATGGATAAGTAAAATGTAATATATACATGCAATGGAATATTATTCAGCCTTAAAAAAGAAGGAAATTTGGCAATGTGCTACAACATGGATGAACCTTGAGGACATTATGCTAAGTGAAATAAGCTAATCATGAAAAAGGCAAATACTGTATGATTCCACTTATATGAGGTACTTAGAGCAGTCAAAATCATAAAGACAAAAATTGTAATGCTGGTTGCCAGGGGATGGGGGAAAGGAAGAAGGGGAAGTTATTGTTTATAGGTACAGTGTTTCAGTCTTACAAGATGAAGAGTTATGAGGATAGATGATGGTGATGGTTGCACAACAATATGAATGTATTTTAATACCACCAAACTGTACACTTAAAAATGGTTAAGATGGTAAATTTTTATGTATATTTTACTACAATAAAAAAAAAATATGTCCACACAGAATGATGTGGAGAGTAGAACAAAACCAAACTGTGTTGTAAATCCTGATTCAGAATCATAAGCTTCACTGTCACAAACTAGGCTGGGGAACTTGTTCTGGAACTTCTTAGGAGTTTGAGACAAGGGAAATCAATTTTGGGGATCTTATGAAGAACTTCTTATGGATATTTCTGTAATATGTCTTTGCAAGTATAGATCCAAACAAAACTGACTCGGTTTAAAAAATTAAAATTGGCATACAAAATTAGGGAGAAGACCAAGCAAAATGACATAGATGACAGAGGCTTTGTTCATCCCCTCTTGCGACCCCATCAAAGTTGTGATAGGAACATGGAGCAAACAGCAAACAGAGTCTCTTGGGGTCTAGATGAACAGAAGCCCTACAACTAAGGAGAGAAATAAGAAATCATCCTTCAATAATAGGAAGGAGGAGGGGGTGAAAGGCAAGTCTGCCCAATCCCCAGCGGCTGATTGGGACAGAGGCTACAGCAGCTGCAGCTGGCAGGTGTAGACAGTTCCTCTTAAAAGGGCTGTGCCTGTGAGCAGACTCTCGTGGTGACGGACCTGCTCACTCTGAGCACCAGCACCAGGTTGGCTTCTCAGGGGGCATCACAGACTTATAGGAGGACACTGAGTTGTGGGAGCAAGGGCTAGAGGCGAGGCTTTCTCCCTGGCAGAAGTGCCAGCGGTATCCATTGTTCTGCTGTTGAGCCCTCCCCCATCCCAGTGTGTAGACACAGTGCCGCCATAGCTGAGATGTCAGCAAACTGGATAACAGAGGTCACTCTGCCTAGAAGATTCCCTGAAACTCCGCCTCTCCCAACTGGCAGTCCCACCCAAGCCACGTCCAGGTGTGTCTTTGGTGAGTCCTGTGTCCCTTGCTAAGCAGCTCCAAGACCCATTTGGTGGCAGCTGACCTCAGTTTCTGGTGTGGCTTCTTGAGACAACTATAAGCACAGTATCTGTGGATTGCTTGCTGAATCTTAATAGGTAGCCTCAGGGGGACACAGGCTGAGGCTAAAATTGGCCTCCAGCTGAACCCCTCTCAGGACTGTGCTGATTGACACCTACTACACAAAGCCACAGTAATACAACTGGGAGACTTTGGAATTTTGCTTAGTACATAGAAACAGACACAGAAAAGCAGCTAAAATGGGAAGACAAAGAAACAAATCACATGAGAGAACAGAACAGAGATCCAGGAATAATAAAGTCAAGCAATCTAACAGATGCACAGTTCAAAACACTGTTTATAAACACGTTCAATGAACTTAGAGGAAGTGTAGATGAACTCAGTGAGAACTTTAACAAAGAGACCAAAAACAAACAAACAAACAAACAAACAAACATAAAAATGGACATGGAAATTATAAAGGGGAACTAGTAAGAAATGAAGTATACGTTATTTGAGATGAAGAGTATGTTAGAGGGAATCAACAGAGTGGATGAAAAAGGGGATCGAACTACCGATATAGAGAACAGAGAAGCCAAGGACACCCAATCCCAATGGCAAGAAAACAAAAGCCAAGACTATAATAATAATTTAAGGAGCCTATGGGACACAATTAAATGTAACAACATCTGCATCATAGGGGTACTTGAAGGAGAAGTGGGAGAACAAGAAATTGAAAACCTATTTGAAGAAATAATGATGGAAAACTTCCTTAACCTGGTGAAGGAAAT
>NW_006439568.1:26483106-26490685 GCF_000325575.1 Pteropus alecto | reverse complement strand
TAAGGTGGTCTTCTCATCAGTGATATGAGATCCTTTGGTCTGTTTTTGTAGATTCAGTTTCAAACATCACTGTAAGCCACAGTACATACCAAGCATTTTTAAAAAATAGACTTAATTTTGAAATAATCTTAAATTTACAAAAAAGTTGCAAAGGTAGTATGGAGTTCTCATATACCCTACACCTATCTTCTACTAATATTAAATAACCATGGTATGTTTGTCAAACTAAGAAATTAGCAAATGTGTATACTGCTATTAACTAAAATTCTCACTTTAGTGAATCACTTATATGTGGGATATAAACCTAAAAGCAACAAATGAACAAGACAAACAAACAGAGACTCATGGACATGGACAAGGACTAGTGGTTACCAAAGGGGAGGTGGGAGGGGAAAGGTAGACAGGGAAAAAATATTAAATCATTTCTTCAATTAAATAAATAAATAAAGTAAGTAAGTAAGCAAGCATATAAAATCTAAGTATTATAATTAATTCATTATCTGGGCAAATTTATGAAAGTTGTTTAGTTTGGCCATTCGTGTATTCAGTTCTTTGAACTTTTAGAGTTCTTTAAAATCACCTGAAAAATTAAGAATATCTAAATTTGGAAGTAATATTTCATTTTGATAACCATCGTGAGCAAAAAAATACATTATGGATTACATGAAATGAAGTAATAGCTCAAAAAGTTTTCTTATAATTTTAATTTTGATTATAGCTTATTCTTGTTGTAGTTTAACCACTAAGTTTTTCTGAATATTATAATTTTAGTTTTACCATATGTACTCTGCATATAGATAGCTTCCGATTTATGATCAGTAATTCTGCTATTTAGATGACATCTCAATTCAACTAAATCATTTTATTCCACTGTGAAAGTCTAAACGGCTGATATTGGAGGGTTCCTTAGAGGACCTTACGACCTTATGCAGAAAGGCTCCCTAAAACATACCAGAGTTTTGGTCAGTAAATTTGGAACCTTTAATGAAGGAGAAAGCCATTTCCTCATAAGCAATGTGTTCTGGTTGGAGAGTTCTTACTTATATTGAACCAAAATTCTACTATCCATTCATCTATCTTTTAAAGTTAAACTCAGGGGGAAAAATTCTGCAATCAAACCAAAACTCTTCACATATTTGGAAATATTCATTATTTCCTGGAGCCTTCAATATTATCAGATGAAAATTTCCCATTTCCAACAACTACTCTTCCATCAACATGTTTTCAGACCCCTATGTATCATATTTTCTATTTCCTATCATACTATAATTATGATTCATAATGTATCTATTAAAATGTCATTTTCAGACGTATGTACAATTTTCAAGGTGTGATTGGACCTATGCCAAACTCTAACCTTTTTTTTTTTTTTTAACAAATATGATTTTCTTTAACTCCACTTCATACTGCAATAACATTTTTGCCAACTATATTATACTGCTGGCTCATGTTGAATACATGCTTATAAAAGGCATAGTACTTTTATTATTCACTTATCCATTTGATAAATATTTAAAAGTACATATTACTCCTACTGCTACTTCTGGTTAAAAGCTCTGTTAGGTGCTGGGAAGATACAGGCAAATGAGATAAGGATTTCAATATAGTTGGTGAAACAAATGAATTCATATAATGTTTAATAAAATACAAACAGTATGCAATTGGATTACAGAGGTAGACTATTTAATACATGCTGAGAATCAGAGGTTTCCTGGAAGGTTCTATATAAGCTACATGTTGAAGAATAGGTAAAAGGTAATAGGAGCAGAAAACACAAAGACGCAAAATAACATGATTCCTTGGAAAGTGAAAGGATTTATAAAGTGTGCTAGATCACATTAACTAATTTAATTAAAAGATAATGCTTAGACAATAAACTTTCCAGGGTTCTAGATGAAATTGAACCCATCCCCACTTCACTTTTTGATTATAAAAGTAAGTTTTTTTAAAAAAAAGTACAATGAAGGATTTCTAATAAAAGGTGGTAGAATGACTTCAAACACATCTCTTGTATTTTCTAGAAAAACTACTATAATGAAAGTAAAGAAATAAAAAGCCCATAAATCCAAATCAATGAAGAGTATAAGAGTGAGAATGTATGTAAATGTATTAGAGATTTAAATATGCTTCTGGAGGATGAAAGTAGAGAGAAAAATGATAGGTGAAGTGGCTGGGTGAAACACAGCCTAGAGGGAATTACTAACAAGAAGGTAACCAACTTGACTCCTCCCTCCCCTCTAAAACCAAACAAAAAAAATTCTGAAGATACTGGATACTTAATATGATAAAGAAAAAAAAGTTTCACACTTTCTAAGATTTCACTGGTGGCCTTTTCCCACTAGTGGCCTTTTTTCTGTTCCAAGATGTTTCGTTGCATTTAATCATCTTGTCTCCTTATCTAGAAGGTTTGCAGTCGTTCCTTGTTTTTCATGACCTTGAAACTTTTGAGGCCAGGAATTTCGTAAAATTTCCCTCAACTTGAGTTTGTCTGATTTTTCTCATGATCAGCATGGCCTATGCATCATACCAATGCCAAGCATTTTTAACATTGATTTATGAACATTATCCCAAGCCTTAGCAACCATATTAATGCAACCTGAAGACTGAACTTTTGCAGGAAGTCTTTGATTCTGAGGCCCTTGGGAACTGCAGCAAGCAAGCACCTAGGACAATTTTTTTTTTAGGTGTCTTTGCTTGTTCTTTATGGGGGTTAAAATATCACACTGGCATCACAAGAAGTTCAGGATAGGCATGTGGAGTACTTCTCCAGGGACAGTAAAACCTGTGTTTCCTAACTAGTCTGTTCACCCCGAAATCCAGCTACTGCAGTGAAATCCGTATCAACCATCACAGAATATTTCTCTGGCTACCCATGCTTCATTGGCATAGTAAAACCCGGGCAAGTTACATAAACCTTTCAAACATCTTAGGTATAGCTCTTTCAAATCACTGCCAATTTTAGCTAAAGTGGGCTACCAACACACCCAAACCTGAGGATTCTCACTCATTAGCAATGTCAATTTGCTTAAGAATAAGGTTTTTATCAGATATAATTTTATCAAATTTATCAATATAATTTTCCAGTGCTTCCTGATCATTAGAAGGTTTTTCTACTCGATTTTCAGATTATTTTACACAATGATGCTTCTTCGATTTCTACAGCCAGACTAATGAATGTTCACCTACACTTTCAGGATTCTGTTCTTCATGCTATGTTATAGGTATACATTCATTACTTGTTGAATTCAACCAAAACATGGTCAAGATCTTAAAATTTTGTCCTATGCAATGTTTTCTTATTTTTATTGATTCTTGTTCATCATCATTATAAAACTTGCACAACTTCTGTTTAAGTTATATATAATAAGGATTCAACTCCATAATTTTCATTAAAATGCCTCATAGACATCACGATCAAGCTTCCATAATACCTTCACTTTCTATGCTATTGTTAATGAGATGCTTCTTCTTCTTCTTTTTTTTTTTTTCTGTCTTCTCACTGTTACCAGAGGTTACCTTTGACTCTATTTGACATTTTCATGGTTACAAAAGAAACAACAACAAAGCAACAGAACACCAGCACTCAGCTGATATTTGGGGAGGAAATGGGACAGCCAGGTTTTGCTGTAAAATAAGTTTTGTGCCAAACTTGTGGAATAACTTGGTTTTAAGAGTTCTTCAGACTTCAGAATTGAAAATAAGGATGTGGACCTATTTTTTTGGAAATAATTATTTGTGTAATGAAAAAAGTATCAGTTCTCTGATACATTCACTAAGAAATATTTCCTGAGCACCTAGGACCGTGACTTTCTCTCTCTCTCTCTCTCTCTCTCTCTCTTAAATCAGATAGCCCTTTAGCCTGGAAGCTATGTATATATAACTGCCAAATGGTTCCTGGTTGGCATGGATAATCAGCTTAACCACACTGAAATGATGTCATTTATAGGAACAATAAAGATGTTGACTTGTTTACCAATTCAGTTTATACATAAAATTTATTAGCTTAATGTATATTGTAGTTTAAATATATATACTGAAAATAGCACAGATTCCTTTTTTTAGTTTTACCAGAATTCCAAAGGCCTTAGATTACAAAATGCCACATGTGTCCCAGGCTCTGTGTATAAAAATAAATGTACAGTCCTTAAAAGTACATAAGTGAGCAACACGTGAATCCATACCTATGAAGATGAGCCATAGGTGTCCATGGTTCAGGACTCACTATTTAGAATGAGAGCTATGTAAGGTACACAGATCATGTACTCATAAGGCAAAAAGCAAGTAGAAGTAAAAGTAGGACTTCAGAGGAAAAAGTGATTAAGAGTCCACCTGGAAAGAATTAGGGAAGAAACAGGATGATCTAACAATAAGTGATGCCTATACTAGACTCTGTAGGATGAGTGGGATTTTAGTGGGTGGGTAGAGTTGTTAGGGACTTCTCCCTGATATCTGTGCTCTCTCTCTTTGTCGGTAACAGATCTCCTAATTTAGCTGAAATAGAACGAAATTTCCCTTTCTCCTTTGCAGCTAGGAGAGGCCACTGACTAAATCCTAGTCAGTGGGATATAAATAGAAATGGTGTGTACAATTTGGGCAGTGACGATAAGTGTAGTGAGTTTAAGGTCATTGAGTAAGGGAAGTAGCAAGATGGTAGAGAAAAGAGAAGAAATGAAGCGTGCAGTTTCTTAGAGCCTGATAAAATGCTTTACCCTCTGTTGTTTCTCAATAGCAATTCAACTCTGAATCTGAGGTGGTCCCAACATAACAAATAACGCAGAGGCAAGCCAGACCCTTGTCCTGTGGGATCAGTACCACCTAACAGCAAGAAACTACTTTAATAGAGCCATTGTCCACTAGTCTGAGGGGGAAAGGCCAGTGCCCTGCCTTTAACACCTCATAAATGACCCTTTTTACATCCCAGCTGTCATCCTGTCAGCCACTTAAGTTGATTTAGTATGTACATTTAAAGAAATTACTACAGAGTCGGCTCAATTTTACCCATTATAAAACAAAGACAGCCACAAAGAATAAACTTAGAAGACAAATCACTGAACAGTGTTGTATCAACTTATAAGTTCCTATAATAAAAAGTAACCCACTATAATAACCTAAAGATTGCTGTCCTCCGGTTTCTGCCTGTGCCAGAATATCCTCCTGTGAGAGCTGCGGAGCCATTTACCAACACCTGGGGTAGTTTAACATACTGGAATTTCAAGTACGACACAGGCATTGCTATGGCATACAACTAGAATCACGTTTCCCAGTTTTCAGACTAGTATATTTTCCCCCAACATAACAATTGAAAAACAGAAATGAAAGTATGTTCTGCCAAAATGACAGTAAAATACATAAAGCTTTAGGTCTGAAACAAATTATTTTTGTGTAATGATCATATGGTTGAATTACCAATAAATGTACTGGCAATGGTACCCCCCAATACACTGGCTTTAAAATAGAAAATACAATCAGAAAGATTCTGTAAAAAGAAATTTAGTGCATCAGCACTATAGAGATTTTAGAAAACATTGAAAAAAATGTATAAATTCTATTTTTAAAAATAGGGCAAAAATTTTAGTTGAAACAAAACTAATGTCATCTCATTTTTTGTCAAGTCTTCCCCTCAATGTTATGACCTCATGCATTAATGTTTTACCAATCCAATTTTATGACAAGGTATACAAGAAATGATTCTTAAGTTTATTCACTTTGCATTAGAAATATAAAATACGTCAGTGTTTTCATCATGTTGTTTCTTAAGTGCAAGAATATTAACAGAAGCCTCGTTATGCTAGTAGTCTCTCAGGTATTTTGGGAGACCTCTGGGGCTGCGAAATGACATTTTCCAGCACATGTTGCCAAGTGCTGGTTCTGTCAGATGTTTTTGGATCGGTAAAAAGTTGTTCCTTAGTTCCAAGAATTTCTAACTTGCTCTGGATTTCTAGATAGATACATGTAATTTTTTTCCAGAAAAATACTGCCTGACTTGTAAAACTCAGGAACTTCTAAGTGCACCAACCTAACTTGTTTGACTCCCTTTCTAGTCAGTGCCACTGACATAGTCCAGATGGTCAGGAGACTATGCCAGGTGCTCTTTGTGTCCTCTGGGATCAGGCTTGGATTTCAGAGGTAACGGTGACAGGGTAGGTCCCAGGAGGGTGGCCCAGAAATAAGCTGTCCACGTAAGCCACCACATCAAACTCTGTTATTGTATTTTAGAGGCTTTATTTATCATAGACAAAGCCTGGTCAGCTCTTTAATTATTAATTTATTTTTACCTTTACAAACTTCTCTACTTTTAGCCTATGAGAGAGCTGTATAAACTATCACTGCATTGATTTCTATGTTGCTATGACATAACTTGAATATAGTTGTCAAATGTTTGACAGGAATAATTTTACACCTATAATTCAGCATTGAGAACACTCTACATGGAAGCACATAGACCGGAACATATTCTTTTCGTATTCCAAGTTTGCTCAAACTGAAAACCCGCCATCCTTCACTTCCCTCCTTCTCCCCCGGCCCCGCCGCCATCACATACATCACTTCTGTCTTCATAGGATCTCCAACTTCTTTCTCTCCAACCCATACCAATTGATAAAATTCATTTCCCCTTTTATTCCTTACATTTGGATATGAAATTAATTTACTTAAGTGTTAAATTGTTTAAAAACTTTAGGCCAGAAGTACTGAAATAACTTTGGGACACATTCTCTTTGGCCAAATCATTCAACAGCAAAAAATCTTAACAAAAATTTTAAATTTTATTCATCAAATAAAGTAAATCCCTTACTTCTTTTAAGACTATCCTAGTATACATGTTTCTAGCTTACAGAACTTGAAAATAAAATAATCACCCCACTAGATGCGCCAGTATAATTATTTGAATAGAAGATTATTTAAATGGCTATTTCTTCACTTCTTAATTGAATGTACCCATAATTACTGATTGTGATTCATTCTCTAGTAGGAAGTCAAACACTATGGGATCTCATTTTGTGTGATTCCCATGATTTGCTCCATCATTTTCAGAGAGACAAGGAATTCATAGCCTTGAAAGTACCCACCTACTTTTGGCTACACTTAGTCCATCCCAGGGAGAGAGGATCCAATAAGCCCTCCAGAGAGTGATGTCCCCTCTTTCCAGTGCACATTGGAAACCCCTGGTGGCACTCAACAGTAATATTCTGTCTCCCATAGGCCAACGTTCTGCTTCTGTAGCCATCCTGAATTCCAGGTGCTTTGTATCCTCTAAATTCACTATCTACAATCAATATTATAAACCAATCAAGAGTTAGCAACAAAGCCTAAAACATAGCAGTGAACATTTAAGAAATCTGCACTTGGAACAATATATTAGAACCAAAAGTTTCTAAACAAAATAGAGTTGATTCAGAAAAGATCCATGGGCACGTCATATTATTTTACATACAATTTTCCATAGCCTTGTTCACTTTGGCAGGTCACATTTCATGTTAAAATATTGTTCTTAGAGGGTGTGTTCTTCAAATAAAACCTCAAAAAGCTAGAAAGGGCTGCTATTGGTAATAGTTTGATATTCAGTGATAAAGATAGATAT
>NW_006439568.1:26467522-26483073 GCF_000325575.1 Pteropus alecto | reverse complement strand
ATAGTGACAAAACTACATATATGGTGATAACACCATAAAAAGAACCATCTGGCTAGAACTCAGGGTATGGTTTTGATCACCAACTATAAGAGCCTAACTAGGTGCTCCTTTTCAGGAGATAGTGCTATGTAGCAAACCTAAGGTCTGAGGTTCAAAGTCAGGACACAAATATTGTGTCTAGTTGTGTGACTGAGTCTGGGGCAGGTCTCAACTGCTCTGATGGTCATCCAGCATTGAAAGTAGGTATGGTAACGCAGCATTAGCCCATCTCCCAGGGTCATCTTAATGAGAGAAAGAGAATACAGGTTAACTCACTTTGTACACTGCCATGTGCTAAGAGGCACCTATGTTAGGTGAGTGGGTGAAATTCCCTGGCAGAAGCACCTGGGAACTTGTTAGAAGTGCACATTCTCAGGCCCCATTCCGTGGTTACTGAATTAGAAACTTTGGAGGTGGGGCCCAGCAATCTGTGTTTTAGCAAGCCCAAGTAATTCTAATGCGCACTACATACAGTTTAAGAACCATTGGGTTAGAGCTTTGCTGCTCAAAGAGTGACCTACAAACTAGCAGTATGGGCATCACCTGGCAGCTTGTTAGAAATGCAAATCTTCTCCGCCCCCCACCCCTGCACCCCAGGATATGCATTCTTAATAAGGTCTCTCAGGTAATTTGTTTGTGCATTAAGGTTTGATAGCACTAGATTAGGGATCTTGAAGTGACTAGATTCCCAGGCCATCCTCTGAGATTCTGATTCAGTAAGTCTGGTCTAGAGCTGAGGAACTGAAAAAAATTTTATTTAGCATTATTTAAATAGCATTAAATACAAATAAATATATACAGTGATAAGTGTCCCTTTTTCCAATCCTAGATCCTAGACCCCAATTCTCTCTAGAGGAAGTTTAATGTCTATTCTTTAAGAAGTATTAATCCATAAGTGTGTGTATCTGTCTCTTAAAAACATGAAATATTCATTCGTATATGAGAATGTATGAAACATATCTGCAGTCTAAAGAATAAGTATAATGTGACACTCAGGTAGCCAAGTCCTAGGCTAAGAGATAGGACAGGCCCGGGACTGTAGGAGCCCTGCCTTGGACCTTGCCACATCTGATCACACCCTCCTCTCCCCTGCCTGGTAGCCGCCATCCTAACTTGGGTGATAATCCCTTGCTTTTTACATTGCTATAGCTATGTTTGCTCTCCCAAAAAGCTATCAAGTAGCTCAGACTACTTTTGAATATTATATAGTTGAAATCATGTTGCAAATATTCTTTCTTTTTTCGCATATTTTAAGAAGTATCAGTATTGATGTATATGGCTACAAGTTGTTCATTTTCATTGTTATATGGCAGTCTACTGTTGATGCACATTTGGGTTGTTTCCAGCTTCTGGTTATTGAAAAAAACTGCTGTGATAAAAGTTCTCATATGTGTTTCCTAGTGCACAGAAGCACACGTTTCTGCATGGTGTACACCTGGAATGGAATTGCAAGGTCAGGGGTGTGCATATCAACAGTAAAAGAACATCCGTGCTTCGTGTTGTCAGTCTTTAATTTTTGCCAATCACGTGAATATAGAATGATATTTTATTGTTTTAATTTACATTCTTGTGATTAGTGATGAGGTTTAGCATTTTTTCAAATATTAATTGGCCATTTGATTTTCCTCCATTGCAAGTTGTGTGTTCAAGGTTTTCCCCCATTTTTCTATTAGATTTTGAAATTATTTTTACTATTGTGTCAGATTTCTCTATATATTCTCAATACTAGTCCGTTGATTATGTATTGTGAACATCTACTTTGTGCCTTGTGTCTTTATTCATTGGAGCCTTTCTTATTTTGAAATAATTTTAGACTTAATAGAAAAGTTGCAAAGATAATACCCTTCATCTAGATTCCCCTCGTGTTAACAAGTTTTATAACCACATTACAATTACCATAATCGGGGCATAAACATTAATATCATGTTACTAAGATTGTAGACTATTTGAATTTCACTTAATGTCCTTTTCCTATTCCAGGATCCAAACCAGGACCCCATGTTGCATTTAGTTTTTGGATCTACTTAATTATCTGACAATCTATGGTAGTTCCTCATTTTTTCCTTATTTTTCATGACCTTGATACTTATGAGTACTGGTCGGGTGTTTTGTAGAACGTCCCTCAGTTTGGACTAGTCCGTTTTCTCATGAATCAAATTTAGGCATCTTGATAAGACTGCTACAGGAGTGATGTGTTCTTCTCAGTGTATTAAAGGGTACATGACGTCAGCATCTTATTACTGGTAATGTTAACCTCGATGACTGGATTAATGTGATGGTATCTGCTGAGTTTCTCCACTATAGATTGCTATTTTTACTTTTGTAATTGATAAATACGTTGGGGAAGATGCTTTGAGACTCTGATGCTATATTTCTCTTCAAATCTCTGCCCCAAATTTGTGACAATTATTACCATGGTGATTGCTTAAAGGTGATTTTGTATTTCCTTTGCTCCACTTGTTAATTGGAATTCTTCTGTAAAGAAGAGTTCACTCTTCTCTTCCATTTATTTATTAATATCAATATAGAGTTATGGGTATTAATTTCATTCTATGAGTAATAATTCAATAATATTATTTTTGTCATTTAACTATTCCAGCTTTTCACCATTAGAGCTAAATCATTGGCTCCTGTGTCTTTTTGACATGCCCCCATCCTTTTCAACTACTTGTTTATTTTCTGGCTCCACAAGATGTTCCAATATCATCTTATAGATTCATTGCACAGCCTTGGAATGAACCACTTCTTCATGGAGCTCTGGTTCCTCTTACTGGAGAAACAGTATTTAGCAACAAAGATCTATGTGCTAGGGGTTATCATTGCTACTCTCATAGGTCCTCTCACTGAAGTGTGTGTGTATGTGTGTGTGTGTGTGTGTACTAATGCACACATGCACATCTATATTTATTTCTACATCTATCTGACAATATTAAAATTATATTCACCCTAGTGCCCCCCATTCCATTTTAACACCATACAACTCATTCTAGTTTTCCCCACTTCCTTAGTCGTAACTTCTCTGATAGTGTAATTAGTTTTGGATGCTCACAATAAGTTAGCACATGTTCAGTGGCTTAGAACTCTATTTGATTCTCTGTTAGTTTCGGTAGGTCAGAGTATGCACAGAACAGCTGAGTTCTCTGCTGCTTGACTGACCAGGATCTGCTGCCAAGCTCCCTCAGGTTGTGGGCAGATTCATTTCCTTGTGGCTATAAAGTCACTGTAGTTGGCTTTTCAAAATCTGGCTATGGAAAGAGTCTACTGCTTTAAGTCTAGACTGGCTCTAGACTCTTTCAAAGCCTTGCCTGACTGGTCAGTCCCATCCAGGAGAATTTCTCTTTTGATCTTAAAGTAACTGATTAGGGACCTTAACTACATATGCAAAATCCTCACCTTGGCCTTATAAAAGTAACCTAATCAAAGAGTGACATCCCATCACCTTTGCCATATTCTGTTTGTTAGAAGCAGTCACCCGGGCAGCCTTCACTGAAGGGAGAGAATCTGTGATTCACCAAGGGTCACTTTAGGGTATGTTGGCCACACACTGTGAGAAACCTGCCTCTTGTTATCACACATTCATTGTTCACACCTCGTGTACCCATAAAATGACATAGAATTGCTAACTTATAACTCTGTGATGCAGATTTACTAATTCGTGTATTTGCACCCAGTTCTTTTTGCCCTAGCCAGCCAACATACTGAGTTCTGGTTACTTAGGTTAGTTCTTTTCTTCCCCTTTCCTTTCAGTGTGCTTATGTACTCATTTGTAAGATATGTTCAACTGTTATTATTTCCCATATTTGGTCTTTCCTCCCCACCCCACTCTGGTTATTTATTTTGGGGGGTATTGAAAGCTTTACTAGGGTTCTAAAAGTCAAAGCTACATAAAGAGGGGTGCTCAGAGAAATGTTGCTCCTTCCTCATCCCCAAGAACCTGTTCCAGTTCCTCTCTCCTTTCCAATTCTTTTTACCCATCCTCTGTAGGTAAACAATCTATAGTTTGATTTATTCTTACTGTATTTTGCACAAATGAGCAGATAAATGTGTTTTCTTATATTCCCTTCTTACATGAAGGGCAGCTTACTATAGATACTCTTGGCCCTTTGCCTTTTTTTCACTTAAGGGTCTCAAAAACTTCTCCCAATTAACTCATGGTTTTCCTAGAGCTTGTCTTTTTTTTTTTTTGTTTTTGTTTTTGTTTTTGATGTGCATAGACCTCCATTGTGTGGATGTGCCATAATATTTTCAACCATTCTCCATTTCAACTGGTTTGGTTTTTAGAAGTCCACCTAGAAAACAAATACTAAAACTTCAGGCGAATACAGAAATTTTAAGCACTCAGGTTGTTTCCAGTATTTCACATTTACAGACATTGCTGCAATGAATAACCTTCTGTCTACAGCCATGCCACCCTGAACACGCCCAATCGCGTATGATCTCGGAAGCTAAGCAGGGTCAGGACTGGTTAGTACTTGGATGGGAGACCACTGAGGAATACCAGGTGCTGTAGGCTTAAAAAAATAATAATAATAAAATAATAAATAAGTAAATAAATAAAAAAGAAACTTCTGGTCAGTCCAAATTCAAAGGAGCTAGATATAGATAATATATCTAGCCTATAGATAATATATCTTAGGCCACGTGTCAAACTGTGAAGCTGTGCTGTGCCCATCCCCACAGACCACCTTCGCTTCTGGCTCACCTGCTTTTAGACTCCATTCAGCCATTGCCCTTGCGACGTGATCAAGCTGCTAGCTTCCTCGGCCATTCCAGTCACCTTGTAATTAAGTCTGGTAAACATGCTTCTCAGAGAAATCATTCACCTGCCATTCCATGTCAAGCTGTCTCTTCCAAAGTCAACTTTCATGACCTTATTTTCATCTTTGGGGTGATCCTCCTCACTCCTGCCCCCAATTTGTCAACTCAGCTGAGAGTCCCTGAGATGATAAAATCTGTCTTGAAACAGGTTATATAGTTCTAGCATGCTCATCTTCCCCAAGGATTCATTAACATGGGAGTTATTCTTTGAGCTTCCTATTCAAGCATTCTGAATGTTTACTGGCCTATTTAAACCAGAGCTCCACAACAGGGGGCATTAAAGAGCACTGGAGAGGCCATACTGCCCTAAAATGTTTTTAAAGATTGTGTCTGCATTTATACGGGAAAAGAACCTTTGAGAATTCACCAATTTAGCTTTAAAAAGGCTAAGAATCAGTGTATTAAATTATTAAATTATATATTAGTGTGTATATACATATATTTTATATATTAAATTATATCTACTGGGAAAAAGTATTGGCTAGGAGTTACTCTCAAATTCACATTCACTTAAATGGTTATTTTAATGTACTAATTTTACACAAGTTTTTAAAAACATAATTAAAGTGCATATTAAACACATCTTTTGGACAAAACTAAACAGCAAACATTTTAAGACACACCTAGTTTTAAGACTAATGACTATAAAGAAAAAATGAGAGAATCTGACAAATGTGAAGTTAAAGGACATTTTATTTACTGACAGATTAAAAACCGTAACTCCAGGCAGTGCAAAATGCACCACTGAACCCAATTACAAAGAACTGGTGTTAATACACAATGTTTAAGCAATGCTACACTTATTTTTGGCAAAGTGCTGTATTGTTTAGTCTGTGTATAAAACTGACCAGCTATGAACTAATCAGTATAAAAAGTTCTATAAAAACAAAAAAATTAGACAGTGGCTCAAGAAAACAAGCTGCCATTTATGCATAGAATGATATACAGTATATAACCTAACCAAATGTCCCTTTTTAGTTTTCAAGTTGTTGGAAAAAATGTGTGTCCAGAAACACATCAAGAAGGCACACAGTACAATCTTCAATACTCTTCAGTCTCTATAACTGACACCCTGCCCTTGAAAAGCAAATGTGTTCACAATTTTACTTGAGGAAAAACCAAAGCCACTCTTTTCTTTAAATAACACACAAATAATTGATTAAAGTTCCAAACCTCTGAAGGAAAATACAACCAAAAAGCAAGCAAAATCACTCATACACATCAAGCCTGGAAACATACACATCTAACCTCCCCAAGTGCTGGTTTGGTTTTTAGAAGTCCATCTAGAAAACAAATACTAAAACTTCAGGCAAATACAGAGCAAAACTGGGCATTTAACAATTACACAATTTAAAAAAAGTGTTGTAAGGAAAATTCTCAACAATATACATTATCCAGTTAAGCTGCCCTCCTATGAATAGTAACTTCTCCCCCATAAAAGGTACTGTTGCAAACAGAAAAAGATACCTTCATCTGAATGCTTTTTTGGTGTCAAATTTCAAGTGAAATTGGTGCATGGCAAGGCTGACACCATTGCATTATGTTGGTTTTCTAAATAAAGCATTTTAAATAAAATTTTAAGCATTAAAGTAAGTGGATAAGGAAGCCATTTACAATGCATCAACATGGTTGATGGCAATAAAACCATCCATGATAGTAACTCAACTTTTAGAAGAATTTAAATCAGTATGTATGGGCCTTATAAAATAAAAAGATAATTTTAAGGTAACATTACAAACATATGCTAGTATCTCCAGGACAAGGAGCAGTCTCTTAACTGATTCTAAAAACAAAAACTAATACTTGGAAACTCTTATTAAACTTTCTCCACTAATCTATTTAAATTTAAATATCTACTGGCAGGAGTCCTTCACTTTCTTTTTTTGTTTCTAACTCAGAGAAAATGAGGATAAGATTTTCTTCTTTGCTCTTTTAAGAGGATATAAAGACAATATATTTTCTTAAAGAGGAAGGGAAATAGCAAAGACAGATTTGACAAAGATACAAAGATTACAAACCAGTGTACTACACAAATTTGAGAAGTAAAAACAACAGGCAATGCTGAACGGCCCCCTCAGGTTTTAAGTACACTGTCTTCTCACTAGAATCAAGGTACTGATACAACAGAGAAGGTATGTAAACAGGAACAGTTTGCATGGGAACTAGAAAAATTAACAGAAAATTAATATAAAAAAAGCTCCCTGGAATAGGAAGTTAAAAATCCAATCACTTTGCACCTTCTGTAAAAAATCTCCCAAACAACCATATAAATGCATTGCCACAAAAGATAAAATAATGGATTATTAATCTTCAACTTACAGTGCAGTACATAATTCAATTAGTTGAGGAAGAAAAATAAGCATAAACATTATAAAATGTTTTATTAACAAAAATACAAACTTTGAGAAACATGGTGCATTATAAAAACTAAGAAACTCATTCATGAGCACTGCTTGTGTGCACCACATATTCCAGACATTTTCCAAGTAACATTCTATATTATCAGTTTAGAAACAATCAGAGCACTAAATTCAGAGGGGTCTTATTTCTCACTGCCTGAATTTTTAAGGATATGCACTAAGCACATTGTAAACCACTAATATTTATAACAGCAAGTAATAATTAACTTAGAATAAGTTGCATTTTGGCTGTGTTTCAAAGAATACTTAACAGGTCAACATCATTCTGTGTTACTACTGGTCTGAGACATAGTAGATGCCTAACAAACATCTAATGTCCAAGAACTTCAAATGAACTATGCAACCACTTTCTTCAATTCTTGCATGTGCCAAGTAAGACAGAAACCACAGTATGATATCACAGACAGTGTGGTAGCCCTTACCCTGAAAAAGCATCCCAAAGACTGAAAATCATTTGTCTTCCAGGAACAAAACATAAAAAACTAGGTCTAGATAGGGAAAACAAAAAGGCAATAACTGATGCAGAGATATAAATGTATTTAAGGTATCATGAAATCTGAAAAAAATAGTACGAAAGGATCACTGCAGTTTTATATAGAAATCTGTTCATGCTGCCAAATTCTCATGACTGAACTTTTGTAGCTCGTGAGGTACTAAAAACTTTCATGTAATATATGAAAAAAGAGACTCCTATGTATTCAGAGGCTTATATCCAGAAAACACTTAGCTGGTCTATTTTCAAGTTACCAACATATGACCCTATAACAGACGTGATGTAAAACATACACACCTTCATGAAAACTCTATCTTACCTCCCAACTCAGGTAAACACAAATAGTAACAAAATAACTTCTAGCTTAGTTTGACAAAACTTTACAGACTTGGCCCTTAATTAGAAGCAAATAAATAAAGGGGTAGTTGAAATGGAAGGGGAATAAGGAGAGAAGGGGTATCTAGACTCTTGTTCTAAAGAGATATTTCCTGGCACTTCATCAATGCCAGTGGAAGAACCACCTAACACCACCATCTAACTACGCTATCTGACCTCTTCTGACTCCAACATCCCAGTCTAGTTAGAAAAGAGCACAGCTCTTCATTTAATAAAAGGTCTCTCATGGTTCCCTGCACCAAGCTGCTGCAGGGTTACTGAGAAATAGAATAATACTTCACACAACTATATGCTGCTTTTCCTTTGAAACATTGTAGAGATGTGTACTTATTTAATTAGGGTTTCAGAGGAGACAGAAGAATAAGCTATTTGATTATGAAGGTGATGCTACTGCTCTGTCAGTACAATGTGCTTTGGATTGTAAATGTGCTTAACTAAATCTCTGAGGAAACTGGTGAGTGTGGATGGCTCAGCAAAACCTATCACAACTGCTAAAAAACAAAGTGACTGGCTAGAGGTTAAGAAACCGATTTTTTTCTGTGTCGTGTTAACTAGCCCGTGCGTGCAGTGCATGCTGCGCTCTGGCCCCATTAGCACCAACACTGAAGAACAGCTGTGGCAGAAAAATTGTCACAGGCCGAACCTCCAACACTGGGTTCAGTGGAGAGGCCCTTGGAATTTCACTCAAGGTTCAGTTCTGGATAGCCCCACTTCAAATCGGGATTCAGCCTTCACGACTGTGCGGAAGGTGACTACAACTGCTCCCCTGTTGGTGAGAGTAACAGAGGCCAAAGTGGTTACAGATTCTGCCTGAAACCCTACTTAAAACAAAAAATGAAAACTCAAGGAAGCCAACCTGCCACTCTTCATGCAGATACCATGAAAAGGATTTCCTCTCATCTTTGCCTGCCACTTGACAGGGCTGGCTCCAAGGCAGAGGATTTATTACTGCATCAGAAATACAAAGCCTATTGCTTTTCC
This sequence comes from Pteropus alecto, assembly GCF_000325575.1. Classification (NCBI taxonomy): domain Eukaryota; kingdom Metazoa; phylum Chordata; class Mammalia; order Chiroptera; family Pteropodidae; genus Pteropus; species Pteropus alecto. The sequence continues at coordinate 26,473,926 of NW_006439568.1, read as the reverse complement.
CTTGAGCAGATATACATATGAAGTCGCTCAAGTGCCTGGACAAGTACTTCTGAATTTATAGCTAATGTGAGGTGGTGAGTGGGCAGAGTTGGCAGGAAAGAATCCAAACAACTTAAATAATGGACTAATGGGTTAGTTATGGACATACATTTTTTTCAAATACAATTTCACAGGTCAAATTTAATCCCTCTGCACAAGACAAGAGCTTTTGTCCCACAATACCTGTATTGTCTGTACCACGTCACACAGCCATGTAGGAATTACTGAATGCACTGTTCATTAACACTTAATGTACCTGAATTCCAAAATGAACTGCATGGCTAATGTGGAAAAAAAACCCCATACACACAGAAATATGTCAAGTTTTCTTTCAACAGCCATAATTCCATTATATCCATGGCAACTATAACCTGTTAATGCTCATGTTAGTGTGTAAAAATGTATTCATTATATACAGAAAAGATTATCAAGTACTGGTCAATAAAGTGTATGGCTGACCCTGAGAATAAACTTCTGTTTACTCAAAAGATTGATTAAGTAATACAAAATAAAACGAAACTGAAAGATGCCTATTCTTGTACTTGGGAAGAAACGTCTTTAGAATGCTAACTCATGTACACCTTAATAGATTTGAAGATATCCCCAAACATCAAACACTGTAACTGTATTGATATGTTTCCAAAAATATTCTGAAAAAATTTACAAAAAAAGTAAATGTTAAGAGCAAGGCATTATGTGATACACAGCATGTAAATCTGGTTTTTCAAGATAGTGTCTAAACACACTAATACAACTATGTGATTGGTCACCAACTGGCTGTAAAGAGACAGCATCTTCAGCATCCGAACACACATATCTACACACATGTACACAAACCAAGAGAAACCAACCAACTGAACTTGAAATTCTTAGTAATTGTACTGACGTGGGCAGGGCTGGTGGACAGCCCAGCCATTGTGCTTGACTTGCCGAGAGTGACAATCCCTGGTAAGATTTTGGCGACGAAGGCTATTTCTGTTCAGAGACTGTCTTTCACTATGTTCCTTTATCCATTGGGAAGGGTGAAAGCTCTTGGGTTGTTCCAGAAAAGCAGTATGAGCAGCAACAGTTGCAACATAGCAGTGAATGTGCTGCCCAATTTCATTTTGAGCTTCCACTCTGAAATAGAAAAAAAATGAGGATGTATTAAATAACAGAGTATATTATTAATGAAATTGAAAGTTAATTAGCAATTCAATTTGACATACTAATTTCTTTATAGTTGCTTAGTGTTTCATGGCTGACCATTTTGTGACCATAATGACTGATAATGGTAGAAAGAAGCCAACTTTCAACAGAAATATGCTATATAATCCACAGGTGGTTAATTAAGTCTACCATTTTTTTTTTTAATGCTCTACACTTAGAGTAACTTTCAATTACAAAGCAAACACATTTATATATAGTTTTCTGGGAGCATAACTAACATTTATTGAATATCTGCATTTGCCAACTGTTTTTGCAAATATTATGTATTTTGATTCTTACTATATCTTAAAAGAAAGTTTTACTAATCAAAAAGCAAAGGTTCAGAGATGTTAAGGTCACAATTATTGACTGACTCAACCAGGATTCTATCACAGGCCTTGCTCCAAGGACCATGGTTCTGAATCAGGGTGAATACTGATGCACTGTGCCAGCAGCACCTTCATAAACATTTGCTGTCTTTAAGCAAAATGGTCTAGGAAACAAGGTTTACTTTACATCTGTATTCAACAGAACATGTATAAGAAAATTCTACTCATTTAATAACATTTTTCTAGTAAGAAGCTACCTAATTATTACTTATATCACAACAAGACACATTTTAGAATGGCATTTTGCATAGCAATGTTATAAAGATCCCTGAAGAATACATAATCTTAAAATATGGCTGCAAACCATATGATTACTATGTTTTCCATATTAAAAGTTAATCAAATAGGATAGACCTAAACTATAAAAACACATTACATAAAGAGTTTTAAGATTTTTAAGGGTTATTTTACACAGGAAGGGTGGTTATATAGTTTGCCTATAATCACTAGGAAAAAACACTATTCTTTTAAAAACTATAGTGTTTTTAAAATAGTAAAATTAAAGCAGGTCATATTAAGAAACTAATAAAGAGAAGTTAAAGTAAAGACAGTGGTTTTTAAAAGGTGGGCACTTGAGTCCTTAGCCTCCCTGCTCGGACTGATAACACATATCACACGGTCTCAAAAGGAATATACTTACTCTGTGCCAGTGAGTCTTATAAGCAGCTTTTCCTGGCCCTACAAATGTTAAATGGTGAACTATTAAATCACTAGTAAAACTTAAAATGCTATTTAATTTTACCGTTAGGATGTGGTCAACTTCAACTGGTTTACTATGGGTCATTAAAGGCACATGTATTACTTAAGATTATGATAGCACAGAAACCATCACAAACAATATTTATTAAGGCTACAATGCAATAAAACGCACATTCTGAAGCTCATCTGTAATTATGAAGCACCTTTTTTTTATGTGTTTTGTGGTCATATCTCTAAGAATAGACAGGATAGAAATGATCTAATATTTGAAAGACATGATTTATTCACTGCTCAGAAAATACAGACATTTACTACATAGCCATCCTCCTAATCTGGATGACACCTAATTTCTAACATGATTGATTTGAGTGGGCCTTATTTGTAAGAATTTCAAATCCAAAAATGAGGATGTTAAAAAAATCCTAGTTATTATAAAACTATAATTTGCAGTACTTTATGTCCAAAAAGAATTCAGATAAAGTTAAATGTGATCTTTTGATCCATTATATATGTATTCAACTGCCCTACATATGAAAACACATAACAAGATACAAAAACAAACGAGATATAAGAAATGACATTCTCACTGCATCAAAACTGCAAACACATAACCAGATGTAGTGCAAGGTTCTGGACTGGATGCTGGTTTGGACAAACTAGATGAAATATTCTGGGCTCCACTGAGGAAATCTGAGTATCGTTTCCATAGTAGATGAAGTGAAATTTTACTTAAAAAAAAAAAAGTGGACATCATTGCCTAAAAAAGCAGATTATAAAGTAGTACATGCAGCTTGATTCCATTTAGGTTGAAAATGGTGTGTGTGTAGGTGTCACGCACATACACACATACAGAAAAACCCATCTGGAATGATATGCTTTACGGTCTTAAAGAGCATTCGGCTCTGGGTAGAGAGAATGTCACTTAAAACTTTTGCATATTTGTATTTTCTAATTTTCTGCAATGCATATGCACTGCTTCTATAAAAATGTTATTTACAAAGCTGCTGAATCTATGTATATATATACACACACTTTACTGAAAAGAAAATACACAAATGCCAGTAAGTTTAAAGTGACTATTAATCACGCTAAATTTTTGTACAGAATTCCTCAGAGGTGAGAATCAGGAAGAATTTTTAAAACTGCAGAAACTGATTTGAATCAACTATAAAGCAATTAAATCAATATCACCTCTAAAATACTGTATTGTAAATTTTTGTTGAAATGCCTGAAACACTGACCTCTTGATAAACTTATAGTGCTGAATAAAGTGCCAGTTTACCTAACATTTCCCATCAAAAATCTTACCCAGTAGAAAGCCTGGGTAACTATATAAGCAAATTATTTTTCTATTTGGTACAAGCAGATGTTTATCTTCATTCAAGATAATCTACAAATTGAGACTTCAGAGTGTAGTAAATTCCGATATGTTAACAAATGAATGAACTGCCTTGGCCTTCGTTTATATTTGGCAAACAGAAAATAGTAGAAGATAAACACAATGGTTTAGTGAGTACAGTTAGAGCCTAGACAATCCAAAAAGAGGCCCTTTAGATGACAGTACTAACAGCACCAACCATAGGAATATTCTGAAACACTCCAAAGAACTGAATTCATCTGTATTCTTGATAGGTAGTAAGGGAATTAAGGCAGTGCCAGCATCCCCCAAATGCTTAAACACCACAGGGAATCTTCCACTAATGTGCCTCATGTACTAGGAAGACTTTGAACTAATTAACACGGCCATGGGCTTTATCTGAGTGAGTGGGAGCAATCTTGAACACATTCCCTGGATAAAGGCCACAGAATGTCTCCAACTTCACTGACCAGGCCCTTTCCCTGAACCTTTCCAGGCCCTCAACCCATTTGCCATTGAAACAGAGCCTTTCAGACCACTTGGGAGGCCAATATAACAAAACATATTTTGCATGTGAAATCTTTGCTCTGTAAGGCAGAAAACAACTTTCTGAGCAAAACGCTTTGGTGAAACTGCCATTTTACTTCATGCTTAAGAACTCTCAAGTTTTTCAAGGTTAAGCGCCATTTGATGTGGCACAGCTAAGACTACTCGGAAAAAAATACGAGTTTTCTTTTAAACCGGACAATTCTTTTCAAATTTGATACACTCAAATAATCCCATCTGTAAAGTGCCAGCTATATTCTAAGATACTTAGCAGAAATGCCAGTCTTTTCTTTCCATTCAGGAGAATATTATAAATGAGATGGCTCTCCATTATGTAACTGGAGTGTGCTACAATTTTTCAGTCAGTATCTTATATTTGCATGTCATTTGTTTCCTACAAAATCATCCTCTTCTCTTAAGTGTTTACCATTTGAAAATCACTCAGCTACCTGCTTTTAAAAGGTACTGCAAAATGATAATATATGTGTATTTATATATACATATATATGTATACAGAGAGATTAAATGTGGTTAAATGTTAACAAGTGCTTTGAAGACAGTAATAGAACATGTTAAGAAGATACAGAACTTTTTTGAAAATCTAAAATGAACGAGTTTTTTATACCATCAACTGCCTTGTGCACTATGCACATACTTTTATAAATCTCTTTAACAAGATGACTTTTGCATCTTCCAAAAAATTAGCTTTGAATTATAGTAGAAATAAATAAAATGCAGCTAAACGGACTGCCTGTGGAGAGAGTAAAATACTTGTGACGTACCTGGTACTACTTGGGTTATGAAATTCATCTGTCCCACAGCTAGCCTCATTGAGACCAGAGCAGGAGTTATGTACGGCATAGACAGACATGCTAGGATGTTCGATGAGAAGGTTTTCCATAGGACTGGTTTCCACCTTGATAGTGGTTAATCCACCTGCAGTGAAACATGGGGGAGGGGTGATAAACCAGCTCTCCTCCATCGGACAGGATTCAAACTGGAGGAAGCAGGAATCACTTGTATCAGCCAAGCACTCAAGAGATGCAGGTAAACAGGAAAAGACAGAAGGATGCTCGGTAGGTGACCCTTCACTGATGTCTTCTTCTTCCTCATCTTCTGCTGCTGACAAACCAGTGCAAGTGTCTAGATTGGAGTCCACGTGCGTTGCTGATGTCCCACAAGAGGATGAGTATCACATTCAGAGTACAGAAAAAGAAGAGACAGTATTGTTAGTTAATGCTCACATACCTCCCTTTATTTACATCAGAAACAAAACCATTTATATTCACTCATAATGATTATAAAATAATTTCTGAGCATTGCGTGTGTATGGTATATAACCGTAGGGGATGGAGTACACTGGCTTTTTCAGGAATCATTTCAGACTGTTCCCATTCTACTGAGAAAACATATAACAAGCCATATGGGTTATTGCTTATCTAGTATGAGGGTTGTCTAGTAAAGTGCCCCTGATTTGATCAGGGAGTAAGTTGCAAAACTGAGAAGTCTGACGTCAATCAATTTCACCGACTGGTCATCTGGCACAGGATGTTTCCTTCCATTTTTTTAAGATAAATTCTTGTTTATTTACTTTTAAGGCTTAAAAACCTTCAAAGTTACTGATTTACTTATGCAAAACTGAGATGAAAGAGTTTCCACTTTTGTTGTGACGTTTAATGGCAGAGAATACCTTACCTATGAAGTCAACAAGAATCCATTCATCATCTTCTTTCTCACTAAATTCTGGTTCTTGGTTGGAAGAAGTATTGACTTCACCCACAAACAGTTTATTCAGTCTCTGGAACATTGTTAAGGCAAGATTGAGACTTTGGCTGGATGTCTTTATAGCTGAGATTTCAAAACCCTGTCTTCAGTCAGCCTGATGACACCGACAGGAGATTAAAGTGCACAAGGTGCTTATTCGACTTAGGGGAGAAGAGGAGTCATTATCCCTAAAAAAACAAAAACAAAAACAAAAAAAAACAGAAAAAGTTTATTTCAAATCAGCATCTTAGATAATGTGTGTGTGGTTTTAAAAGTACACACACAAACAAACTCTTAGAAGAATGCACATGCCTTAGCCTCCAGCTACGGCTGTCCTCTAAGAGTTGAACATAAGAAATGCAATATCTGTTATTTACAAAATATTATGAGTACTCAAATGCAACCTGTAAATCTGAAAATGA
>NW_006439568.1:26462123-26467481 GCF_000325575.1 Pteropus alecto | reverse complement strand
CGTGCTTTTATAATAAGTGATAAATTTGAATATTTCGAACTGAAATACTGCTTTTCTGTAAGTAGAGGAGCAAAAACTAGATATTAAAAGACTTACTATATGATATTCAACTGCCCAGAAGCTGCCAAATGAACCCGGCAATAGTGCCCAGTGACCACCATTATGTTAGGCCATCATCTTTCCCTGGCTCATATTCTCTTGTGCTCTGTGTTTCTTGTATATGACTAAAAGCATACCTAATTGCATTTAAAATTTTTAAGTACAGCATACTCTGACCTTCAAAACAACTCCTACAGCTGGCATGGAGTAATTTACACTGCAGAAAACTAAGGTGGACAGTGGCTAGAACTGGAAATAATCATTTACTGTGTAGTGGCCAGCAGTTGGTGCTACAGTCATTGTGTCTGGGTTCAATGCTGGCTCTGCTGCTTATGCCCTCTATGAATTAGAAAGTTAAACCACTTTAGCTGATAGTAGTTCCACCTCATGGAGTTCTGGTTAGTTCTATATAAGAAACTCCAGTCTTGTCTGATCTTATTCCAGAGTTCCAGATTTATATATCCATGTCACCCTGATTACCGATGGGCATATCAAACCTAACACATATCAAAGAGAACTTTTAATTTTTTCCCAAACACTCATACACAGTGTCCTTCATCCCCCTGCAGTGAGAAGTAGCAGCATCCAGTAGTTATTCAAGCCCTAAACTTAGCAGTTACTCTTGACTTCTTTTGAGCAATACCACCTCCTGTTGCTCCTCACTCAACCCCTCATCCAAACTATTAGCAAGTCCTGTTAACTCTAGCTGAACATGTGGGTCAAATCCACTTACTTCTCTCCAGCACTACCTTCCTAGTTGAAGGTAACCTGGTGTTTCTCCAGACCCTGCTGATCACTTCCTAGAAGTCTCCCTGATTCTGTTCTTGAGATAATGCAGGCAACCTACTTGGCAAGGCACTTGGCACAAAGTTCTCAGTCGATGTCAACTATTGCATCAGGTGTAGTGCTAAGCTCAGGGGAGACAGCAGTGAATAAGACCCTCCCAGGGCAAGTGGAACAACCCAGTGTGATATATGTCATGGAAGGAGAAGTACTGGGTATTCCCCAGATCTACACAGGTAGAAGTCAGGGAAGGACTCCTGCAATAAGTGACTTTAATCTTGAGTGGATAGAAGACCAAGACTGGAAGAAGGGGGAGGAGCACTGGAAACTTGCAGTTGAGTGAGAATGTGGCACTTTCACTACGGCTCAAGATGAGATGGACAGCCGTGAGAACAGGCTGGGACACGAAGCAGGAAGCCAGAAGTTAAGGGGAGAGAAAAGTTAAGGATGGCCCAGGTTCATGGCCTGGCAAACTGGGAGGATGGTGAGACCACTTAGTGGAAAAGGATTACTGAAGAAAGTACAGGTTGGGCATTTTGGACAGGCCGAATTTGGGAAGTCTGCAAGTTGTATATTAATAGGTGGCTGAAAACAGGGCTTTGGAGTTCAAGGGCATGGTCTCCGCTGGGGACAGATTTGGGAGCTGTCAACATAAAGGGGATGACGTAAACCATAAGAATAGATGTGACCATCCAGGGATGATGAAAAGTACCTTGCTAAAGACACTTCTTTTTCTCATGAGCATCAGCCTTGAAACTATAACTTCAGACTCTGACATTTCACTTTCAAAATGATCATCTTTAGCTATTAATGTAGGTAGAATTTGTAGCTGATGTGACTCTTGGTTTAATTCTTTATGTGCAAATTGGACTGCTACAGTTGTGTGACATGATACTATGACTGTGTAGTACCACAAATGTGGGTTCCAATCAATGATATCTGAACACTTTTGTGGTTGCAATCTGTCATCCTCAGCCATTAAATATTAAAAATGGGTAAACAGGAAGTATCTCTTTTATAACCAGTATTCCTGAAACCCTCTGGGAAGCACCATGGCCAAATCATGAAGGCTGGAGCTCTAGCATGAGAATTCAAATTTAGCTTTTATGTTGCATGTAAGAGAAATTAGAAAAGTGGGCTGTATAGTTTGCTTGACCTGCTGTGGTGTGACAGTTATATCCCAAAAGATGAACTATCATAAGGTCTGATTCAATAAATGTTTTGAACATATAAGCTAGAAGAGAAAAAAGAAGTTATTTTCAAAATCTTTTCTCCATTTCCCTTAAATTATGGAGGCAGATATAGGTCTCAAATACATTTCTGTCTTCTGAATCAGCTGAGATTAATCCCAGTTGTCCAGAGCACAGAGCTGGATGCAGACCCTGCACCAGCTAGAGATGGAGCTCAGAATGGTAGGGGGCCACCCTTCAGGGGAACCCTTGTTTGTCTTGAATGAACACCTTGTTCCCCCAACTGTATTGCCACATGAGGTTAAGTCACTGGGGCCCAGTCCAGGTAAGTGGAAGCTACAAGGCAGAAAACATTGCTGGGGCCACTGAGGTTGGGGCCACTGCCCCCTCTAGCTACAGCTCCAAACCCACACAATGAAAGCCAGCTTATCCTGGAACATACACAACTCTGTCACAGGAAAGGTGTCTCCAGAGGAGCTTTCCATGGGGCAGCACAAGTCAATCTTCTTTTGGTTTTCTGCAGTCAGAAGCTGTTTCCAGATGTCCCATGTCTCCTACAAAGACAACCAACCTTGGGTGCACAGTGTTCAGGAACCCAGCTAGGCAAGAGAGGACCACATCCTCATCTTTCCTGAGTCACTGGTGGTATTTACATGACACATCTGTTGAAGCGCCATGGGAAAGATGCAAAATGAGTCATTCTGCCAATGACCCAGGGACTGTTCCTACCCAGTTACTGCTACTCTTGACCTTAGCTCCAACCAAGGAACGGGAGGCTTTCCATGGGGCTGGTTCCATGGGGAGCTAAAAGGCAAAGCAGAAAAGACTGCTCCTCACCACTGACTCTAGGGCAATGATAAAACTAAAGTGAAAATTCCTAAGAGGACAAATTTACAAATACAACTATGGAATTTAGCAAAGAGGCAGAGGCAAAGAAGTGTAGGTGGGGTAGCGCTGCTGTATTTTGGTGCACCTGCAAGCTCTCAGTGGTAACCCACCTCAGCTGGGCAGTCTCAGTGGAGGAAAACAACAAAGTGTCTGTCTGAGCCCAAGCATTTCAAAAAGGCAGTTTCCATGGCATATCTCCTGGCTCCAAATACCTCCACCCCTCCCCTAAAAAAATGTCTTTTTCATTATAAAATGAATGAAACCACATTATAGAAAGATTAGAAAATAAGAAAAATAGCTATTAGTCCATGTCTTGTTGCAACCATTGCTACTATATTGTACATTTTTCTCTAGCTTTTTCTTCTATATATAAAGTTTCATCATTAGTTTAGTGAATGCAAAATTTTGTATCCTTTGTTATTTAACATTTTACCCTCAATGTTTTGCATTTAATTAGTTGAGTAGAAAGGCTAAGGAGTAAGGTGGATGAGTTGAAAATTTATGGGGAAAAGCATTCTAGTTTGAGAATTTACAAAGGGAGTTGCTAGTCGGGAAGCACTTGTTAATACAAATTAGCTTCACATTTTTGAGACAGTACTAACCTAGAGGCAGCCTGGCTCTGGCATTACCTTGTTGTGCTTAAAATCTTGGCTCTGCTACTTGCAGCTTGTGTGAACTTAGGATATTTAGTAACTTCTTGGTGCCTCAGTTTTCTCACCCCTAAAATGGGATGGTAGTACCAACATTTAAGGATTAAGCATATATCACAGAATAGTGCGGGGCACGTATCAGCACCCAGTAAATATTAACCACAGTTCATTCCAAGCCAGTTGTTGACTAAATCATGTAGCATCTTTAGGTCTGAATGTCTTTATCTGCAAAATGTTTATATATTAGAGCTACAATTTACTGAATACTTATTGTATGGGATGGGGACTTCAGGTACTTATTTGTCCCACCGTACTAATGAGGAAACTGAGGCTCAGAAATTTTAAAACTTGCTCAAAAGTGACAGAGCCGCTCAGGGGTGGAGCCGGCATTACAGCTTAAGTCTGACTTGTTCCAAGTACCTTGCTTTTTCCTGAATATGATCTCTCAGGTTCCTTCTAGCCTCGACTCCTGCTCTATAAACTTCAGAAAACAGTGCTTTTCAGTTGGGTTTGGCTGCCAGTAGGCGGCTCCAAAAACATTAAAAAATAAAAAAAAAAAAATCCCACAACTTTGATGATCTAACTTCTATGTATACAGCTGTGGCTTCTGACAGTTTTGAAATATCAGGTGGCTAAACAAACATATCTTCGTTGAAAAGAGTCCTCAAAATGACCTTTCTCTTTATAGCCCACCCTCTTTTACTAGTTTAGAAAAATATGCTGATTTGAGTAATTTACAATCATTTTTAAACTGCAAAACAAAAACAACAACAAAAAAAACAAAAAAAATGCAAGAAAGTTGTCTTTGCTTGTTCTGCCTGGATGTTTAGCTAGCTACAAGAGGGTTATTCTCCCTGGGGCCCACAACTGTCGGCTCTGAGGCTGAATAACAGTGGACAAAGACAGCAATAGGTGGTAATTTATAGCCTGTTAACCCTGAATTTTGAAAGTAGGGCCATTCCCAAGAGAAATATGAGGGAGCACTCACAGAAAAGAACAAATGATAGGATGAAAAAATAAAAGATCTTGGTCACAGAAATTAGTAAGGTTCTGGTTCCGGGCTAGGGCCTTTAAAAATTATGCTGCCAGTTCAGAATTATAGTGGCTGCGACTGACAATCAAAAGCTTCCCAAGTGCTTTACACATATACAATAAAAATGTATTTCAATTACCAAGCAAGTGATTTCTGGATCTTAGGGCGCACCTCATTATTACTTCTGTTCAATGATCCCATGGGTCACTTTTTCCTTCTCCGAAACTTTGTGTTCGGAAAAGGCTCTTTTAGCAACGGTTGCCCAAGTCCTTAGAAGTTACATTTGGAAAGGGGCTCTTCCTCAATCTACTCTAAATTGGAATTAACACAAAAGATAATAAGCAGACATAAGTAGAAACTACAATAAAAACAAGGAACCCCCCACGTGAAATTCATCTCCATTTTGAAAGAGAAAACACCATTTCCTTTTAATTGGCTATGTGGCCTTGAGTAAGTTAGTTACTCAAGCTCTTTAGGCCTCGGGTTTCCTATTTATAAGGTAATAGGATGAAGCCCTCAGCATAGTATATGCACATCGTAAGCGCCCAATCAACGTGGTTAAAATGATTCGGATTTTAATTACGATGGGCAAGCAAAGCGCTCTTTTCACAGGTACAACTTCAAAGAGTGATGTGTAAGATCCAGCAGGGTCAAGGAACATGCCACGGACAGGTGGACACTTAGGACACTTAGGCGCCGGTCGCCGAGGTCCCGG
>NW_006439568.1:26461876-26462083 GCF_000325575.1 Pteropus alecto | reverse complement strand
GGCCCAGGAGCGCTTGCGGACCCCGCGAGGATCGCGGGGCCGCGGACTAGGACAGCCGCGTCCCCGGGCAGTGGCCAGGAGCCCCCGACCAACGGCCGACCGCCGGAGGAGGAGGAGGAGGAGGAGGAGGAGGAGGAGGTCTCGCCGCGGCCAAGAAAACAGGCCACGCTCGGGGGAGGAGGCAGAAACCAAACACTCAACCGCCGC
>NW_006439568.1:26411294-26461437 GCF_000325575.1 Pteropus alecto | reverse complement strand
GCGGGCCCGGGGCCGCCCTGCGAGAGGTTGTCACCAACGCACGTGACCTGGCGCCGAGCCCGGCGACTCTCAAGTTAGAAACAAGCCCGGGCAACAAAAGCTGGTTGCTGAGGCGAGAAGAGTTGGGCGAGCTGAAGGAAGGAAGAGTGGGGTGTGGGGACCCTGGCACTGGGGCGACTGGGCGACAGGAGAGGAGGGGCTGGGGGAATAGAAATGGGAACCCGCAGGAGAATGAGGAAGAACGCGAAGGGTGAGAGAAAGATCCCTGACCCCATCGGTCCCTTTGGCCAAGGATTTGGGGCACCAAGGGACTCACTTTTTGTTGTGAGAGGAAAATTAAGGGCATTGGGGAGTGACGGAGCCTAAAGACCGCAACAGGACCATTCAGGCCAGCGCAGGGGTAAAACCTAGACGTGGCTGTCTGGCAGGTTCACTTCTTGGCTTTCTTGGAAAGAAAGTGTGGGTTCCAGATATAGAGGATGCCGGCCCACCACACATCCTTTTTAAGAGAGGGAGCCAGGCCCCGCTTTGCCGTTTTAACTAACTACGGGAGCTGACTGAACTTGCCCACAGACTCGGGATTCAACTCACAGGAGGAGGGCGAGTCAGACCAGGCCTAAAAGCAGAGAGGCCGGGAGCCTGGAGGGGCCTCTGCTCCAGGGACGGAAGAGAAGAACCCTGAAGGGAGAAACTGCCTTTCCAGGCTCTGCATCTGAGCTCTCATATGGCCTCTGTTCTATTGTTTACATACATACAATCTGTGGGAATTCACACAGAGCCTATCTGTTCACCCACTTATTTATAGTGAGAAGAAAATGAGACTGGGCTTGAAAATGCTTTCCAAACCCATACTCTATGTATACAGATGGATTAGCTGTGTCTGCTAAAGGCAAGGAAGTCATGTTGATGTATATCTGTTCTCATGTGGATCCTACTTGGACTGAGATGCAGTTCTCTGACACAGGATGGAATAAAGCAACCCTCAACAGGTATACATCGCAGTATCTGAAAGACTCTCACAAGAATCCTGTGGTCAGTCCATTTCCAATAATACTGGTTTTAAAAGATGTAAGTCAAAGTACAGGAAATTGTCTGACACCCAGCAATAATAACCAAAAATATGGTGGCCGTTTGACTTTTTTTCAGGAGGTAGACCAAGGCTATAACTTGTGGACTGGACAGTCTCATGGAATTGAGCATGCTTTGGATGTTAGGTTTCGGCAAATGGGGCTCATCCTAATATTTTGTCTCAAATGACATTGCTACAATCTTGTTTCTTAGGAATCCATGAAGAAAGCATCTTCCCATTCAGAACCAAAGTATGATGATAATTATAAGGGTTTAATTTTTTTAAAGTCAGATTTAGACTTACTTTTTCCAACTTGATAAGGTTTATCACCATTAAAGGCAAAATGCAAAAACACACAGACTTGTTATGGTTGAGGAAACAATGTGAGGTAGATGATGTTTCCAAAGGTGGTCACGACAGTATCTCTTTCATCATGAAATAGAGTCTATTTTTCTTCCCCTTGAACCTGAGCTGGTCCTGTCACTGCTTTGACCAATAGAATGTGGCAAAAATAATATTCCAGGACTTCCAAGACCAGGCATTAAACAAGCCTGTCAACTGCTTTGCACTCTGCTAAAACCCAGCTGCCACATAAGAAGAGACCACCATGCTCTGAGGAAGCCCAGCCTAGCTATGTGCAAAGGCCACGTGGAAAGAATGAGATACTTGGCCAGCCTCTAGATATTCAGCCCATTTCAGTTGAGGTACCAGACATGTGTGTGACAAAACCTACCAAGAAATACTAACCCTAGCATGAAACAGAGATGAGCCATCTTCAGCCCTGCCAAAATTTCAGAATCTCAAGCAAATAAATGATTGTTGCTAAGGCACTAAATGTTGGGGGCATTTTAAAAGCAGCAACAGGTAACCGAAACATAAAGCGAAGCAACGGAAAGGCCCATAGCACAAAGTGGATAAAAACATCTTTTGTCTTATCTTAGGAGTCATTTGCTTTCTGTTTACTCTCTTGCTGATTTATAATCTTCCCACCTAATGCTCGTTTATCCCAGTGGTATATGAAGTGGGGGCAAGTGGAAGAAGTCTGCCCCTTCAAGGGAGGAACATTTTATCACTAACATTATTCCAAACTGTTGGAGCATGAAAATAATAAAAAACAAACTGACTTTTAGTCAGTTTTATTGTTTTTAAAAGTCTCTATAGATACACACACAAAAATTCACTGCTTATTGCCCTCCCTGGGGTGGGTTATTTCACTGACTTGCTTCTTAGTCTGCCACTGGTTTACGTACACACAAGCAGTGAGACTCAGGAGTGATGTCATCTCCATAGCAGAGAGCTGTCTAAACACAACCAAACTGTCAAATCACACAGCTGCAAACCAGCCTCTCATCTCTGTTGGTTGACAAAGACCCAGCCAGGTTTCCTGCCTGGACAGATACAGTGAACCCGACCATCTTTTAATTTGCAGGATAATTCTCAGTGGGTTGCTATAGTACCCACTTTCAGGCTGACACCCTGCTGTGGGGGTGACCCTTTCCCCATCTGTCAGAGTCCTGTCTCTTTTCCATGGAGCTCAGTACACTCCCTTAGCTACCCTAACAAAATGGATTCAACCTCAAGTTTTGTTCTGAAGGACAAGAGAGCAGGACCACGTTTTTTGCCAATATCCAGAAACAATACAGCTAATGCCCCTGCCTCCTACTTACAAAGGCAGGCTGTGGCCATTGCCCTACCAATTGCATTGAGGCCGCTAAAGAATGTCGTTTCCTACCAAGCTACAGATGGAGAACCCCATAGGATGGCTACTTGGGGTTAACCTTGGAACAACAATGCAACAAGTCGTCCAGTCTGTACTAAGGAGAACATGAAAATGAAGTCTGCCCAGGCAATTCTGAATCTATCTGTACATAAATACGGTCTTCTGAGTTTCTACCGTCCAGCCAACATATTGTCAAGTGTCTGGGAGAGATGGAAAATTTTTTTTTTCAATTACATTTTAGAAAAACATTAACTTGGAATTTCAGTGAAATTTATTGTCCTAAGAGAAGGGAAGAAATAGTCTGTCTTTGACTCCAGAAAGCCTAGAACAGAAGGAAGAGAAAAGTCTGACAAACCCCACTTTCTGAAATAAAAACAGATAACAAGTACAGCTGGGTTTCTAGTTACCATCTCCAGAAAAAGTCAGAAATGATACTAGAGCCATAAATGATACCTGGGACCTTTGTAACTCCCACATATTAGTTTCCTTAACCTTATGTCCATGTGGTGATTAGAAATAAAATCCTTAAAATGAAGAGGGTCTGTGTTCTGGTTGAAGCACCAAAAAGGAAAAGAGAGGTAGGACCACCTCATACAGCAGCCAAGGTGTGAGACAAGAGCCCTCAGGAGCTGTGGTAGCATATGCTGGATTGTGAGTGATCCATAATGATCCCCCAGACCTAGAGTGCTTTCTCTAATTTCTGTAAAGTACTGACTTTAAAGACTTTTTAGTTGCTAGGTGAATGCACAGTAAGTATCCAATTATTTAAAATTATATTAAAACCTATCCTTACAGCAGAGCAGAAAGTGAGTCACCCATAAATGGATATGGCCTAGATACATGATACAGGATGTCCCTCCATACACCACCCCAGTGCCAAGGAGCCATGAAGCTTGAAGAGACCCATGGTATGAGGAAGGCCCACTTGGTCCTGGGGAAATTGCAGTGTTATCTCAAGTGTATGAGCAAAGGTCTTTTATAGCTCCCACTACCAAAGCTACCTCTTCACTCATATGGCCACTTCTGGGTCACTGCCCAGTAGTCTGCAGATGCCAGAGTCAGCCTCAGGTGGGGTCCGTAACCATGAATCCCTCTATTATGGGGACAACTTTATTAGAATGTGTCTTTCTACCTTTCACAAAAGGGTGATGCAGACAATATGATTGTAGCTACTCACATAAGCTACGCACTGCCTAAATGGTTTGCCTATGTAAGGGAAACTTGTGTAAACTTGGGTTCTTCTATTTGCTGGAATTAACCATCCTAAGCATCCATTACATTTTGCAAGATAATTGTGTTCTTAAATGCCCAGGTTTTTCATGGCTTTGGCAAAGCCATACCTAAGCATGTTGATAATCTGAGGCAGGAGAGTTTTTGATATCTGTTCTTTTGGGGCCTCTTCTCCTGCTTTACTCTTCTTTGGTAGGAATAATAATTTCTTTCCCTCTGTAGATCAGACAGAAAGAGGATATGAATAGCATAGCCCTGTAAAGGTTGAATGTCATCCAGTCATTTATTCAGGCCTGCTATGTTCACAGTATCCATTCATTCATTCAATAATTATTTAATGAGCACCTACTCTATGCCAGGCACCAGAGATATAGCAGTGAACGAAACAGACAAAGTCTCAGCCTTCAAGAAGCTTCCATCTGGTGGAAGAGGTATAATAAGCAAGAAAACATATAATGTAGAAAGTACTGTGAAGAAAAAAAAAAGCTGGGTAAAGGGTTAGAGAGGGGCTGGTGGGGAGGTAGGATGGTTAGGAGGACTTCTCTGAGGAGGGGGGCACTTGAGCAGCAAGAATACAAGAGCAGGAAAGAAGCAGCAGCCCAGGCAGCCAGAAGAGTCAGTGCAAAGGCCAGAGGCAGAAGAGTCCTTGTGCTAAAGGATTAATGCTGTTCTGTTAAAGTGTCACTGAAAATTTGGAGCAATCAGGTATCTGATGGTTATCTGAGCAAACCCGTAGTTCTACAAGTTGAAGACAACTAGCTGTAGAACTTTAAATTCTTTTGCAGTCTTTTGGGTATATGCAATACTTCTAGAAAGGCATATAGGTCCCTAAGAAGTAACTTTTTATGTTTATCATTGTACCACGGAACTAAATTTCAGAGGCCTGAGAACAGTTCTCCCAGAATGGACCTCACATAATCAATGCTGCATGATGGGAAGGCAAAACCACTTTGGAGCATGTGCTATCTGGTAAGGAAGGAAGGAACAGGATATTGTGGAATTTTTGCTCTATAATGAGTACAGTTGCTTTTACTCTGAGTGCCTCAGTTTCTTCAACTGCAAAAGAGGGAAAATAATACCAACTCAGGGAGACAATGAAAGCAGAAAAATGCCTGGGACGCGTAGGTGTTCAATAAATGTTTGTTCTCACCAGCACATAGACCTATGTCTAAGGATTTTATTTTAAGGACTTTTATTTTTAATCATCTTGTGGAAATAGAATTTCTTTAAAAAGAAAAAAAAAATCCTAAAGCTTAAAAGCTTTAATAACTTCTGAGAATGTGACCTCCAAAAACAACAAGGTTAAGAGCAAAATAGTCTCATCTTTAATCAGTCTATATACACAAGAACCACAGAGGTAGTCTAGACACATATTTGAATATGTCCCTACCTAACTTATATTTTGTTTGGAAAATACATACCACACACTGATACATCTGAGTTACTTTACCTGCTCAAAATCAAATCCAGTAGAAACCAATCAATCCTGAAAAGTAAACTCCTGAAAGCCATATTGTTCATAATTAAAAATAGCATTAAAAGTGAGAAACAGCAGAATCTAATGGTTAAGAGCACTAGTTCTGGAATAAGATCTTAGTGAAAGCTACATAGCCTTCAGTTTGACCTCTCTTAGCCTCATCTTCCTCATCTGTAAAATGAGGATAATAAGAATGCCTCATTAGGTTGTTCTGAGGATTAAATGAGATCATGCACATAACAGACTTAATATAGTGCTTGGCACTATAGTATAGAGGGATATCTTGGCTGTGGAGATCCAGTGCCAAGAAGAGAAGTCCCCATAACTTCCGGCTGTGAAAACCAGTGGAGATTGTGGCTGAATGAGAAGGAGGGTGGCTGGAGTCCCAGGCGTTTTTCTTAAAGGGCTTGAGTATGGACTTACTCACTGAGGGATTCACTTGTTCTGAGCTCCAGTGTTGGAGCAGCAGCTTAAAAGGCACCAAGAACATATGGGAAAGAAAGAAATTATCTGGCTTCAAGATGAGGCTTTGAGGGCAGCTTTCTCTCAGAAGTGCTGGCAGAAGCCACTGTTCCTTTATTGAGCCCTCCCATCACCTAGCCTGCACGTGCAGGTGAGTGACATAGCTGAATCTCCATCAGCCTGACTAATACTGGTTGCCCTGCCCTGGTGATTCCCTGAGACCCTGCCCCACTCAACTTTTGGGCCCACTCAAAACACTTCCAGTGGCTTCTCCATACAAATGACCTGTCTTGGCTCCTGCTGTGGACTTTCCTAAAACCTCTCAAAGGTTCACAAAACCCAAACAAATAGCACCTCAGTGTGCCCTGTACCTTTTGCTAAGCCACCCAACCCCAGGACTAGTGGCAGCTGGCCTCAGTTTGCAGCTTACCCTCTCCCCGGGTACCTCCTGGCCGAATACAAGTGGCAAGCATCTGTAGGTCATACCAAGTGGCCCCTGGAAAGACATAGGAAGTGGCTGAACTTAGCCTGCAACAGAAACCTTCCCAAGAGGCCCCAGAATTAAATCACTTGGTGGCCAGCTTCAGACCATACCAGAGCACTTAACCACCTCCACAAATGACACACCCAAAGGGCAGACTCGGCATGCAGTAGAGCCCAACTAAAGCAAATCTTGCTCCATATGGTCAGCCCCTGAATAACAGCTCCTGCGCTGTAGTCACCAGCTAGTCCTCATGACCAATCGGCCCAAAGGTCAACCCCTTCCTTTGATATGCAAACAGCAGCCAAGTTCAACTACAACAGGAGGGTACATCCAAACCATACAAAGGACACACATGGAGCATCCAGCTTAGGAGACCAGGGAGACTGTGCCACTGGGGTCCACAGGACACTTACAACATAGGGCCACTCTACTAAGACTGGTAAACATAGCAGCCCTACCTAATACATAGAAACAGACACAAGGAGGCAGCCACAAGTGGAAGACAAGTAAATGTGTCCCAAATGAAAGAATAGAACAAAACTCCAGAAAAAGAATTAAGCAAAATAGAGGTAAGCAATCTAACAGATGTAAAGTTCGAAACACTGGTTATAAGAATGCTCAATGACCTCAGTGAGAACGTCAACAAAGAGATAGTAAACATTAAAAAGGACCAGTCAGAAATAAAGACGACAATAACTGAGATAAAGAATACCTTAGGAGGAATTAACAATAGATTAGATGCGGTAGAGGTTTGAATCAGTGATTAAGACAATAAAGTAGCAGAAAACACTCAATCAGAACAGCGAAAAGAAGAAAGAATCCAAAAACATGAGGATAGTTTAAGGGACCTCATCATGGGGCAATCAGAAGAAGAGAGAGGGGGAGAGAGAGAGAGAGAGAGACAGACAGACAGACAGACAGACAGAGAGACAGAGAGACAGAGACAGAGACAGACAGAGACAGAGACAGAGACAGAGAGAGCACGCGTGCAATGAAATGAAAACCTATTTCAAGAAAACTTCCTTAACCTGGCAAAGGAAATAGATATACAAGCCCAGGAAGCACAGAAAATCCCAAACAAGATGACCCAAAGAAGCCCACACCAAGACAAATTATATTTAAAACGTTAAAGTTAAAAGACAAAGAGAGAACCTTAAAAGCAGCCAGAGAAAAGCAATTAGTTACCTACAAGGGAGCTGTCATAATACTGTCAGCTAATTTCTCAACAGAAACTTTGCAGGCCAGAAGGGATTAGCATGAAATATTCAATGGGCTGAAAAGCCAGGACCTACAAACAAGATTACTCGACCCAACAAAACTATCATTTAGAACGGAAGGACAGATATAGAGCTTCCCAGATAAGAAAAAGCTAAAGAACGTCATCACCACCAAACAAGTATTATAAGAACTGTTAAAGGGGCTTCTTTAAGAAGAAGAAGAAAAAAAGTCAAAAATGTAAATAATAAGATGACAATAACTACATACCTATCAACAATGACTATAAATGTAAATGGATTAAATGCTCCAATCAAAAAACATAGAGTGACTGAATGGATAAGAAAACAAGATCCTTACATATGCTACCTACAAGAGACTCACTTGAGATAGAAAGATAATACAGACTGAAAGTAAAGGGATGGAAAATATATATATATATACACACACATATATATTTTCATATTTTTACTTATTTTAACAACTTTATTTTAGCATAATTGACACATAATAAGCCATATATATTTAGAGTGCACAATTTAAGTTTTGACATATGTATAAATCTACGAAGTCACCACATCAAGATAATGAACAAATCCAGCACCTTCAAGAGTTCTCGTCATGGAAAAAAAAAAAAAAAAAAACTTGGGAAGCAATACTTAAACCAGACAAAATAGACTTTAAAACAAAGGCTATAACAAGAGACAAAGAAGAAACTAGCAATTCCACTTCTGGGTATTTAGCTGAAGAAACTCAAATTCGAAAAGACACAAACATCCATATGTTCATTGCAGCATCATTTACAATAGCCAAGATATGGAGGCAACCTGGGTATCCATCATCAATAGATGAATGGATAAAGAAGAAGTGATAGATATATACAATGGAATATTACTCAGCCATAAAAAGGAATAAAATCTTGCCATCTGCAACAACATAGATGGATCTAGAGAGTATTAGGCTAAATGAAATAAGTCAGACAAAGACAAATACCATATGATTTCACTTATATGTAGAATTTAAAAACAAACAAACAAACAAACAAAATGAACAAACTCATAGATACAGAGACTATTTTGATAGTTTCTAGGTCGGTGGTGATTAGGGGGATGAGTGAAGTGGGAAGGGATTAAGAAGTACTAATTGGCAGTCACAAAATAGTTATGGGAATGTAAAGTACAGCAAAGGGAACATAGCCAATAATATTGTAATAACTATATGGTGTCAGATGGGTACTAGATTTATTGGGATGATCACTTAGTAAGTTATAGTAATGCTTAATCACTATGTTGTACACCTAAACTAATGTAATACTGTATGTCAACTGTAATTGAAAAATAAGAAATCATTTAAAAAATAAAATAAAATCAAGTTAGAAGTGCAGCCTGAGTGTACTGAATTCTATGACCTTTCAAGAAAGTGGTACGTGATATGTGGCACGGGAGGTCAAAGAAGGCCTTTCCAGAAGGCGAATTTTGAGCCAAGCCCTGAATGATGTAAGGGAGCAAGCAGGGTCTGTGAAGCTCTAATCAGTGACTCTGGGAGAGGCAGGAATAGTAAAGTGTGCACTAGAGGGCCAGCAATGTGGCTGGATGGCAGTGAGGGAGGGGGCAGATAAAGTCAGAAAGATGGGCAGGGCCCAGGTCACAAGGGAGCTTACAAGCAGGGTGGGATATTTGGATTTCATTCTAAATGTGATGGGAAATTAAAGCCAGTAGCCTGGAGTTTCAGACATGCTGAGGTTGTAATGCTTTTTGAATAACCATGTTCAGGCAATCGAATATTTGAGTCTGGAGCTCAAAGGACAGGTGGGGGCTGGTGATGTAAATTTGCTACTTATCAATTTTTAAATAATATTTAAAACCATAGTACTGGATGAAATGACCTAGGGAGAGACTGTGGATGGAGAAGATGCTGAGGCCTGGAGCTGGGGCTCTGACATTTAGAAGAAAGATGGATGAGGAAAATTCAACCAAGCAGTCTGAGAAGTAGCAGCTGATGAGGTGAGTGAAAACTTAGTGTGATAACAAAATCCAAGTGCTAAAAATGCTTCCAGAAGAGAAGTGTGACCAACTGTGGAGAAGCTGAATGTGATGAGGACAGCAAAGTGGCCTCTGGACCTGGCAAGATGGTGATCAGCAGTAACCTTAGATGAGCAGTTCTGGTGGGTAGGTGACTACAAAACCCTGACTAGAATAGGTTAACAGGAGAAAGGAAAATCACAAGAAAGAAAGACTAGGAGGTGAGGGAATAGAGAAAGTCTAAGTATGTCAGTTTGCTAAAGCTGCCATAACAAAATGCCACAGACTGGGTGGCTTCAACAGCAGACATTTATTTTCTTACAGTTTTGGAGGCTGGAAGTCCAAGATCAAGTTGTTGGCAGGATTGGTTTCCCCTGATACTCCCTTGGCTTGTAGATGGCTGTCTTCTCTCTGTGTCCACACATGGCCTTCTCTCTGTGTTGTCTGTGTCCTAATGTCTTCTGAAAAGGACACCAGTCATGCTAGATTAGGGCCCACTCAAACTGCCTCAGTTTTACTTAGTTACCCCTTTAAGGGCCCTGTCTTCAAATACAATAACATTTTCTGAGGTGCTGTGGTTGGAGCTTTAACATATGAATTTGGGGGGGACACATTTCAGCCCATACACTAAGCAATTTTTTGTTAGGAATTTTGCTGTGAAGGAGAGCAAAGGATTGAGGTGGAACTAGAGAGGCAAACTAGAGAGACAGAGAGATTTTGTCTTTATTTTGGACTTTTGCTGGGGGAGAAATTTCAGCTGCTGATATTGCTGGTGAGAATGGCATGGTAGAGAAGCTGAAACTGTGGCTGTAGGAGAGAGAGGGGTCATTACAGTACCATAGTCCTTGAAAACCAGCGAGGGGATGGGATCAAGAGGTGTTAAATGACTTACAGGGATCACTAACTCATAAGTGGTGGAGCTTATACTTGACCTCAGGAATTGTAGACTCTGTCCCACCAACTACATTTCAACACCTGTCATTGGGATCAGCAGTAACCATAACAATTTCCCAGGAAGGAAGCAGAGGAAACACATTCATATATGGAATTATAGCCATCCTGGCTGCTTACTACCACTGCACTCAGGGTTTAGCAGGGGTGAGGGTGAGAAAGGTAGGTCATGGATTGATGGAAAGCAAAGGAGGAGAAATAGATGAGACTCTATGTGACTGATTGATGAACTATGCCCCACCACCCCAAGAAGTCCAGTTTCGAAAGTGGTTAATATTTGGAAACCGTAACCCAGCATTGGCCTATTTATGTGAACTGAGATAGGCTTCAGGTCACCACCAGTTTCAGATTCCTACCCTCTTTCAACAGTGCCAAGAAGCATGTGGCTTTGTGATTTTGCTTCTACAAACTCCCTTATCATAGCACTTGTATGTCAGAGCCCAAATGTTAAACAAATCGATCAATAAATAAATTTTGGCTTCACATTTTGTACAGAAAAATTTAATGGACACACACACCCAACCTCTTAATGTTGCACAGCCTCTGTGTCATAGGGTCTTTTTTTTTTTTTGGTAACAGCTTTATTCGGATATAATTCACATGTCATAAAATCTACCCACTTATTGTATAATTTATTGATTTTTAGTATATTTATAGAGTTGTCAACACTTCCTTCTTAATGCCATGGTTTTTACCTGAGTAGACAGGTAAATTTCCCAACATTGGTATGGCTCTATTTCAGTCATGGCAATTTTCAAACCTGAGAGGTTATCTGAAAGCTAATGCAGATCTGACTGTGACTTCCCTGGTGCCTAGTGATTGCCTGATGAATTGTCCAAGTTCACCAGTGAAAAACTTCTCGATGCCTGTTATATGGGTGACAGTTATGAAATGAATAAACACAGAATTGCTAGAGTATGTTTTACTACAGTGAAGGACGGACACTCTACTCAGACAATGGCATTTCAGTATTTTTAATACAAATGGCAGAACACCCAATCCCTTCCATTTGTTTCACATCTTCTTACTAATCCTTTCCCCTAAATGCTCCTCCTTATTATCCTCTAAAGTGTTTGTTTTGAAACCACATATGTCCTCTTTCCTCTCATGGAAACCACCTGTAGCAGCAACCACTGGGGCTGCTGCAAACATTTGTTTTTGATAACAGTGTATTTTGAACGTCTGTGGTTTCAATTTCTATTTTCGTCCCTTATTGTTGTAACTTTTCTATCTCTTTATACCTTTTACGGGTAGTTTTGCTTTCCCAGGCATTCAACTCTACTGAATACATCAGCTACATAAATTGTGACAAGACTATTGCAAGATTCTTCTATCATTATTACCCCCAGAAAACATCTTGTGAAAGATATCAAGACCCTAGGAGGCAAACACATGGACATTTTTAGTCTTATGTAGATTATATACAGTCATCTCCAAACACTGGAAACTATGCCAAGACAGTATCCCTTTTCTGAAATGTTGACCTACAAATACAGAAGAGCACAATAAAGTAAAGCACTCGGCCCCAATTAGAGTCCTGGGAAATTAGAAAATTTCCTCTCTGTATTAGTCAGTTTTCTCCATTGACACATAAAATTAACCATCACGCTCTCTTAAGTTTTATTTTGTCTCTGAAGTCCAGGAACTCCCTCGTGCAGAATTTCTCCTTTCTTTGCACCAGACACCTTTTCATTTATTCAAGAAGAATTTTTACAATTTTAAAATCAGCACAATTATCCAACAACTTGCAGTTTTCAAAATGTTTTCATCTACCTTACTTCAATTGGTCCTCAAGGCAATTCAGTCAACAAAAGGCAACAATTATTATTCTCATTTCATAAATCAGAAAACTAGATTTCCTAGCTAGCAAGTAACAAAACTTGTAGTAAAAAAAATTGGTGATTTGAATTCTAGTCTAGGACTTTTTCCTCCCATAAAACTGGCTGTTATATATGACTACGGTTCTCCAACTTTAGCTGAATCAGAATTGTTTAGAGGACTTGTTTCAACAAAGATCGCTGGGCCCCACCCCCAGCATTTCTGATTCAGTAGATCTAGAGTGGGGTCCAAGAATATTCTCATTCATATTCAGGCTCCACCACTTTCTCCCTTGCCTTCTCCTTTGCAGCTTTCTGTGCACCTAAAGATCATGTGACAGAGTTCTGGCCAATGAGATGTAGTCTTCTGGTAAAACCTGTGCTTTCCTGATGAAAAGGAAGGGACATGGCTCTACACCATTCCTACTTCTTCCTGCCTAGAACTTATATGTACATAAAAGTACATGAATTAACTTGGAGGTATAGCAGCCATCTTATGACCAACACTTTAAAGTTGGCAAGATAGAAAGATAGGAAGAGGCTGGGTCTCTGATAGCCCTGGTTGCCTACCTCCAAACTCTATGTGTAGGAATAATGTCTCTATTTAAGCCATTGTAGTCAGATTCTTTGTTAATTGCAGCTAAATGCATCCCTACCCGAAACAGAGAAAAAGAAGGATAGAATGGTGCATGAGAGTCTGGAGGACTGTGTGAGAAATAGCATTTAATAAGCATTTGTGAGTCCCCTATTCTGTAGCTGACATTGTGCCAGGTGAATGAGACATGGTTCTTGCCCCCAAGGAGTTCATAGTCAAGATGAAAAAGCTACCATGTAAATATGTAAATAATAATATATTGTGATAAGCATAGAAATGTAAGCAAAATGTTGTGGAAACACAGAGAAATAACTCTGCCTAGGGAAGTCAGGAAAGCTTTCAGGAGGTGACATTTGGGAAAGGTCTTAAAGGATGAATAAAGGCTATCAGGTAAAGAAGAGTTAAAAAAAAAAAAAAAAGCTTTTTGCGCTTGTATTTCTTCTCACCTCTACCTTGGGGGCTAGAAGCTGGCCCAGCAGGGAGTGTGTTGGGACAAGGGCTGTAGCAGGATTTCTAAATTCAGACAATGGAGGGCTCCAAAACCCAAACTGCCAGCATAGTGAACAGCTCTGCAGGAAACTCAAAGTCCAAGGAAGCAGGAAAGAAGTTGTGAGGGTTGACACAACATCCTAACAGCAGGCCTAAGGAGCCAGAAACCTGTGGCCAAAAGAGAAGAGCATGAAATCAGAGGTCACATGAAACGGGGCATGTAGGAGCCGGACAAGATGGGTGGAGGCTTGCTTCTCAATCAGGTAAGAAACTCAGTGGACTAAATACCCCATTTTACCATTTCTTCTCATTCAGCTTCATTTTCACTCTCAGCCCTCATCCTGTTAGGCTTGTAGGAAATTCAGTCTTAGTCCTTCCTGGGGCTTCCCCTTGCACTCAAGGCTGTGCTAAAACCCCAGTGTGTTACTCAGCCTGCAGAGCACTTCAGTCCCCTGAGCTGCTTTTTCTGTGACACAGGGACCCTGGCTATAGGATCCCATCTCCCTATGTATCATGGGTATTTCCACCAAGTACCTGCTACATCCTTTGGCGCTTCTAGAAAGCAGGACACAGGTTCCTGCTGCTTTTCCCTCCACAAGCTCACACATCTCTTGATTGGGGGAAAATCCCTCCCTCTAGACCTGTGTCAACCTTAGACACACTCTCTCACTCAAGCTGTCTCCAGCTCAACAGGCTTAGGGTTTGGGATATATGAGCCAGAAAGAGAAGTATCTCCAAGCTAACTCTGCTGTCCACCTGCCTAACCTCCTCTGAGACTAAGAACAGATCCTTTTAGAATGGGTGGAGGAAAAAGAAGAAATGCAGCGAGAAAACAGTTTTAGCTTTCAAATACTTAATGGGCCACATATTGATGGTGATTGTGTGGTTTAAAGACTGGGGCCAGAACACAAATATCCCAAAAGGTATGGAGACGTAATCAGGAAGGGGTCTGATGTGTTTGAAGAATGATGAGTACCTGGGGAAGGAGGAGCAAGAGGCTGGGGGAATCGGAATAGCCTTGAATGATCATTTGTGGGATTTGGCAACAATTCAGGAAAGGTCAATAAGCTATATTGAGACAAGATCCTGTTTTCTTATGGGGAAACTCTGATAGAAGGGTGGGAGATTAAGTTGTGAAGAGCCTGTGGTTGGCCATAGAAATAAGCCAGAACAGTGCTAGTATGAGTTTAAACCAGGGAGTAATAATAGAGATAGAAAAGCATGGTCATAGTTCTGGGATAAAATAAATAGAATTTGGTCATTGATTGGCTAAGGAGAATGATGGGGAATGACAGCGAGAAGTTCAAGCAGATTCCAAGATTTCTAGCTTGTCGGACTGGGTAGTTGGTAAAGCCATTTATTTATCTGAAGGTGAGAAGACAAAAGACATCTGTAGAGGGTGGTGATGGGTAATGGGGAGGAGAGAACTGAATATATTTAACACTGGTTGTATGCCAGGCACTGTTTTATGTATATTTTTATCATGAAAAACCTATGGAGTAGTATTATTATATTCTTGTCACAGATAAGAAAACTAAGATGCTGTTGCTCACCCAGAGTTACCTAGAGCGTAATGGAGTCAGGGTTGGAAACGATATCTACCTGACTCCACAATCCATGGGATCCTCCAGTATGCTTCTAAGTATTATCCAGTGGGGATATCTAGGAATCATTTGGGACTCTGAGTCTGGAGCTTGGGAGATAGGCAGGAGGAGCAGGAATCAATCTTTATTGTGTAGATGATTCCTGAAGTCCTAGGAGTAGCTGAAATCAGCTGGAAAAAGTGTGTGGCCTAAGAAGAGAAGACAAAGACAGTCGCTGGGGAAGTTCATATTTAAGGTACATT
Source organism: Pteropus alecto (assembly GCF_000325575.1). Taxonomy (NCBI): domain Eukaryota; kingdom Metazoa; phylum Chordata; class Mammalia; order Chiroptera; family Pteropodidae; genus Pteropus; species Pteropus alecto. Next base: position 26,446,061 of record NW_006439568.1, on the reverse strand, counting down.
GGTTATGTTACAGATAATAGAAAAGACAAGGAACAAGGTTAGGATTTTTATTTCTCTTATCACAGAAGTTCTGAGGTGGGGTGCTTGGGTTAGTAAGTTGGCTTCATTAGAAAACAAGGCCCCCTCTATTTCTTTCACCATACTTAGTGTATGTGTTTCATCCTCAATTTGCTTCAATCACAAATAGCCAGTTTAGGTCCCACTATCATATTTCAGGCTGTGGGAAAGTGGAAGGGACCAAGGGGATAATGTGTCTGCCAGCCAAATGAGACTGATTTTGAGGAAGTCTTAGCAGAAGATCCATCTCGTAATTTCTGCTTTATATTGACCAGAACTTAGTCACATGACTTATCTTCAAGGGTGGCTGGGAAATGTAGTGCTTTAGCTCAGCCTCTTATTTCTCTAACTAACTTGGGGTTCTCTGATAGAGAAAAAGGCAGAATGAAAACTAGGTAGACAAGTGTAATCTCTGCCATAAGGAGGTAGACATAAAGGAAAAAAAGGTAGAGAATAACATTTGGGGCTGGAGAGAGAATGATGTCATAAAAACTGTAATAGTTAGGATGCTTTTATTTATTTATTATTTATTTTATTTTATTTTAACACTACATTTTTTTTAAATTTATTTTTATTATGGTGACATTGGTTAACAAAATCTGGTAATTTTCAGGTGTACAATTCAACAGTAAGGCATATATATATTGCATTGTGTGTTCACTGCCCATGGTTTGAGTTCTTTCTGTCACCACATATTTGACCCTTTTACCCCATATACCTGCCCCACCCCCGGTAACCACTAGTCTATTATCCATGTCCATGAGTCTCTGTCTGTCCTGTTCATTTGTTGCTTTTAGGTTTAAATCCCACATATAAGTGATATCATGTGGTTTTCAACTTTTTCTGTCTGGCTTATTGTGCTTAGCATGATTATCTCAAGGTCCATTCATGTTGTCGCAAATGGCAGTATTTCATCTCTTTTTATGGCTGAGTAATATTCCATTGTACCACAGCTTTTTTAGCCAATCATTTATTGTAGGACATTTTGGTTGCTTCCATGTCCTGGCCACCATTAATAATGCTGCTGTGAACATTGGTGTACAAATATCTTTTTGGATATGAGTTTTCAAGTCTCTGGGATAAATATCCAGTAAAGGGATTGCTGGATCATATAGATCAATTCTTAGTTTTTTGAGGAATCTCCATACTGTTTTCCATAGTGGCTGCACCAATTTGCAGTCCCACCAGCAGTGTACGACGGTTCCTTTTTCTCCGCATCCTCTTCGACACTTGTTATTATTTGTCCTGTTGATAATAGCTATTCTAACAAGTGTAAGATGGTATCTCATTGTGATTTTGATTTGCTTTTCCCTAATAGCTAGCGATGATGAGCATCTTTTCATATGTTTGATGGCCATTCGTATGTCTTCTTAGGAGAAGTGTCTGTTCAGGTCCTCTGCTCATTTTTTAACTGGATTATTTGTTTTTTGTTATTATTGAATTGTATGAATTCTTTGTATATTTTGGATATTAGGCCTTTATCGGAGGCATTACTTGCAAATGTATTTTTCTATTTGGGTGGTTGTCTCTCTATCTTGTTGAAGGTTAGGATGCTTTTAGTTTCAAGTTACTGAAACTCAGCCCAAGCTAGCTTGAAATTTGCTCAAGTAACCAAAAAAATTTACGGGTAGGTCAGATGTGCTTGTTTGGGCTCTAGCTTTGCAATTTTGCTATTTTCGTGGCTCTGCCCCTTCTATGTTGACCTTATATTTAGGCTGATTTCACACATGGTAATAAAATGGCTGAAGTAGTTCCAATACTCATATATACACAGCACATCATTGTCCATATCAAGACAGAACATCTTCTTAGCACAAGTCCTAAAATTTATCCATCCATCCATCCATCTATCCATCCATCCATCCATCCATCCATCCATCCATCCATCCATCCATCCATCTATCCATCCATCTATCCATTCATTCATTCAGAAATATTATTGAGTTACTACTGTGTATGCTTTTCTAGATGCTGGGGATAATGAGAATAAAACAAATAGAGATCCTGCCCCGTTGGACCTCATTTTAGCCACCTATTGCTGTGTAACAAATTACTCCAAAACAGAGAGGTTTAAAACAATAAATATTTATATTTCACAGTTTCTGTAGGTCAGGGAATATGGGCATGGCCTGACCTGTGGACTCTGGGTACCTCTGACCTGGGGTCTCTCATAAGGCTCTAATCAAGTGATAAGCTAGGGCTGCCATCATCTCAAGGCCTATAGGGGAAGGGTCTGTTTCCCAGCTCACCTATGTGGGCTGTTAGCCTCAAGTCTTCACTAGTTGTTGGCCATGCAATGCGGGGCTGTCCATTAGGCTGGGGGTAGGGAGAAAAGCAGGATAGAAGTCAGTCTTTTTGTAATCTCATCTTGGAAGTGACATCCATCACTTTTTCAATATTCTATTCTTCTCTTGTCCATTGAGGCATTTTATTTGAACGTATGTATTACATCCCTAGAAAAATAATCCCAGGATTTTCCCTCCTGTGTGTTTTCGTCTTGCTTTTTCATGGTCCATGATGCCCACTGAAGTTGTCAGTACAAAGAAACCAAACTGACAGGATGGGAGCAGGTTGTTCTGCCATTTTTCTAGATCTTTGAATTGCACACCAAATCTGGGGCTGATCACTCCACACTTGTTTAATCTGCCTATGAAGTTCACAACAATTTTCCCAGCTTTGTGATCATCAATGATTTCAAATTCGCCAATGTAAACATGCTTCATCATCACAGTCAGAAACCGGACGATGACTTTGGAGCATGGCCTAATAAGAAACTGGCATTTGCCTCTCTTTTCAGCATTGTTGACGCTCTTGAGTGCATCAGCCAGGACATTCATGCGCACCATTATGGCGGCACGGAAAGATAGCAGAAAGAGCAATATCCTATTTGTTTTGAAGTAAATCTCTAGGTTCAGCTCACAGTCAAGGGGAGAGGATTACATAAGGGCATGAATACCAGGAGGTGGGGATCACGGAAAACCATTTTAAGGCTCTCTGCCACAGAGCTATATCCTAGTCAGTAGAGACAGACAATAAACAATAGAAATGTCTTATGTGGGTGGCAACAAAATCTATAAAAAAATAAACAGAGTAAGGAAAGGCCTCTCTCCAGAGATGACTTTTGAGTACAGCCTGAAGCAGATGAGGCAGCAAGCCATGGGGGTATCTGTGGAAGAGCACTCCGAGTAGAGTGAAGAACAGATGCAAACTCCCTGAGGCAGGAGCATGCTTGATGTCTTTAACAAATCACACAATCAACGAGGCTGGAGCCAAGTAAGCAAGGGAGGACATACCGTCAGAGAGGTGGGGTGGGAGACAGATTACACACAGACTTATAGGACATAGTAACGGCTTTATCGGGAGGATCTGAGCCATGGGTGACATGATCTACCTTACTCTGAAAAGGTTGTGGTGTGGGGAACAAATGATACAAGGGCCAAGAATGAAAGCAGGAAGACCAGTTGGGATTCCACAGCAGTGGCTCAGGTGAGGGTTGATGGAGTCTTGGATTGGGTGAAAGTGAGGAGAAATGATTGGATTCTAGAGATATTTGATAAGATTTGCTGATAGATTGGATTTAGGGTATGGCGGACAAGAGTCAACATAACTTTAAGGCTTTTAGTATGAGCATCTGTTGAAGTCACCATTTGCTGGGATGGGGAGGACAAGCCTGGTAGAGTAAATTTGAGATTTGATTGGTCTTGTGACCATGTTAAATTTGAAATGCCTTTTAGATATCCAAGTGCAGGTATTGCAGAGGAAGTTGGAATCCGGAGTTCAGGGATGAGGCCCAGGTTGGCAATAGAAACTTGGGAGTCATAAGCATTGAGTTGTCATTTAAAGCCACAGGATTAGATGAGCTTAATCGCCTAGGAAATAAGTCTCAATGGACAAAGGAAGACACCTCTTGGAATCTTTGGAAATGGTAGGACGAGAAGGACCGGAGAAATGTAATTGATAAAGAACAGCTGTTGATAAAGGGTGGGTGGTGGTGGTGAGACAATTAGCAGAGTCCACATTGGAGGCCATGGGGAGAGGTGCCCTCCACCTTCCAGATGCCTCCAGGGCGTCAGATGAATCATGGAATTTGAAAGGTAGTAGAAGGTCATTGGTGGCTTTAGAGAGAGCAGCTTGTGAAGAGTACTCAAATCAACAACTGGATAATGGTGAATTTTGGAGGGAGTGGAGTTTAGAAGAGACCTAATACGTATGGGCTTCTTTTTCAAGAATTTTGTTGTTAGAAAGCACTAGGGAAAACACTTACAAAGTTATTAAAATTAAAAAATATTTTTATCAATAAACAAACACTATAACATTAAAGCCTAGGCCTCAGAAAGAGGAAAATTGTTTTCAGTAAATATGACAAGGGTTAGAATCTTTATAATGGCAAAAAAACCCCTCAAGCAAATCAATAAGAAAAATACTAATACCCTAACAGATAAATGGACAAAGGACATGAACAAACAATTCACAAAGGAGGAAATATAGCTAGTAAACAAAGATAAAGAAAAATGTTTGGCACCATTAGTAAGAAAAGAAATGCAGATTAAACCCCAAGATGACATGTTTTAAACTGTCAAATTAGCAAAAAGCCGTGCATATCGTTTAACCCAGTAATTCCATTTCAGGGAATCCTAAGAAACAAATCTAAAATGCAAATAAAAGAGCTGGCCACAGTTTTATTTATAAAAGTCAATAAGAGGAAATAATCCAAATGCTGACATCAAATAAATGGACTAGAAAATTTTGGTACATTTATACAATAGAATATTAATCAACGATATATATATATATATACACATCCCCAGTTGAGAAGAATTTATGATAATATAGTGTCTTAGTCCATTTGGACTAACAAAACATCAGAGAGCAGGATGCCAGTATGGTTGGGTGAGGGCTCCCTTCCAGTCGCAGACTTCTCGTGGTTTCCTCACATGGGGAAAAGGGACAAGGGAGCTCTCTGAAGTGTTTCACAAAGGCACTAATCCCATTCAAAAGGCCTCCACTCTCATGTCCTAATCACCTCCCAAAGTCCCTAACACTATCACCTAACACTATCACCTAGGACATTAGGTTCAACATATGAATTTTGGGGGGACACAAACATTCAAACTAGCACCTAGGAAAATGTCTATATAGTGTTAATTTTCTAAAATGTCGGTTTATAAATTACACACACCTTATATTCTCACCTATGGGAGAAATATTTATAGAGAAAAGGAAACCCATAAAAATGTTCCCTCCAGGTCACACAGGAAGTCTGGGCTATCTTTCTTTCATGCAGCACACCCTTGTTGAGTTCCGTACCTGCCTCTCTGTGCCAAGTCCTGGGATTACAAAGATCATTCAGAAAGTTCTGCCCTTGAATTTTCATCTAATAAAAATTTGAAAAGCTGTTCTGTGGGAGTAAATAATAGTCTCAAAAGATATAAACATAATTGGTATCCAAACATATCACAGCAAAAATGAGCCCAGCCACAAAGTAAATGTCAGCCACACAGGTGAGCCTTCGATGGGCCTACCCAGATCTGCAGTCCCAGGCTAAAGGTGATAGGGCATTGAGTGGGCAGACTTAGCTATCTGCTGAGTTCTTCTTGGAGACCTCAGTGCTGGAACTGAGGTGGCTTTGACGCCACAGAATGAAAGTCAAAGAATAGCTAATGGAATTGGAGGATAAAGCTGACGCTCCCAAATGATATGTTCTTGAGTAAGTGGTTTGGTGCAACCGTGCCTGCTTCTGCTGGCCTGCTCTCAGAAGCACTCGAGTGACAGGTGAGTCGTTGTCTCCTTCCTTCCGAGGTTTGCTTCTCTATCCTGCCTCTTTGGCAAAAACCAGCTTTGAGGTTTCTGCTGTGGTGTTGGGGTCAGGCTGGTGGGAATGCTCTGTCTTTAGGTTTCTCACTAACAGAGATGACAGAATCATAGCTTCTGTTTCTAGAGTTCTTTACATATATATTTCTACATACGTATATTTTTAAAAATATATAGAGTCCTGTATATTTCTAAAAATTCTAGCTCACCTGCAAATGGAAGAATGATGCTGTTGGTTATGAAACCAACACATGATCATAAGAAAGAATCAGTTAAAGATACTGAAACCAGGACATGATCATAAGATTATTTTTTGTCAGTGACATCTCAATCTGGCATCCTTCACCTAAAAAACTGCAGTAATTTCACAATTGCTAAATAAGAAAAATAATGATGCTGATAGCATCAGAGAGAAAGCTCTCTTGGAAAGCTGTTTTCTGAAAAGTTGAAAGAGATTATTTTCAACATGATTGTATTTTAGTCAGTGGTATAGCAAGACAGATTTAGAGAGCAAAAATGGGATCTTTAAAATAGATCACAAAGGTCAACCTAAAGGAAATGAGTTTCTGATTGTAAAAATAAGTACATTAAAAAATTCATTTCTCAAGAACTCTAAGTAATTATCATGCAATTTGGACTATAATGTCTTCTGACAAACTACCTGGGTTCAAATCCTGCCACTTATTAGCTGTGTGACCTTGAGCAAGTTATTTAATTTCTCTCTCAGTTTTTTCCTCATCAGTAAAATAGGAATAATGATAGGACCTACTATATAAGGCTGTTATAAAACTAAATGAATTAATATTTATAAACAGCTCTGAGCAGTACCTGATACTAGCTATAAAAGTACTTATTAAATAAAAATATTAATAAAAAAGAAATGCTAATTTTTTCTTGCTATCATTTGTTACTAAAGCAATCATCTCAAGTAAAAATAAGCACATAAAATAGTTCTGTGACAATATATTGAAGTATTTGTTTTTGTTTCTTCTTCCTCTAGTTGTCCTTCCCTCCCCTTTCAAGCAGGTAGCCGTGCTCTCTTGTGCTGTGGCTTGACGGATCCTTTTGGTGTGGGAAGCCCATGGGAGAGGAAGGAGCCTGAAGTCTGTGGCTCTTCTAGTTTTTAAGGAAAGCCTAAGCCCAATGAAGTGATAGGTGATTCTGAGTGTCCCAGGAGAGGTGGCAGCGGGTGAGACTTGTAGGTACAAGAAGAGTGGAAAGAGGAGAGTTCTTGGAAAAAATTCTAGAAGCTGGGGGCCTGTGCAGGGGCCCATGGTGGCACCCCCTCAGGGTCTGGCCGTGCTGTGTGCTGAGGAAGGCAGCCTCATGGCCTAGAAGTAAGGAGCTCCAGACTCCTGGAGTCCCCTGAGGTCTTGGACTAAGAAGACCTCAGCTTTGACCATGAGAGTTCAGTGGTTAGAGCAGTGCTGACCAATAGAAATATAATGTGAGCCACATATGTACTTAATTTCAAATTTTCTAGCTACTAGAATCAAGTAGCCACATTAAAAATCATAAAAGGACATGGGTAAAATCAATTTTAATAATATACTTTATATCTAAAATATAACAATTCAATATGTAAATAATATAAAATATTACTGAGATAGTTTACTTTTTTGGACTAAGACTATGAAATATGGTATGTAGTTTATACATACAGCATATCTCAATTCAGACTTGGCCTCATTTCCACGTACTCAAAAGCCACATGTGGCCAGTGGCTACTGTATTGAACAGCCTAAGACTAACGACTCTTTTTCCTCATTCCACATTAGCATTCTAGTGTGACCCTGAAAGGGAAAGGGTACCCCAAATTGCTTACACAACAAATATTTACGGAATGTCTACCATATGCCAGGTCCATGTTTCCCACATCGTGTGTGACGTGCCCTAATGTGCTGTAGCGAAGTCACAGAAGCTCCAAGAGGTGGTGTACATTTTCAAGGGAGGCATGTATTGGATACCACATGCACTTCTATCTCAAGGAGGGTCGCAGTTTCGACATTGGATTGCACTATGTTCCTCTCTGGATGCCATCCATCTTTGTGAAGCTGGGTTTTCAGCAGCTGCTGTGATAAAAATGCAAGGACTCCAAGAAAATCAATGGGAACAGGAAGAGAGGGGAGCAATGTCTAATCTAATTCCAAGGCTGGAGAAGTTGGCAGTATCATCAGGGCACATTGATAAGCCATGATGGTTAAGAATAAAAGATAATGTTATCTTTCTTTCAGTCTTTGTTCTTTACATTTTCAAACAACTCCTAAGTGGTTAGGACACAAATACTTGTAGTTTGGACCAAACTACTCTTGTGTATTTCTTTTGGCCTGAGGGCTCCATGAAAAACCTTCTGAAACACCAGTATAAGGCGCTCAACTTGGCCCTCAGGATGGTGGGCAAACAAAATAAAGATATCACTGTGTGGAGCTTACGTGGAGAGACAGACAGGAAGCAACCTGGTGACAAGCAAAGCTTGAATTGGGATTTTCTCTCAGCTCACAGGATAGGCTTTGGGAATCAGAATTAGGTTGATTTAAAGGGAATAAAGAGAGTGGTATTTCTTACACACTAGACTTTGTAGACATTGATTTATTACATATACACCTGTGCTGGGCTGTGTGCAGTTATTTTAATAGAAGGTTTATTTTAACAGTGTTCGTGGAAGTGAGGAAAACAGATATCTTCATGGGAACTCTGGAAAGCCACTCCGCCACTCCTTAGGGTCAGAACAGGGCCGCTGGTGTCCTGCACCCCTGAAGACTGCTCAGAACAAGAGGGTCATTCGAGACAATGCTCAGCTGTCTTGACTACGTTTTCACCTCACCCATTTGCACCAGGAGCATATTGGTATCTACCTACAGCAAAATCTGTTTTTGTGTGTCTTTTGCATTCTGTTCTCAGTACCAACTGCTTTCCCCCACGTCTGCCTCCTAGCTTCTACTTCCTTACAGCTTCGGCTTTCTTTCTTCGTGTGTTTCTTCGTTTCTGCCTCTACTATTGCCTGCTAACTCTTTCTGTATATCTCCGGGTTACATTTAAGAGAGAAAGAATCTAATTTCTCCATTAATAAATGTTCTTACTGGGCAAAGCTCTTGTTGGTGTCCAGCTTGTGAGCCATTAGTCAGAGAAGGGATTAGCAGTACTCGTGTCTTCCCTGACCTGGTCATCTGTGGCCACAGTTGTGAGCAGCATGTGGGAACCATCTAAAAACTCTTTCTCAATAGAGCTGTGGCTAGAACATTGCAAACATGCAATGTCTGAGCCTTACGTTCTCAGAACAGACAGTAAGATTTGGTTTCATTTTAGAAAAAAAAATTACTCAAATTATTCACAAAAATTAAAAATACAATATATCATTTACAACTACTCCAAAAAAAGAAATACCTAGGTGAAAATCTAATAAAACCTGTGTAGGGCTTATATGCTGAAAACTATACAATATTGATGAAAGAAATCAAAAAACATCTAAATAACTAGAGACATGTCATATCCACGGATTGAAAGACTAAGCATAGTAAAGATGTCAATTCTCCCCAAATTGATGAATGTAACTTCTATCAGGATAACAGCAAGAGGTTTTGTAGATACAGATAAGATTATTCTAAAATTTGTATGGAAAAGCAAAAGGAACTAGAGTAGCTAATGATTTTGAAAAAGAAAAATCGAATAGGAGGATTCAGTCTACTCCATTTCAGGATGCAGAGATCGATGAAACAGAACAGAGAACCCAGAAACAGAGCCACACGAATAGGGCCAACTGATTTTTTGATGAGAAAGCAATTTGATTGACAAAAGATAACCCTTTCAACAAATGGTGCTAGAGCAATTAGGCATCATGGATGGGAAAAAAAGAACTTGAAATAATGTCTCATACTTTGTACAAAAGTAACTCAGAATAGATCATGGACTTAAATGTGTAACTACGAAACTTTCAGAAAGAAACATGGGAGAAAAATCTTCAAAATCTAGCATTAGGCAAAGAGTTCTTGGATTTAACACTAGAAATATGATACATAAAGGGGAAAACGAACAAATAATACTTCACCAAAATTACAAACTTGCTCTAAGAAAGGCCCTGTTAAAAGAATGAAGAAAGAGGCCACAAAAGGAAAATATTTGCAAACTATATATCCCACAAAGGACTAGTATCTAGAATATACAAAGGACTCTCAACTCTCATCAATAAAAATATATAATTTAAAAATGGGCAAAACACATGAAGAGACATTTCAAGAAAGAGAATATATAGATGGCAGATAAGCACATTAAAAACTGTTCAACATCATTGGTCACTAGGGAAATTCAAGTTAAAACCGTAATGCGGTATCACTAAACATCTAGGGGCTTTACATTACTCTGTTTGATCATTAGCCCAATACTGGGAGGTGAGTAATGTTACCCCCAGAGTAGACACTGAATCACTGAATGCCTCAGTGAAGACATTTGCCTCAAGCATTGACCTGTGATTTAAATCTAAGGCATTCTAGGCCCCAAACGAGTAAGTGGCAGCCAGAGAGTCAAACCCAGGTCTCTCTGCCTCCGGAATGCGAGCTCCTCGCTACTGCCCTTCCCAGGCTACCAAGGTCATTACTTGGGGCAGCTTTGTACTGTAGTGTTTGCCAGCCTCATCTGTGTCATGCAAATGCCGAGCTGTCCCTAGGATAGAGTAGGTCTTTCTTTGTTCCCCACCCACAGCTGCTGGGGCCAGGCAGAGACAGAAAGGGGGCGTGGATGGGATGGAGGACCTCCTTTCATTCACACCCTGCAGGTGGCTTTCTTCAGTCTATTTTTCCCTTTCAAGCTGCCCTTGAAAGGGAATTGTTCATTTGAACTAGATTTTAATGTCCTACGAAGAAGATGAGGGAGGAGAAAAGAGAAGATGGCACAGTGAGATGTCTACTGAACTATTCCTTCTTCCAAGGCCTCTTTATGCATACTCTCACTGAAAGTTCCAGGTGTATCTCCTCAAGTTCAGATCCTGCCAAGGCTCACTCAGGCAGGGGTGGGCTGGGACCGTCAGGAAAAGCATATTTGCAGAACTCCCATGACCTGCAGCGCTGTTCTCCTGGAAATGTTCTCTGTTTCTCTTATTTGCTAGACCTCTGTCTTATGCTCTTTTGACTATGGTTACAGAACCTAGGATTGGGAATAAGAGATGGAGGGAGGGGGGTCGGGTAGATAGGAGGAAAGAAGCAAAACTAATACTGGGAAGTGACTCCTCTGAAGAGACTGACGTCAAGGTCATGTCCAGTCTGATATCAGACCATTATCAATTTTTTTGGCTGTCAGTAATGATATATATTTTATTTTCAGCATCTTTAGCTGATTTTTTCTTATGATCATGTGTTGTGTTACAGTCTCTTTTTCTCATTTCCTAGATGGGATTCCCTACTGAATACCTAAAATCAACCTGTGAGATGTGGCTGCACATTGGAATCACCTGGGAACTTTAAAAATACTGATATTTGGCTCCCATCACAAGAAATTCTGGCTTAACTGAGGGGCAGTGAAGTCTGGGAAGCAGTTAAGCCTTGTCCAGGAGCAGCGTGCATCCAGGTCCTAGAAGCCGCCAGGTGATTCCAGCAGACAGGAAGCCTGAGCACATTGTTTCTGAGGATCTCTAATTTTCAAGTCCTCATTGTTCTGCTAGCTGTTTTCTCATGTGCAACTTCCTCTTTTTGTTGAAATTTTGTCTCTTTTGGGTGGTACTGGCCTTTGTCAGAGGCTGAGTGAGCTCATTTTCTATCACCTTGGCTGCACCTCTGCCTTCACCCTGAGCTTCCTCTGTGGCCTGGCCGCAGTGGTTCCCACGTGTGGTTTCCCATCTCTACTTCCTTCAGGAATGCTACTCAGCACTGTTAGAGATGGCCCTTTCTTGTTTTCAAGGATGGCTATATTGTTGTTCCCTATCCTCCCTCCCTCTCTCTTTTCCTTCCTTCTTTTCCTCCTTCCTTCCCTCCTTCTTTCCTTCCTTCCCTCCTTCTTTCTTCCTTCCTCCCCTTTTTGTATATTTAAAATATCGTCTCAGAGTCTTATATAAACGTGAAGATTTCGGCATGAGTTAAGTTCACATCCTTAAAACCTGGTAATTTTAATTTTTAACTTTATATTCTTCTGCGTTAATTGAATTATTTCCCCACAAATGTCTTACTACTGTAATAATTTTTTAAGATATTTTTATGAAAAGTTACATTCATAAAGTCCATATAATAATCTTTAAAAAGCTTATGATATAATGCCAAGGAAATAAGCAGAAATATGTGCAGGAGGATGATAACAGTGTAAAACAAGACGATATCAAAAAAAAAACAAATTTTATCCATGGAAGACAGACTGAGATGAAATATGTAAGAACTAGTGGTTATGCTTACATAGCAAGAATGTGGATGGATTATTTGTCCTTAATATATTTTTATATTTTCTATATTTTTAGAAGAGTATATTCTCTTTTTATAATGGGAGGGGAAGTTGAACCACTCATTTTAAAGGAGTTTAGTCAACTGCAGAAGTTGCCTATGGTAAGAAATGGTTTGTGAGACAACTGAGCTCAAAGAAGCTGACTGGGGCACATTGTAAGGGAGGTGTACCTGGATGTGCTTATGGTCAGAAGCAAACTAACATTGTCAACTGTACTCTCATGTATGGGGTATGAAGCCATAGTTTAGTTGACACTTGACCTCTATCCCCATTTTTCCAGCAAGAGTGTCTTTAACTGTTTGAGCATCCACCCCTCAACAACCTGTAAAGTGTCTGGGGCTCCACCTTTGCCTCAAAGGGAATAACACATGATCCAGGCCAATCAGTGAATCACATTCTTCTTGCCTCATGATTGGTTCAAAAGTGAGCAAGTAATTTAAGCAAATTAAATTGAAGCCACTACCAAAGAGGCTTTTGCCCACCCCTGCCATGTTGAATCTGAAACTTGTGGCTGTAGCAGCTGCAGCCATCTTGCTTCGATGTGGAGCCTGAAAATTAAGTAACACATGGAGAGGAGCAAATCGTGTGACCGCCCAATCTGGACAGGGCTTGAGGCCAGGTCTTTGGCCCTTAGACTTTTCAGTTATGTGAACCAACACATTTTCTAAGTCAGGTTGAATCAAGCTTTTAGACACTTATAGCCAAAATAGTTCTACAAACTGTGCATATAGAGATTTGCTTTAAAGGAAGACCAGAGCCTCAGAATGTGTTGCCTTTTATCCAATGCTTTCTTAAGAGAGCTAATGCTCTGATTCCTGACTTCCGCTGCTAATCATTAGACCAATGTGTCTCTCCCCTGGAGAAACACACATTCGTTCAGTTAACCTAGCATGATGAAAATGTCTCATCATGGCATCCAACTTCTATTTCTGATTTTGGATTTACCAAACTGTCTTCTGACCTATGATTTGACCCTTTTGCTGGATTGATAATCAGGAAGGTGCCCTCACATTGTCCATGAACACATGTGCTCAGTCAGACTCCAGTGAGTTGGGTTAAACGATTGATTACTAGAGTTTACATGAACTGTAATCCTTGAGATTTGGGCTACAAAACTGACAACAATCCCTGCTCTGTGGTGACCCACCATAATACAGAGGGGCTAACCAACTTCAGACACTTCACATGTCTCTTTAACTTTGACAAGGTCGTCATATAAAAAGAGGATGAATAAAGACAGAGTGTGCATATTCAGTATATAGTCCAGATAACACTAGTTGGCTCTGGGATATGATAGATCTGGGTTTGTCACTGTTTTTGGTATAGTCTTGGGCAGGCCACCTTCTCCCTTAGCCTCTGTTTTCATTCTTCTACTATAAAGTGGAGATAATAACATTGTTCTCATGGGGTTATTGCAAGAACTAAATGGAACAGTATATACGAAGCCTGAGCCCAATAAAATAACAGCCACTTAGCAGTGGATTTTCTATGAAGCTAATGAAACTTCAGGGCCCTGGCAATGTGTTCACACAGTCATACAGTTTTGTAAAATTTTTAAATTTAAGATATTTTGCAACTTTTTTCTTAAATCAGATACCCCAATTCTTGTACCAGTATTATCTCTTTTAAACCTCACCACAATGCTAAGAAATAGGAACTGTTATTATCATTTTACAAATGGGAAAACTCAGGCTTATATGTATTAAGTAACTTTTCTAAGACTACACTGCTAGTGGTAGAGCCAGGATTCAAACCCAGGCAGTCTGCATCCATCAAGGGGTGTCCAGAGCCCATGACTTAATCATTCACCCTGGTTTCCCAAACTTACCTGGGCTGAAGGATAACTAGGGAGGCCTTTTTAAAGAGCAGATTCAGGACTAACCTTGGAGCTACCAAATTAGGATCTCTAGGGGACAAATTTGGGAGTCTATTTGTAATACTCTTCCCAAATAAATTCGATGAGTAGGCAGGTAATTGCGCTTCAAACTGTTGTCTCTGTATAATGAGTTCAGTACAAGTTGTCTAAATTGTAATAAAAATTGTATTTATTATCATAGGAACCTCAATCTCGAGGATTTCACAGAGGAGGCAGAATTTAAACTAAGCCAGAAGAACAGACAGAACTTTGCAAAGAGGAAACAAGAGTGGAAACTCCACTGTTTACATCTTGTACAAAAAATGTTATAAAATTCAACCTCTAGAGTTCCTTGTTTATGAACTGAAATAGACATTTACTGAGATCACTCAAACAGTGAAGTTGTTATCTCACTGAAAGAATTTTTGCTTAGTTTTGCTCTTGGTTAACTGTTGCCAAAATTCGGTGTCAGTGGAGTCAAAGTTATTATTATTTTTTAAATGAAAGTTCTCTAGCTTATTTGAGCAAACATGAAATCATCACATTTAGAACCCACCTGACAAAGACCCAACAGGCCATAGAAGTATCCAAATTTATTATTGAAATAAAACAAGTGCATGTTAACAATTAAGAACTTTAACACACCAATGAACTAGTGTACACAGTACATTGGCACCTTTTTATCAGAAGCAAATGGAAGAACAAAGCTTCATGACTCATTGAATCTGGAGAAGCAAAGAAAAAAACTCAACCACAGGGCTGGCAGATTTTGTGTGAATTGGCATACTGGAAACTAATTTTCCATGTGTAACATCTGAATTTCTACTGTACTTTCTCTTAAAACCATAGTCATAGGCTTCAAAGGTTCTGAAACATGGAGAAGCAATTTGTTTTTAATTTTTTTATGGTAATTCTTAACACACACAAAGGTAGTATAATGAATTTCCATGTATCTACCACCCAGATTCAACAATTATTAACATTTTACTAATTTAGAGGGAAAGTTTAAAAATCCATGGAGACCAGTGTTTAGTAGTTAAAGAATTTGAAAGGGTTAAAAAGTCATTCAGTAGTTTGAGAGAGGAAAATACATGCTTTTTGGTAAATTTCCTAAATGATTTGGACAAAGAACAACATTTGTTGTTGTTGTTAAAACACAGTATAAAACAGAAAAAGATAAATAACCTTTGGAGTTGCTCTTTTGTGTAATATCACTTCACTCAAATTGCTCCAAATACTATATGATATGAAGAGAAACCTGTTTGTTATTACTTTCTTCTGCACCCCAGAGACAAAACAGTTCAATTTAATTCCCCAGATTTGTTGAGCCTTTGCATACCCTGGGCTAGACCTCGTGGGGAGTGCTACGGGAGACCAGAGGGAAGTGTTGCAAAGTTTGACCAGTTATTTGGAAGGCTTTGCTGAGACAGTGGTGTTTGAGTGGCATCTCCAAGAGTGAACTCTATGTCTAGAAGCAGATGTGAAAGGGGACAGAATCCCAAGTTGAGAGAAGTGCAAAGATGGGAGGCAGAAAGGTATAGTGTGAAGTTTGGGGTGTAGTTACATTATATTGTTTGTGAATGAAAGGCAATTTAAGAGCTGGAAGAACCTTAAAAATGACACTATGGAGCAGAGGTTAAAGGCATAGGGTCTGTCAGACAGACCTGTCTGGTTACCTACCGCCTTGGCTGACTGCGCTGTCTGCGAATCCAAGAGCCATTCCCTATGTGTTTTCCTTGCTGGTAGAGCTGTCTCCCTCTACAAAGGCTAAAAAGGCCAGATTCTCATCGATTAGCCTCTCTTACAGCTAGGGCATGGCCATGTGATCCAATTCTGGCCAAAGGGACCTGAAATGGAATCTGCAGGGGTACTTCTGGAAAGAGTTTTCTCCCTAAAACAAACAAACAAATAAACACCTCTAAACCTAAAACTTCTTTTTGTCTTTGAACACAGGTGTATGACAGCGTGAATATTGGAGCTATGGCAGCCATCTTGTGACCATGAGGGCACAAGCTAAGGATGAAAGCCAAGGTGCTGAGAATGTTAGAAGAGAAAGATGGAAGGTGATTCAGTCCTTGAAGACATCATTACGGCACTCCACATATGCCATGTATATTTGGAACTTTACATTATGTGAAATGATACATTTTCCTTATCGTAAGCCATTTTGATTTGCCTAATTCCTGGATTAATATCAGTCCAGAAAACATAAAATAAAATACATAAATAAATCTCCTACTTTTGTTATTTCTCCTTTGTAGCCTTTTCTTAATTTTTAAATTAAATATTTAGAACATACAAGTATATGTTCAATCTAGAGGTAGCTTTCTTTAATCACTTTATTTGAACATAGGACAAGTGTCTCATAACTTCTTATCTGTAGTCTCAACTTCCCCAGGTAGCTTAATATAGTCAAAAATATAGAGATTCTTGAAGCCACTAAATTAGCCACCACATTCACTAAAGGAGGACACTTCCGTGGGATTTTCAGTTTTTTCCTTAGGGTCCACAAATATGGCATATTTTATGTTATATGTATTTTAAATGCATAACACATATATTTTTAAGTTTGCCACAATGAAAAAAAAAAAGACTAAGCAGGCACATGAAACAAATTTAGTACCGAAAAGAGCTCTTGTTTCTGTGGGTTATATTTATCAATGTTTATTAGTCATTAAAACTGATAAATTAAAAAACAAACAGTGTTGTGAATAGTCAGTGTTAACATCACTCAGCTTCAGAAATAAAACTAATATCATTGATTCCCCTGTGTGTCTCTCCCTGAATGCATTGCTTTTCTGTCACCCAGAAATAACAACTATCTAGGATTTTGTGTTTATCATTCCCATATATTTCCTTATAATTTTTCTAAATTTGAATATATCTCTGGGGGACATATAGTTTTAAGATTTTAAGCCAATGCAATCATACTGCATGTAGTATTCTGCAACTTTCATCGTTTATTCTTGGTTCATTCATCCATACAGGTGACCTTAATCACCCACTCCCGCCCAAATCAGGGGTGTTCTCCCCAGCAATTTATGAGTATGCCTTTATGTCTTGCTCTTATTTGCTTTTAGAAGTTATGAGGGGACACTGTGAGATAACAGAAAATATATATTGATTTCTGCCCTGATTTCTGACATAGCACTCCTGAAACTTTTGGGGCGATTGGAGTGTCTTTTGTCCTCATGAGGTGACTCTGGGTGGGCTCCGTGGTCCCTGGGAAGACCAAGCCATGATTAGAAACTTGGAATTTTCAGTCCTGCCCCCATTGTCTTGCTAAAGGAGAAGGGCTGAAAATGCAGTTAATAATCCATTGGGCCTACGTGATGAAGCCTCCATAATTTCCCAGTAGTATGGGATTCAGTGAGCTCCCAGATTGGTGAACACATCCCCACAGGGAGGGTGCGCACTCCAGCTCCACAGTGACAGAAGCTTCTGCACTGTAGGCTCTCCCAGACTTTGCCCTATAGCTCTTCATCCGGCTGTTCATCTGGATCTTTTTTCATATCCTTTAATAAACTAGTAAATGTAAGTGTTTCCCTGAGTTCTGTAAGCCACTCTAGTAAATTAATCAAACTCAAGGAGATCATTGCAACCTCCAATCTATAGCTGGTTGGTCAGAAGCATACGTGATAATCTAGGCTTGAGACTAGTGTCTGGTGTGTACCTGGATGTGGGGGGACGAGGGTGGGAGGGCAGTGTTCTGGGACTGAGCCCTTAACCTGTGGGATTTGTTGCTATCTCTGGGTAGATAGAGTCAGAATTGAGTTAAATTGCAGGATACTCAGCTGGTGTTGGAGACTTGCTTCTTATTGTGGGGAAAACCCTCCGCCTACCTGGTGACCAGAGTATCAGAATTAAAGTGTTTTTATGAGTAGTAAAAGAAACTCAGGTGATAGAATGAACTGAAAATTTCCCCTACAATAGGAGGGAAGATTGGGTTTTTCATTTTGGATGCTCACCAACCCTCACAAGTGCCTTTCTCTCCTCCTCCTTGGAGCTCCCCTCCCCTGAAGGAGGGAGGTCCAATGTCCAGATGTGGTCATTTGCAGAACTCAGTGTATCCCCAGCTATGACAGAAGAGAACATCATATTACAGCAGGAGATGCATGGGAATCAGAACAGGTTTAGAATTAGATCTTAGTGCACAAATATTCATAGGAGGAGCAGCAGCCACCATTGACCAGAACAGCCCTAGACTGGTTAGTTTAACTAGGGTCCTAGAATAGGGAGCCCCAATCCCTCCAAGTGGAGAGGAAATCTGGAGGCAAAAGAAGGAGTGAGAGATGATTGTAAGAAGCTCACTGAGGTTGAACCCTCAACCTCATATTCTGCCTCATACGGTCTGACAATATGTTCTTGTTTATATCAGCCTCCTTCTCTTAGCTTGAGTTACTAGGCTGGATTTAATTTTGATACTTCTGAGTTGATTTATTCAACTTTATTATCCTTACTTGTAAAACTCAAATGATCTAGTCCATATGCTATGGACTAGACCTTGAGTCCCCTCCAAAATTCATATGTTGAAATCCTAATCCCAATGTGATGATATTTAGATGTGTGGCCTTTGGAAGGTGATCAGGTCATGAAGGTAGAGCCCTCATAAAGGGGATAAGGGCCCTTATAAGAGACCCCAGAGATCTGCCTTGCCCTCGTCTGCCATCTGAAGACACGGCGAGAAGACGGCCATCTATGAGCCAGGAGTGAGCCTGTACCGGACACCAAATCTGCCAGCACCTTGATCTTGGACTTTCTAGACTCCAGAACTGTGAGAAATAAATTTCTGTTGTTTATAAGCCACGCAGACTATGGTGTTCTGTTACGCAACCTAAACAGATCTTCATAGTGCTATGATTAATGCATCCTAGTATTTCCAGTAATTGTTTCATTTGCATATAGATTGGTTTCCATAACATAGAGCATCAGTTGGCTGTTTACAGAAGACTCATTACCAGGATAAACATTGCTGTATATTACAGTAAAGCTATCTGAAAATAATACAAAAATGATTTTGGCATACTATTAGAGAAACCATTTGTAAAACTCAAATGATCACATAAAGCTTGTCAAGGAGTCTAGATTGTTTTTTTTATACGATATGGGATGAAGAAAACAGAACTATCAATAGAGCTCATTAAGGGTCCTCTTGCCAGCTGCTGGAAACTAGAAATTGGCTGCTCTTAGAATCTGGTTTAAAGATGGACAGACTTACATTGCTATAGAGTCAAAGCTTTGTCTAAAATCATCATTTTCTTTTCAAATTAAATAAAATCTCTGTATACAGGAAAGAATTATATATTACATTAACTTGTACAAGGATATCTCTCCACTAAGGGCCTAATCTAAATGTATAAATTTATTATGGAGACAAGAGTAATCAGATGAATTTCATAGTACTTGCATATGGCCTATGGATTCTGGAACTTGTGCTTTGGTAACTAAAGTTTAATGGTGATGGTTGTCGACCAGTGATGTCCTCATTTTCAATCAGGAACTTTCTCTCTCTTGCTCAGCTCCCACAGGCCCTTTCTAATGACCTATGACTTGTCCACAGGCAACAAGAGAGGAGAGGCACCGAATCAGAGAAGGGGCAGTGGTGAGAACTATGTTCTACAAATAACCATTTTTTATTAACTTCTGTTTCACCCCGGAAATTCTTTTTTCCCTGGAAAGTGGGGAAAAACCTTAAATAACTACAGCAAATAATGAGGAGGCTGCCTAGACTGCCGAGGAGGCAGTCTTAGAAGCTATGTTGCATTTCTTGGCTTCATTCCCTGTTACAGAATTTTTTAGGTATGTGTTTTGAAAGTAGACATGAACACGCACTTTTAAGTTATGGGACCTAATGGAATTAATGTGGTGAGCACTGGAGATCTGGCTTTGAATGGTCCCAACCTAGTCATTTATTTGCTTTAGTTTCTTCACATATAAAATGAAATATACCATCTACTAATAATTAGATAATTAAGATCTGAAATATCCACATAATAGAATATTACTCAGCCATAAAAAGGAATGAAGTACTGACACATGCCTCAACATGGATGAGCCATAAAAATATTATGCTAATTGAAGAAGCTGGACACAAAAGATTATGCATTAAATGATTTCATTTTTGTGAATTTTACAGAATAGCTAAATATATAAGAACAGAAAGTTGATTAATATATTAGTTAATGGGTATGGGGTTTCTTTCTGGGGTGATGAAATGTTCTAAAATTGATTGCGGTGATGGCTATATTTACAACTCTGAATATACTAAAACCCACTGAATTGTACACTTTAAATAGTAAGTTGTATGGTAAGTGAATTATATCTCAGTAAAGATGTTACTTCAAAAAAAGAAACATTGTGAAATGTAAATGAGTTGTTTTTCAAATAAGAGAATTATTTCAAACCCTAGAATGATCATCACTTTTAGACTTCATTATCTCCTTAAGTTGGAAGCTGATGTACTCCGAACTCTCCAGTGACAATGGGCATTAACATAGACCAGAGAGGCAGAGCTACTGACAGCTCTGTGCATGATGGTTAGGTAAAAGGGGGCATTTTAAAGTTCATGAGAGTTATGAGGGGAGAGAAAAATAGCTGGACTGCCAGCTCCTTGAGGTCAGGGATTGTTTCTGTCTCGTTCTCTTTTATAATCTTAGTGCCTAATACAAAGTCTGCCTCCATAAGTGTAAATGAATAAGTAAATGAATAATGAATGAATAAATGCTGAAACAAATGAACTGAGGGTTGACCAATTTAAATGATGAGACACCATCATCCAGCCAATAAATCATTTTACCAGACAACGTAATCAGGTCTTGCTTTGATGCTGACAGTGACTGGGGGTTTGGGTGTAATACTTGCTCCACTGCCAAAGAAGTGCTAATGTCTTTGAGGTGTCCCAGATCATAATGGTTCTTGTTTCTCCTTAAGAGTGCAAAGAGAGAAAGTTTTACTCTGCATTGGCTTTATCAAGTGTCATGGCTTCATTTTCTATTAGATGTGATGAGCTGAAGAGAGGGTTAGTCTTCAGAATAAAAGCACCATCCATAAGATCTGGCCGGGTCATGCTGAGAGCACTGAGGGCTTCTGAGGCAAGCTGGGAGGTCAGCTTTGCTGCAAGACAAAGGCAAAACATTCATAAAGTGGTTTGAAATTAGGGTGACAATTTTGTGAGGTTCTGGCATTGTAGGTCACTGTGATGGGGACAGGAGTCACCAGCCTCAGGAAGAAGTGACTTTCTCTATTTTTCCATTTTTACCAGCTGAGAAAAGACCCAGGAGTTTGGCCCAGCTTGGCATCATGGCAAACCAGTGCCAGTGCAGCTGAAATCTACAGGAGAGTAATCCAAGGAGAGGACTTTCTACTATGGGTTCTTGAGATTCCCCTCTCTCTTTTACTAAATTTTAAATCCTTACCATCCATAGAGCTCTAATTAGAACCCCTCTGAAGGACATATAAGTAACAACCGCGAATATGTAACTGATGGACTTTGGGATCTAGACTGCTCAGAGCAAGAGCTATTTCATTCAACAGATATTTCCATTTAGAAAATAAATCTGGCTTAAAAGAGATTTCTTTATGACAGAGAAAAACATAGCTAGTTAAGAAAAGATATAGAACATCCAGTGTAACTTAACTGGGTGCCAAAGCCTTCTTGCAGATGGATGAACTCAAGATTTTTCTGTTTTCAGATGGGAAGTCCTTCCTATCCAGGATACTTGGCAACAGTGATAGCAGAAGGCTTATCCAGGAAGGGACTTCTCTTCACTTTTTGTTTCCGTTCCTATATCTCTAATTACTTTCTTGAACAACATGTCTTGGATTTAAATCAGTATAAACCCTAAACTTCAAAAGCCTCAACAAAAAATTACTTGCTTAAGGGAACTGTATGTACCACATGAAGTAGATCATCTTTCTATCCCCTCCTCCACTTATTTCTTCCAAAGCAGACATCTAAAAAGCCAGGAAGTCAGCAAAGGAACAAATAAACAAACACAAAAATACTGCCAGCAAAACCAGCCCACTTAAT
Source organism: Pteropus alecto (assembly GCF_000325575.1). Lineage (NCBI taxonomy): Eukaryota > Metazoa > Chordata > Mammalia > Chiroptera > Pteropodidae > Pteropus > Pteropus alecto. The sequence goes on along the minus strand of NW_006439568.1, from coordinate 26,423,892 downwards.
AAAAAATGTCTCCCAATCTCTAGCCCCTCGTATTTGTATAAACACCTTAAAATACCTTAGGCTATGACTTTTGATTATTCTGCCTTTGATGTTATTTATTTTAGATCATAAATCTGAAGACCAGGAGCCAGTTTATTCAGGGGACAATTTGAATAAAGTTACAATGGAATTTGGAGTTAGGCACAGTGAGGCTGGAATCAGGCTCCATATTTACCAATTGTGTAAGTTGGTAAACCGGACAAGTAAGTGACTTAGTCTTTCTAATCTTCATCTGTAAAATGGGGATAATAATACTTGCCTCAGATTTGCTATAATGATCTAATGATACTGTGTATGTAAATGAAAAAATAATCTAGAATAATCTCACCTTTGACCAGATAACCAATTCTATTTGTTTCTTATCCCTCTAGTTTATTTATGCAAATATAAGCGAGTTAAAAACATATATGCATTATACTCATATGTATACTTATATGTATAAGTGTGTTCTTTTGCCTCCTTGTTTACATAAAAGGAGTATACAACTGCTCACGTACCTTGTTTTTTTTCACTTAATCTGTCTTGGAAATCTTTCCATATCAGTACAAGGAAAGCTTCCTCATTCTTTTTATTTTTTTAAACAGTAGCACAAGATTCCATTGTGTGGTTGTAGCACAATTTATTTAATCAACCCTAATTAGAAGACACTTGGATTATTTCCAGACTTTTTCTATAACAAATAAAGCTGCAGCAAATATCCTTGTACATTGTGTCATTTTACATATGTGTGAGTATATCTAAAGGGTTTATGCATTTGTAATAATCTTTAAATAACTTTATTGGAGTACAATTTACCACATTTGTAGTGTTGATGGTTTTTTCCCCAAATTTCCCACTAATTTTGCACTTCCCAGCAACAAATGAGAATGTGTACTAAACTCCTAAAAGTTGGTACTTCCAAAAGGCAGTGGTGGAGGGCCCAAAGAGGACTGTCACTTTCTTTCTTTAAAAATTACTATATCTTAAAATTTACATTTGGATATATTATTATGGTAAAATATTTCAAGCAGAAGAAATATATGGTGAGAGTGTAAAGATCTCCTTGACCAACACTCTTTTCTTCCCTACCATCAATCCCAGGCCCTTCCGCATTGTGAACTGTGTGGTGTGTCAATTACCACTGTCAAATCCAGTAGCCATTTCTCAGTCCCCATCCTCCTTGAGATCTGACATTCCCAAAGATCTCTTCCCAAGATTCTCTCTTCCTTTGGCTTCCGTGGCACAAACATACACTGATTTTCATACTTCCCTGATCTTTCACCATCTTCTCTGGTATCTCTTTCTTCTCTTGCCTTGAAAAACAGGCCTAAAGTCTTGAGGGTGTGGCAGATTGTAGGAAAAGGTAGCTGCAACGATTCCTCCCATCCCTCTAAGTGTAGTTAGTCTGCTTGGACCATAACAAAGTACCACAGAACTGAGTGGCTTAAACAACAGAATTTTTTCTCTCACAAAGTACCACAGACTGAGTGGCTTAAACAACAGAATTTTTTCTCTCTAAATTCTGGAGGCTATAAGACCAAGATCAAGGTACTGGCAGGGTTAGTTTCTTCTGAGGCCCCTCCCCTCTCCTTGGCTTGTAAACAGCTGTCTTCATGGTCATAGGGAGCCCTCTCTCTGTGTCTGGGTCCTAATCCTCTCTTCTTATAAGGACACCAGTTATATTGGGTTGTGCTCACCTCAATGGGAAGGATAGCAAAGTCATATTGTAAAGGAGCATATTTAGTGTTATGGGCTGAATAGTCTCCCCCCAGCCCAACTCATACATTGAAGTCCTAACCCCCAGTACCTCAGAATGTAACTGTATTTGGAGATAAGCTCTTTAAAGAGGTAATTCAGTTAAAATGAGGTCATTAGGATGGGCCCTTAATCCAACACGATTTGTGTCCTTATAAGAAGAAATTAGGACACAGACATAAACAGAGGGAAGACCATGTGAAGACACAGGGAGAAGATGGTGTGGGGGCTTCAGAACCAGTCATCCCAAGATGTGCCTCTGTGGTATGAGAATTATTTTGAGTTTAAGGTAACTTTAGCTGCGGACTCAAGTGAAATTTCTGCCCCTCCTTTAACTGCCTAGAACTTGAATTTGGTGCCTTGCTCATACTAAGAGATTATCAGAGAAAACCTTTTTTGACCTATGTGAATGGCAGGGCAAACTACTAATCACTTAGCATGTGCTCTCTTTGCAATAACCTTCTGAAGCCCCAAGGTGCATTATCTCATTCCCAGCTTGGGATCTCTTATATACCCATGTTATTTTCTCTAATTTGTCTCATGTCTATTTGCTTATTAGACCAGCTGAAAGAACCCTGAGGGTAGAGAGAAATTACTCCTCCCCTACAATTGCCATCTAAAAGTCAAAGAGAGAGGCTTCAGAAGAAACCAACCCTGCCAACACCTTGATCTTGGGCTTCTGGCCTCCAGAATTGTGAGAAAATAAATTTCTGTTGTTTAAGCCAACCAGTGTCTGGTACTTTGTTATGGCAGCCCCAGCAAACTAATACAAAAGATTTTGCCATTTGCTTTACAGTAAGTCAAGAACTAATTTCGAAAAAGAACTTATGTCCAAAAACATGAATCAGGAAGGGCCCATCTCCGAGCTCCCTTCTTAGAGCTTACCCTCCATTCCGAGGAGAGGAACATGGAAGATGCAGCAGAAGGGGCAAGTCCCCTGTGCTTTCATAGGCAGCCACAGGGCAGGCCCTGGCCTGGGGCCAAGATCACTCTGGGCCAGGATTCTAGCAAGCAGCAAAGCTAGAGAGAGAGAGAAAATTCAAGACAGATTTGAGCATATAATGTGAAAGAGAAAATGATCTTTTCATTCACTAACAGCTATGTTTTGAACATCCTGATGATAATCCTAAAGTAGCCACAAATATTTTTTTGGCTCAAAACCATTTCAGTGACTTTTTGCTGGGTTTTTCAGTTTGCAGATCTCCTCGGCCATTCTTGTTACAACATGTAGAGTAGCTGACTCTCAATGAGTTGTTTTATTAAAGGTTTCACAGGGCCGCCTATTATTACTGTATATTATTTTTCTCAATGCTTCAGACAATTTGGCATTTATTTTACTGTTGCCATAGAAACCCAGGTCTGTAATAAGCAGCTCTTTTAATTCTAACAATTAGGATTATATAAAAGAATATTTTAATGAAGTGAAGACTTTGGAGTGCCCAGCCAGAGGACTGGAGAGAGAAGAATCTTGTTCTCCAAACGGTTACAAAATTAGCTTACATTATCCTTTGTTACAATTGCCTTCTTTGACAACTGCAGAGTGCTCATTAGTCAGGCCTTCCCAATGACCTGTGGTTTTCCATAAAGCCTGGACATTTGCTTATGTCTTACAAACTGCAATTCTATACACTCTCATCTTCTCATACCCAGGCTGCTCTCCTGGTTAGAAGGAGATGCCACATCTCCTTTTTGCTGTAAATCAGAAAAAGTCTATGTTTCCTTTAAGGTTCATAGACAGTAAAGGTCTTTTTAAAAATCAGTCAATAGGAAACAATTATGCCTTTCTACATTATGGGATATATGGAAGCCACAAATCTTCTTTCTTATATCCATTGCTTACGAAAATATTTTGGAGGAATATTAATTAACGTTGGTGATAGGTAACCCATGCACATAGCACAAAAATCAAGAGGCAGATAGTGATATTTTAGTCTCCTTCCTAAGCCTGTCCCAGGTGGCAAGCACTGTTACCAGTTTCCTTTGTGTTCTTCCAAAGCTAATCCCAGTGACTGTTACCAGTTTCCTTTGTGTTCTTCCAAAGCTATTCCCACACACACATACACAATGGCAGCATATTGTGCATCTACCGCCACACACACACACACACACACACACACAATGGCAGCATATTGTGCATCTACCTCACCTTGCTTTTTTTCACTTACTGCTGAAAAATTTGAATGCTCAAATTTAGATGCTATTATAGTTCATCACATAAAGAGTTGCTTTCTTCATATAAAGGCTTCTCCCTGTAGTTATTTAACAGTCATGCATGGAGTGCTACAGGCATCATGTGGGGCCTGGCAATATCAAGGTGAGGACCACAAAGTCCCTGCTATCAGGAGCCACACTGGTAGAAGAGGCAGCCACCTGTGGAAGTGACAACTGTCCAGTGCATAGTACTGTGATGAATCAGGTAGAAGGGGAGGTGTAAGCACAAAGGAGGGAATCTAGCTTTGCTCAGAAGGGTCATGGAGGGTTCATAGACAAGGTATTTGAGCGACATCTTGAAGAGTAAGCCCAGGGCCCCCAGTAGACAAAAAGGAAAAGTACATTTCAGCATTTCTAGAAAAAGAGAACAATAAATGCCAAGTCCTCCAGAGTAGAAAATGGCATGGTATTCTGTGGAACTGAAAGTGGTTTGTTATATGGCTGGAGAGCTCTCTCTCTCTCTCTCTCTCTGTGTGTGTGTGTGTGTGTGTGTGTGTGTGTGTGTTAGATAAGATTTCAAGCTTTTTGACCACAACCCAGAGTTAAGAAATACATTTTACATTACCACATAGTGTATGCAAAACGGAAACAAAATTTCATGAAGCAACATCCTATTTAATGTACTCTTTTATTTTTCTACTGAATTCTACTTTTTAAAAGGCCAGTCATAACTCACTACACTGATTTCACAAAGCACTAAGAGGCACTGTCTGCAGGCTGGGAAATTATGGCCTATATAATGTTTAAAGACTCTGATAGTCTGTGAACTAGTCAACCTTTCCATGATTTACATGACTGTGACCACTATTAAAGTTAGAATAGATTGACAAAAGACACCCTTCTGGATATTTATTCAGCACCTACAATAAGTCAGACACTGTGCTATATGCTAGAGGTACAGTAACAAGGCAAAACAAAACATAGTCCCCTACCCTTGTAGAATCAACAATTAGTCTCACAGATGAATTATTCGATACAATATTAAAATGTATATTTTAATATAAAACATACCTAATGCAAAAAAATTCAAATTATGTAAGAATATAACATACTCTTCCCCTCTTCTTATAAGCAAAAAAAAAAAAAAAAAAAATCCCTTACCTTTTTGTGTATAAAGTTTCTGTGTTTATTTCATTAGGACAGAAGGACTGAATTTCAGGTTAGTTGAATCTCTGACCTTTGGGAAGTGTTTTGGGAGGAGTGCAACTCAGTTTCCTGGAGTTTGATCGCCTCTAATATGACAGCTAATTTTGTGTATCAACCTGACTGGGCTAAGGGATGCCCAGATACCTGGTAGAACATTATTTCTGGGGGTGCATGTGAGGGCACTCTGGAAGTGCCCTCTGGAAGAGATTAGCGTTTGAGTCTGTAGGCTGAATAAAGAAGATCACCTTCACCAATGTGGTGGGCATCATCCAATCTGTCGAAGGCCTGAATAGAAAAAAAAAGTGGAGGATATGTGAATTTGCTCTCTCAGCTGGAGCTGAGACATCCACCTCTTCTTGCCTTGATAGTGAGGATACTGGTTCTTATGCTTTCTGATTCAGATGGGGACTTATGCCATCACTTCCCCTCCCCCATTCTCAGGCCTCTGGACTCAGAATTCCACCAACAGCTTTTCTGGTTTTCCAGCTTGCATATTATAGGACTTCTCGGCCTCCACAGCCACATGAGCCAATTCCTCTTATATATCTCTATATATCCTGTTGGTTCTGTTTCTCTGGAGAATCCTGACTAATACACCTATCATGAGAGAGTAGGTCTAATCAAGTTTCTGATCCAGAAAAGTGGAGGATCTAATCCTTTTGGTGCCTCACCCTGGATATGCTACTTTGAGATGACATCCTACTGAGCAGCTAGCTAGCTGATCTCTTCATATCTTAACTGCAACAGAAAAGCTTTCAGGTGACCAGAGACACTGAACAACGCTATTAGGGCTGAGATGACATAATCAGTTTGGGCATATCTGCCTGGATGGCTTTTGCCTGATTCCCCGAAGGCTGCCAGAGATTAGACGAAGATTCCAGGATTCTAGCATAAACTTTTGTTTCAGTTTGGCTGTCCAGGGAGGGAGTGAAACTTCTGAAGGGGACTGAAAAGGAAACAATCTGAGGAATTTGGATATGATCACACCTTCGGGTAGAAGATCTGATTTGAGTCCTTCACCATTCATTCAACAGATATTCCCAGAAAATCTGCAGATGCCAAGTTTCTTTGTGAGTGGCTACGGGGGCCTCAGAGTTGAACAAAGTTCTCCCACCATATTTAACATACAGTGAGAACAGCTGGAACAACGTGAGCTTCACTGAGTGTTCTCTGGAGAAGCTGGGCATTTTATAGCCATTGTGTTTACCCAGGGTTGGACATACACAGAGGATCGGATTAACCTACTCTTATTTAGTTGGAAAGGAGTTTGGAGACAAGGAAAAGAGGATTTAGTGACTCCTAAAGTTGCTAAATTATGTTCAGGAAAATGATGCTTTTGACTTTATTCATGAGGGGTTTTATATTTCCAGTATATTTGTTTTCTGATCTGTTTATAAAATGTTTCTGAGCTTGTTCCGCATTCTTTTGACACTTCCTGATAAAAAATCTTTTGCTGTCAGTCTAGAGCTTTGTTTCGCCATAAGAGATATGTATTACTTTCTTCTGTATTCATTTTCTATTCAGGTTAAGGCAATTCACAACTTGTTGAACATATGCTGCAAACACCTTAAGAACAGAAACTGAATCTCACCTATCTCTTTTCCCCTCTGCACAACTGGCACACAGGAATGCAGTTTAGAACAGTTAACTTCTATTGAATGCCTACCACACAGACTTAAGCCTTGCATCCAACTTATTATCTGGCCATGAACATAACCAACTAAAATGAGAAGCGAAATCTATACAGTGCTACCAGGAGTCACAGGCAATTGCTTTAGGGTCTGAGAATGATCCTAATGGGTTTGGGGTTTCAGTAAAATTATTATAGAAGTAAATGAAACTTGAATTGGACCTGGAGTGATTGTTAGGATTTCAAATTTTATTTCACATTATCGAGTACCCATTATACTAGGTGCTGGGCTGCAAAGTCTCTGCGTCTAGTTAAGGACTTAAGAGTCTCGCAGAGGAGACAAGTGTTTTCACCGAGACACTTTCAAGGACAAGTAAACAAAACCAGCTCATGCCAGCTTAAGCAAAAGAGCACTTGAATGGCTTGTACAATTGCGAGGTGCAGGAGGGAAGGCGGCATTAAGCCTAAGTGGATCTCAGAAGTCAATAACGTGATCTCTGCTTCGGTCTTCTCTTTTTTCCCCTTTCACCAGGGCTTCCTCTGTGTGGTAGTGGTTAGAAGTCATGGTGTGGAAAGTGACCACCGACAACTGACTTGCATCATCTCAGTTAGTAGACCTAAGGGAAGAGCGATCTTTTCCTGTTCCAGGTATACAGTCCTGAATGGACACACTGATTGGCCTGGTTTGAGTCATGTGCCCATAGTGATAGCCAGACAGTCCAGAAGCCACATTCAGGAGCCACACCAGATCTATGATGAGTGAAGGAGGGGCAATTTTCTAACTGTAGGGGGATCTGTTACTAAAGAAAGGGAGGGGCCATGGGGGAAGGGATGTTGAGCAGATAAATACAACAGATATCTCCTACAAGTGTAAACAAAAAATTACCACAACATGTGGCAAGGGCCATAAAGGAGATGTGCATTAAGTACCATAAGAACACAGGTAAAGGAGTGATTTATTTCACAGAGAGGGCATTCCCGAGGGAGCAAAATATATAAGCAATGTCACAAAATTGAGAAAGCAACGGAGATACTTATGGTCCATTCTGGTTTAGCACTAGGTAGGAATACCAAGAGGAACAGAAGGAGCAGAAGACAACAGAGAAGGTTTTGGATAGAGAAGGTTTGGGAGATATATCTAAACAGTGTCTCTGGGCCCTAGTGGGGAAGGCTTTTAATGCAAGCTCTGTCTATACTTAAACTGATGGGTTCAAAGGGAGGAACATGATTGTAATTGTACTTTGAAAAAGCTCCCCTGACAAGTGAGTGTGGCACACAGCAATGCTCTGTACTTCTTAGCCCCTGACACTGCCTGCCACTCCTCCCCCACCTCTAGAACCCTGAGCCCCCTTAAACCTCCCTGTGGCCTCTGCCTCTTCAGCTTTAAACTCTCCTGCACTTTCAACTCCATACCATTGGGCCTGACCAGGGCGAGGCCCTCTTTCTGTGCTTTCTCCTTATCTGACTCCAGTAGCTGAGCTGTGCTGGAGAAAGTCATGCTCCAGGGCAGAGCAGTGCAAGATAAATTCAATACGGCCATCTTTCAACAAGCACTCAGCAGGCCTGACGACCTGCCTTCACTCCTCTGTTCACTTTCCCACATAATTTCAAACCTTTTCCACTCTTTAAACCTCTATCTTCCCTTGTCTGCTACATCCAGCTGGTAGACTTTACTTCCCACTTTACAGAAACAAGTGAATCCCCTCAACTTTCCACTGCCCTCATCAATCCTTCTCTTCCTCTTGTTTAGGGATAAGTTCCAATTTCTCCACATCGTCACCAACACTTTTTATTTTCCATTCTTTAAATGGTAGCCATTGCCTTAGTTTGCTTGGGCTGCCATAACACAATGACAGACTGGGTGGCTTAAACAACAGAAGTTTATTTTCTCACAGTTCTGGAGGCTGGAAGTCCAATACTGAGATGCCAGCAGGGTTGGTTTCAGAATAGACCTCTCTTCCTGGCTTGCAGATCTACTACTTGCCATGTCTTCGCATGGCCTTTCCTCTGTGCGTGCAGGTAGAGAGATCTCTGGTGTCTCTTCCTCTTCTTAAAAGAACATCAGCTCCCCCTCCTCCCCCACCCGCCTTATTCATCTAACTTTAATTACTTCCTTAAAGGCCCTATCTCCAAATACAATCGCATTGGGTGTTAGGGCTTCAACATGTGAATTTTGGGGGAACACGAGTCAGTGCCTAACAGTCATCCTAGTACATGTGAGATGGTATCTCATTGTGGTTTTTCTCTAGCCGTTTTTCAATATCCTTTGATGAGTCAATCTCCTCTACCTGGCCATTAAATATCAAGACTGGGCCAGAAGGCCTCTCTTCTTTTCAACCACCTCTCTCCCTAGGCCATTGTTTTCTTCCCTACGGGATCAGTTATATCCCAGTGACTCTCAATTCTAAAATACAGAACTCTCTTCTGAATTCCAGGCACCTATAACCAACTCTGTTCAATACTTAGATACTTTATGTATTTGTCTATATTTAAATAAACCCTTCTATAGTGCTTACTATGTGTCAGGCACTGTTTTAAGTGCTTCACAATCAGCTTGTTTGCTCCTCCTAATAACTCAGGCCTACCTTTGCTCAGGCCACTTGTCCTTCCAGCACTCCCTGTTCCTCTGCATTGCACTTCTCTGTTCCTGGGATGAGCCTTGCTTCCTCTTAACACAGGCAGGCACTTTGCCCTCTGCTGCCCTCTGCTTAACTGTGCTCTCCAGTTCTTCCTCTCCTCCCTAATCTCTTCCTTCACTCTCAGCTCTTGTCCCTTTCTTGGGAAAGTCTCCTCTGAATTCCAAAGTTGATTCTGTTTCCTTTATTAAACTCTTGTTGAACTGGGTTCTTTTTCTCAGCTCTTACTTTCAAGCGAATGAAGCTTATTAGTGTTTTATTTAATTTTTCTCAGTGGCTTCCCCCAAACTGTAAGCTCTGTGAAGATATGTTTCCTCACTATTGCAGCCACCATGCCTGTCATAGGCTACACATATTTGTTGAGCGAATGAATAGATAGCTGGTTATTCTCCATTTGCCCATACTTGATCCATTCTCCACTTCTCTGCACGTGGTGGCTGACCCCTGCAGATGACAGACCTAGGACTGGCTAGCTTCTGAGTTTGAGCAGAGTGTGGCACCAGAAGATGAGAAGGAGGGAGGAGAGAGGTTCCTAGCTGCTTCCCTCAGAGACTATAGCTCTTAAGTGGCAGCAGCTTTAGAACACCTTGCCTCTAGGCATGTTCGTGGCTTCCCACTGTTGCTAGTTTCTAGATGTCTCCCCATCACTTTTTAAGATTCTTCACCTTGCCCAAACTCTGTGAGTAGTTCTCCTATGACCCCAGCTAATATGAGTAGAGATCAGTTATAAGACTATTGCTCAACCAGCAGGCAGCGAGGGTCTGAGCCTAAAGGAGATGCTCAGAAAAGAAAGGTGGGAATAGATGCATGATAAATGAACTCTATGAGATTTAATAACTGATTCCATGTATGAACTGTATGCTCTGAGAATAGACATTGTATTTCATTCATTCTTTAAGCCAAATGCCTAGCTCTTAGTAGGTGCTCAGTAAATATTTGTGGAATGGTTGATTGGAAGGTTCAAAGATATTCCAAGGTTTAAGCCTGGATGATTTCCCTTAAAGAAAGGGGAAGTCAGATTATTTTGCAAGCAATAGTTAAAATAACAGAAAGAATGAAATAATGATATTATAGAAATAGCATCATTTTTAGGGTCAGATGGATCTAAAGCCCAACTTTTCCACCCAATCTTGGGCAAATAACTTGACATCTCTTTTTGAGGTCAGTTTCCTTTATGAAATAGGAGTAAAAATCTCCAACCACTAGTGCTGCTATGAGGAATACTTGAGATTATATATGCAGAGCACATACCCACCTTGAGAGAGATCCTCACCAAGCCAGACATCTTGAGTTGTGACACAAAGATCAAGAGACATCATAGACCATTCACCAGGTTGTCCTTTTAAGTACATTTATCATGAAACAAGCCATTAGTTTACTGTGTCTGTTATACACCTTCCTGGAATACTATTGAGAATATTCCTTCCACCTGCCTTTGTGGAATCCTAGAAAGTTACAACTTATGCCATCATTACTCAATAAATTATATTTTAACTTTTAGAACTCTGAGCTCCTCAGGGTGGGGCTGATAATGTCAGCCTTCCTCTTTTATGGTGCTTTTATTTTAAGTATTTGAGTTAAGACCATTAGGAATACATTAATCTGGTAGCAGAGGTGGAATTCAGACACAAACCCTCTTTTCACCTTTGGTGCCCTTTGTAGTTTTTCTCCCATTCTTCTCTAAATGCCTTTAATCATACCAATTCCTATTAGTCTCGAAGGTATAATTTCCCCACCCCAACTGCTCAGTTGGCTTCATATTTCAGTCTGTTAAGAGGAATGAAATAGCTGTCCCCAACATTCTGTACTGGGTTTGCTGGAATAACTATGAATGCTTCACTGGGAGACAGTGCAGTTGCGGGAACTGGGCAGACAAGAGGAAGAAGTTCCCTTTGAAGATATTTATAATTCAGATAATGACCTCTGTTGACCTGCTACCCAGAATTAAACCTCCCTTCTAACTCATGAGAGGTTAACTTTACTATCGTTTTAACTGTCACTCCTTTCTCCTTTAAAACATCTCTGTAAGACTCGTCTTTCAAAGAATCTCCATGGGCTCTGCTGTCCTTCTGCCACCATCTTGGTTCTGTGCTTACTGCACGAGATGCAGGTGAAGCCACAGAAACCTCTGTTACAGGGCAGGAGCTGTCCCAGCCCCAGCCTGAGAAAGGGTCTGGAACAGAATATAACAGTGACGAAGCAGTACCAGGCCCCAGGAACAAGATTCCATACAGGCAATCACACAACTAGCCCTGCTGGCGGCAGCAGCTGAAATCAATGAAAAACCAGTCAGTAAAGCAAAACAGAGCCACGTGAAAAGAAGGTACGGAAGGCTGTGTTTAAACTAGGTCTCCGACAGGTTACAGGGGTTACTCGAGTCATTATCCGGAAATCTAAGAATATCCTCTTTGTCATTACAAACCCAGATGTCCACAAGAGCGCAGCTTCAGATATCTGCACAGTTTTTGGGGAAGCCAAGATCGAAGATTTGTCTCAGGAAGCACAGCTAGCAGCTGCTGAGAAACTCGAAGTTCAAGGTGAAGCTGTCTCAAATATTGAAGACAACACAACTGCACAGAGCAGAGTAAAGAGGAAGAAGTTGATGAACTAGGTGTGGAAGTTAAGGACATAGAATTGGTCATGTCACAAGCAAATGTGTCAAGAGCAGAGGCAGTCAGAGCTCTGAAGAATGACAGTAATGATATTGTGAATGCTATTATGGAGTTAACCATCGAAAAATGAGGATCTTTGTGTGTGTGTGTGTTTCATAACAGTAACTGCAGCTTGGTTTGAGATTTGTACTGTTTCTGTCATAAATAAACTTATGGCTTTTTGTGGGGAGAAGAGAAAAAGGATCTATATGTCAGCTTTTATTTTAGCACTCCAGGCCTTGGGTATCCAAGAACCCTTGTTCATCATGTAGTTTATTCTGCTTGAACATTCACAACTTCACACACATGCTATTTCTATCACATTACCAAGGCAAGTAAGTGATCTCAGACTGAGAAAGCATGCTTTAAAGGTACATATATTTGTGTATTTTAAATAGGTATTAACATTTTGGAACAGCGAGACTCCTTGAAGTCCATAAAATCCAATACAGAGAGGGAAAAAGGGAATGCACAGAGTTTTCATTTGAAATATACAATTCATTCTTTCCTACAATTTCATTATTTTCAGACTTCTTAGTCTAGTTCTTTTC
>NW_006439568.1:26371085-26411264 GCF_000325575.1 Pteropus alecto | reverse complement strand
CTCATGGAAATATTTGCATTCCAAACAAATAATTTCAGGGCTTTTCATAGGCTGAGAGATCCAGGCTGCCTCCATTATTTTTGAGGTTTCCAGTATATTAAACATTCTTTTAACACTAAAAGGAGGTTTAAAAAATTGTGTTTTTTGCACATTTACATTTCAACAATTGATACCTTTAATACAAGAAAATTACAACACGAAACAGTTGTGCTAGTCAGAAGATAATTAAAAGATTTAATTTTAAAAGTCCAGTGTATACTAAAGGTGATGCAGTTTAGTCATGGTTGTTAATTTTAAATTTGGATAGGGGTGTTTTCTTTCAATCCCATCAAAATATCTTTGTGTAACCTCCTTTGGAGGTAATGTCAAAAGCCTAAATTCAAGGCCCTTCATAAATTTTAAAGTCATTTTTTCTCCTTAACAAAATACAGAATGCTCCTCCACCCAAAAATATACTGAACTGCATTAATATGCTAGTAAATTCCCCAACACATAGACCAGAATGGCCAAGTGGCCTTCTGTGTTGCTCTTCTGAAAAAGAAAACTTAATTGTTCTTTTACGGAATACAATTTCTAAGTTGGAAACAATGAAAAGAAAGGTCTATCCAATTGAAAAAAATACTAGATCCTAAAGATCGAACTTTATCTTTAGCCTAATAACTTAAACATTAGTTTATCTAGGTGGGTGTTAACAACCTGGGACTACAGTAATTCTGAATAATGCATACCCAAGTTATAATTATTTGGAATGTTACTGTTTTTGCTAAGACAGTTGCAAAGGTTTTCCTTGTTTGTTCGCTTTTGTAACTGGAGATCTGTATTACAATTTTCAAGAGCTCTATGGACAAATGCTCCGATGCAAAGTGAAGGGCTTTAATAAGAATAAACCGCACTAACCTTTCTTTTTCTAAAATTAAGACTACTGCTCTTAATTTTAAAGTTTGAAAGTTTTATAGTTATATTTGCAGGCTCCCCCACTCCTCATAATTTCTTTCATACCTCTGTAACAACAAAAAAGAAAAATGGAGGAAATTTGTAATTGTTTGCTTACACAAAGCCAGTCATCATCTAAAGTTAAACGGTGACTGCAGGGCAGAAAACAAACTGGCAATTATTCAGCTTTAATTCCAGAACTTGAAATTAAAATGAGAAATAGTTCCTTTTGGAGTCTTTCAAAAATTCCCACTACTGTGAAAATTTGGTAGTTGCAAATGAGGAGTCTTTAGCCCTCCCAATTGGGCTCTCTGTGGAGCAGGTGCTAAGGCAGGGAAGGGGTGGACAGGTTCCTGGGGGAGTAAAAACTATGAAGACAAAGGGGAGGGAAGCCCACTTGGGCAGGGGGAGCCATCCGACCCAGGAAGACTGGACAAAGGCTTTGCCAAAACGAGGGGCACTCTGAGCCCAGCTTGTATGGTGAAGGAGTCCTCTATCTGGCAGAAATGTCTGGGCCTATCCACCACATGCCCAGTCGTTGCTAGGGGCTGCCCCAGAAAGAGCAGGCCCTCTGCAGTTCCTCAAGGAGCTGTAAGCTGGACGTTCAGCCAATTACGCTGCTCCAGATGGGGAATAAACCCTGATGGAGCATCAGAGAAACTTCAGGGCTTCCAGTGCCACCTGCTAGCCTCACTTTCATTACATTTCTAGGAGAGTCTCCCCTTTCACTCTCATAACCCCTCAAGTTCTTCTTATTCTGTAAAATACCATATTCTTGATTTGTTAAAAATGGGTACCCGTGTCTTTCCTATACTGAAATTCTGGTGCCTTATTGGTATGTATCATTTTAAGGGCTGCTTTTTTTTACATGATAAATTTTTCAAATATAGGACTTTTAGGTCAAAATGTCAGTGTATTTTGAATTTGAACATATAGTTCCATACACTGTCCCATACCCAAAAGTATGAGAGTGTCTGATTATTCACACTCTCACCAATCTGGAAGTTATCAATCTTTTCCCTTTGCCAAGCAGTTGGACAAAAATTCAATTTTGTTATAATTTTAATTTGCATTTTCCTGGCTACTGGCAAGATTGGGCACTTTTTCATGTGTTTATACAGCATCTGTACTTTCTTTGATCCACTGGGTCATTTGTCTTCTTATTGATTTGTAAAAGCCTTAGGTAAAGGGATTGTAACTCTTTTGTGTGTGTGTGCTGCAAATATTTTCTTTTAAATTACCACTTGTTTTTTGACTGCCTGTGGGCTAGCAAAGACACAGCCCCCTGTCCCTCTGCTCATATTCTAATGGGGACATCAGATGAAAGACAGATAATGATAATACAACGTGATAAAGTTACACATAGATAATGCATCTCGATAAATGCCAGAGGGGTAACTTCTAATATCTGTATATATTCAAAAGGCAAAATTTGTTTGCACATTAAAAATGTTTTTTAATGGGTAATAAAAACAATG
Source organism: Pteropus alecto (assembly GCF_000325575.1). NCBI lineage: Eukaryota > Metazoa > Chordata > Mammalia > Chiroptera > Pteropodidae > Pteropus > Pteropus alecto. Next base: position 26,408,853 of record NW_006439568.1, on the reverse strand, counting down.
TAACCCCACTGAAGGCCACTGGTATACTTTTATCATGAAGTCAGGCAACAAGAATCACTACACGTAGATTTTGCCAGAGCTCGACCACTCTTAACCTCGCTCAACTTTTACCACTTCTCACATGTCCCCTTCTCAACCTGCCACTCCCAAACTCCATTCTTCCTCAGTGTTTCTATCCACTGTTCTATTTTCAAAGGAATGGTATTTGTTATTTCGTGATAGAGATTTCGAATAGGTTTCCAGTGAGTCTTTAGACTCTGAGTATACATTAAAGACATCTGAGAAGACTTACTTTCTTCAAAAATATTTGACTATGCAAGTGGAAATTTCGGGCTTTAATATTTTAAAATAGGGGAGTCTTACTTGCCATGGTAAGTCCATCCGTAACCATTGGCTCCAGGGTGGCTTCCCGGGGCCTATGGTCTCTGCCAGCTGACTGACGGCAGGGCTACGTTGAGACTTCTCACAAGACTTTCAGGATCAAGTGGTTCCTGGCCAAGAAACAAAAGCAGAATCGGCCCATTCCCCAATGGATTCGGATGAAAACTGGTAATAAAATCAGGTACAACTCCAAGAGGAGACAATGGAGAAGAACCAAACTGGGACTGTAAGAAATCACACATGAGATGGCACACATATTTCTGCTGTATCCAGGTTGCTTGGATCTTACTGAAGTACTGAGAAAATTACTACTATCTGGACAGTTTGGCATGTTTTATTGAGAAATTACTGGAAAAATAATTTTCTTCTTTGTATAATATGCTTCTGCACTAGTAGGTTGGTTCAGTAATAAATATGCAAAGCTTTTAAAAATATTTTAAAATAGGATAGTCTATTTTCTTGTTTAGCATTCACTCATTTAACACATATTTGAATATTATATCTACATGTTCATGGAACTTACATCCTAGTTGGGGGAGAGAGAGACATTAAATCGGTGAAAACATAAGTTTATAGTATGTCAGATAGTGATACATACTACAAAGAAAAATAAGACTGCATAAGGGGAGTGTTATGGAGAATTGTGTCCCCAAGAAATGTTGGAAGTCCCAGTACCTGTGAATATAACCTTACTTGGAAATAGTCAAGAGAAGCTCATTAGGGTGGGCCTTAATCCAATATGACTGGTGTCTTTATAAAAAGAAGAAATTTGGACACAGAGACAGACACACACACACACACAGGGAGAACTCCATGTGAAGATAAAGGCAGAGATCTGGATGATGCTTCTACAAGCCAAGGAATACCAAAGATGGACAGGAAACCAACCAGAAGCTGGTGAGAGGCATGAAACATATTCTCCCTCACAGCCTTTAGAACAACCAACTCTGCTAACACCTTCATCTCAGACTTCTAGCCTCTAATACTATGAGACGATATTTCTGTTGTGTAAGCCAACCTATGGTGGTATTTTGTTTAAGCAGCCATAGGAAACTAATACAGACAGAGAAAGTAAGATTTTAGGTGAGGTGATGAGGGAAGTTCACATATGGACAGAAAACTAAGTCAAGCAGGTAACCAGGGAAAGCATATATGAGGCAGAGGGAACAGCAAGTGCAAATACCCTCTGGTGGAAGTGTGTTTTGCAAGGGTAATCAAGGTTAGGGTTCCTGATACATAGGGAGCAAATGGGGGAAAGTGGGAGGGAATAAAGCCAGACAATGTAAGGGCCTATTGGCCATGAATAGACAGTTAGCTTTTTCTCTGGGTAAGATGAGAAGCCATTGGAGGGCTGTGGACAGAAAAATGACATCATCACTGTCAAAGTATTCAGTTTTCTGTTAAGCAGAAAGCAAGTTCCAAGCTCCTGATTTCTGGTTTTGCTTGAGCACCACTTTTAGCCAGGACTCTTGAGGTTGAAGAGACAAAGATCCAACTCAAACTCTCCTAAGCAGAAGATGAACATGGGGATCAACCCCTATCATCACGAATCTGTCTCCTTTTCTCCTTCTTTCAGTTCTGCTTCCTCTATGTTGACTTCATTTGAAGGTAGACTTTTATTGTTATGTGGCAAAGTCTAGCAGCTCTAGCCGTTCATGCTTCTTAGTATTAGAAATCTCAGGAGAGATTCTTTCTCTCCTACCATTCACATAATTCTCCTAAAGGGTGCTGAGTGGTTTCTTCAGGTCATGTGTGTGAACCTACAATAATCAATGATGATTTCTAGAAATCGTTGTCTGACTGACTTGAATCACATGTTTACTTCTGTGGCAAGGGAGCAGACCCATGTGTTGGATTATCTAGGTAGATAAGGAGTTTGCTAAAAAAATTATGTATGTCAGGGTCACCATGTTGCACAGATTTGTAACTCTCATTCATGTTATGGTCTATGTGAATAAGACCTCCTGGAGTTGTACAGCACACAACTCTTGAGAGGCCATATGTGGTGGTCCTTGGTTCCATAACCTAAAGAAGGGGAAAAGGAAGGTGTACAGGCCGAAAGAGTAGGTATCTCCTAGAATATCTAATTACAAAGCTAGGCATTGGTAACTTTAAAAAAGGACTTATTTTTTTAAGACTATTTATGGCAAGATTTTGGCTGAACTTTTGGCTTCCTGGAACAAAATATGATTCATCAAATGGAAATCTACAGTAAATATATAAATACATTCCTTTTATTTAGAAAAAAGTATCCAATAGCCCTAACTGAGGTATATTCTTAAACTTAGGCAAGCAAATAATTCATCTTTAATAACAGTAGTATAAATGAAGTTGCAATTCATAAATTCAATGGTTCTTCCTAAGACCTTCGTGCATCATTTATTTCATGATTATGGATTGGTCTCCTAATACTGATAGGCACTGTGTGAGATGGACATTGGATGACAAACACATTGAACAACGAACATGCAAATATACACTTGTATGAAGAAAGAAAACTGAGTTCTGTCGGGGAAAGCTAGGTTGTGACATTAAAGTAGAATGCTGAGGGATAAATAGGAATTAGCTAGATGAAGAGTGGGAGAGAGAGGGAGAGTATTCCAGGCAGTGAGAATGGTATGTGCGAAGGCCTTAAAGAATTTTGGATATCACCAGACATCTCTGGCCAGGTCCAGGAACATTATCTCAGACACTTTCCATTGTTGCTTTCCATAATATTTCAAATTAATAAATAACACACATTCCCTTTTCATCATTACATGATAGATTGACTGTTTAGATTTTCCCCTCTAATTATGATTTACACATATTAACATAATAATATATGAAGATCACAAAGTAACCAAAAGCGATCAAAAGGTGGAATTTATTAAAGGATGATTGTAATTATTTATTTCATGCTGACAATATGTTTTCAAGTGTTTTGTAGTCATTTACTATTCCTGTTTCTATACTTTCATGCAAGAAAGAAAGGATGAAAGAACTGAAAAAGAGCTGAAGACACCAAGTATAGGTAAGAGTTTAGTATTTAAAGGTAATTCTCTAAAGTTCTATTTAGGTATCTGCTAAGTGAAGGACAGAGGCCTGTGTGTGAACTACCGGTGAGGAGTTAAAACTTGGATATCGTGGTCAGGCCCTTGATCAATCAGAGTCCCAACAGGAAACAGATGGCACACTCAGAAGAGGCTAATTTGGGGTGTTTTATACAAAAGGACTGTTTTCAAAGGTGTATGTATGCTGGCATTTGGTGATTCTCAATACTTTAAAAAATATATATTTTAGTTTTTTCAATTACAGTTGACAAACAATATTCTATTAGTTTCAGGCATACAACACAGTGATTAGACATTTACACAACTTATGAAGTGATCACTCTGATGTCTAGAACCCGACACCATCCACAGTTATTACAGTATTATTGACTATATTCCCTGTGCTGTACATTACATCACTGTGTCTGTTTTTATATCTGGCAATACATATATCTTAATCTCTTCCCCTTTTTCACCCACCTCAACAACTCCCCTTCCATCTTGCAACCATCATTTCGTTCCCTGTATCTGTAAGTTTGTTTCTGTAAGTTTGTTGCGTTTGTTCATTTATTTTGTTTTTTAGATTCCACATATAAATGAAATCATATGGTATTTATCTTTCTCTGTATGACTCATTTCACTTAGCATAATACCCTGTAAGTCCACCCATGTTGTCGTAAATGGTAATATTTCATTCTTTTTTATGGCTGAGTAATAGTCCATGGTACATATGTACCACTTCTTCTTTATCTAATCAGCTGTTGATGGGCACTTATGTTGCTACCATAATTTGGCTATTGTAAATAACACTGCAATGAACATAGAGATGCATATATCTTTTCAAATTAGTGTTTTGGATCTCTTCAGATAAATACCCAGAAGTGGAACTGCTAGGTCATAGAGCAGTTCTATTTTTTATTTTTTGGGAAACCTCCATAGTGGCTGCACCAATTTGCAATCCCAGCAGCAGTGCAGGAGGGTTTTCTTTTTACCACATTCTCACCAGCACTTTTGTTGATTTATTGACGATGCCTATTCTGACAGGTGTGAGGTGATATCTCACTGGAGTTTTAATTTGAATATCTCTGACGATTAGTGGCATTGAACATCTTTTCATATACATATTGGCCATCTGTATGCCTTCTTTGGAGAAATGTCTATTCAGGCCCTCTATTTGTTAATTATTACTTTTTTTTTGGTGTTAAGTTGTATGAGTTCCTTATATATTTTGGGTATTGATGTATCATCAGTGAATATCTTCCCCTATTCAGTAGGTCATTTTTTCATTTTCTTAATGGTTTCCTTCACTGTGCAAAATCTCTTTAGTCTGATGTGATCCCATTTATTTTTGTTTTTGTTTCCCTTGCCCGAGGAGAAAAAAAATATTACTAAGAGCAGTGTCAGAGAGTTTACTATCTCTAGGATAGTAAAACTCTTTTAGGAGTTTTATGGTTTTGGGTCCTACACTTAAGTCTTTAATCCATTTTGAGTTTGTATGGTGTAAGAATGTGGTCTAGCTTTCCCGATACTATTTGTTGAATAGACTGTCTTTACCCCATTGTATATTCTTGCCTTCTTTGTCATAGATTAATTGACCATACAGATGCGGGTTTATTTCTGGGTTCTCTGTTCTGTTCCATTGATCTATTTGTCTGTTTTTATGCCAGTACCATGCTGTTTTGATTGCTATAGCCCTGTAGTACAGTTTGATAGCATGCATGATACCTCCAACTTTGTTCTTCTCTCAAGATTGCTTTGGCTATTTAGGGTCTTTTGTGGTTCCACATAAATTTTAGAATTATTTGTTCTAGTTCTGTGAAAAATGCCATTGGTATTTTAATAGGGATTGCACTGAATCTGTAGATTGCTTTGGGTAGTATAGACATTTTAACAATGTTAATTCTTCCTACTCATGACCATGGAATGTGCTTCCATTTATTTGTATCTTTTTTAGTTTCTTTCTTCAATATCTTATATAGTTTTCTGAGTACAAATCTTTTACCTCTTTCAATGAACTCTTAATACCCAGGCCCAAAGGGACGAGGAGAAAAGATGGTTACTGGACCCAAGAGACAGAGACAGAGAGAGAAAGAGAAGTACAAAGTCATGTAGAGTTACCATTCTTATGAGAGGGGTGCAATGACTTTCAGTCAAGGGATATAACCAACTGGAAGCAACTTTACAGGAAGGGAACAAAGGGATTAAGCAACATGACTACCCTCTTCTTCTTCCTTCCCTTTGACTTCTAGCTGAACCCAATTAGAAGCCAGAAGTCATGAGCATCCACTGATGTGGTCCTTACAGGTCTACCTTCCAGGAAAGTAGGATGGAGAAGAGGAAGAGGAGATTTGACTAGAAAGGTCAAACAGATATTATGCCACAGTTCTCTACAGAATTTCTATCAAATCCCAGGTATTTAGCTGGCCAGTACTATGATGTCTAGATCCATTCAGTTTTTCTTGACCATATTTCATATTTCAATGAGGTTGGATATGTGCTTAAAAATACCCAAAGTGCTATTTGCCGATTCCTAGGCTACCCTGCAAACTAGACAAATAGTGTCAACTCCTGCTTTTCTAGTTTCAGAGTTATTTACTGCTTTCTTTATATCTAGCCAGTCAGCTCCTAAAAATGTACACTCCAATAGACTTCTGCAATCTTGTGTACTTGGAACAATTCCCTAAATAAATTGAGATTCTTAAGGAAAGGCATTTTTGTCATACTGCCATCACCTCCATCACTCATCTTGATTTTGAAATATTGTAAAAATTTTCAAACATGAAAAAATAGTATGGAGAATAACATAATGTATACTTATATATCCAGGACCCTTAGAAAATGTTAATATTTTGACGTTTGTTTCAGAATTTTTAAATAAACTATCACAGATAGTGTTGAAGGCTTCTTTTCATCTCTCATTACCTCCTATTTATTCATTCATTAATGCCTTCATTCATTAACTTTCATTTAAGATATATTGAGCAACTATTATATTATGAAGCCAGGAGATACAAACAAAAAAAATTGAGATTTGCTTCCTTTCCTCAAGGTGCTCCCAGTCTAGTAGTATAGGAGCAGATAAGAAAACCTGGGAACAAGATGAGTGGGACTGGGAAAGAGGACATTCTAGACATTGGGAAAATAATACATGTGTAAATATTCTCATTAAACACAAATTGTATTGAACTGATCTTAGAACAGCTGTGGATGGCAACCCAATGCAAGTGCCAAAAGAGGAAAGAGGAAAAGAACAAACAGGAGGAAATGAAGAAAAATGAAAAGAAAGAGAAGAAATGACATCATAAGCCCTTGGGCTCCTAACCATTTCCTCCTACAACACAGATGAGGGATGATGTTTATAGATATGTTATGCCTCCAGGGCACTTGAATTAGGAGCTGTGGTTTAGATAAGGTATTTGTAGTTTCTGGTACAATAGTATAATTCTACCCTTTTCTCTCTCATGTTGGAATTACATTATCAAAGGGATAACCTGGAATCGTCTCTAATATATATAAAAAGCAAACTGTTTGCAAACTTTGGTTCTTTAATTCTGACTCAGAAGAGTCTGTGCAGAGGCCATTCACATAACCACATGACAACTATGACAGGTCTTGCTATTTTGTATAGGAGCCATCATGGATCTTCCTTCTTCACACATATGATATTTTGCACCAAATGTATGGAACATTTAGTAGTGATATCCCCAGAATGGTTGATGATCTATCTTCAGTAGGTGGATGGTAATATAGAAAGGAAACAACAACAAAGAAATGACAGCGTCTGTATTGAAAAATTGGCAATATAAGACCACAATGAAAGCCAAGGAGTGAAATGGATAAAACTGCAGTTGTACTAACATAGTGACCACTTTGCCTCTTCTTGTTTCTGACAGAGTTATATGGCAGATGCCCTTTTAGTAAATGAAAAACCTGCCACTAAAGAGGTATTTGATGCTGGCCAATTTTATTATAGTTTCTAGTGCCTAGTCTATACTACGGATGTAGACAGTATTAATGCTCAAATACCAGTAGAAAATGTTCTTTTAGGTCTAACATTGTATAATTGTATTTATTTTTTAAAAATAGTAATTGACGATAAGTACACTATACTGAAAAGCATGATGCATTCAAGTTCCTCTTACTCATAAGTAACAAGGTAACTGTAAGGCCTATTAGATGCATGGTAGAAACTTTTCACAAGCTTGACTTTCTTCACATTCTGCCATTCTGCTGGGTCTGGTTTGCTCTTCCAATCAAGATGACTGAAAGCCTACATAGCATCTTGGTGTAAATTAGGAGGTGCCACCTCTGGACTCATGCAACCTTGCAACCTTGTGCTTTCCTGTGAAGAAGAAGGTTCCTTTTTCTCAGAGACAGCTTCAAACCAGCCCACACTAGCCCCACTTGTCCCCTTGGCCAGGCACATTAGTGTAGTACACAAACTGCACAACCAGGTGCCTTGTTCCCAGTGCCAAAATAACATAGCTTTCAGAACAATACGACAAACACCTTCCAATGCTGGGCACTCAGCCAGGCACTGGAAATAAAAAGAGGAGTAGGACAGAGTCTACCTTTGGACTCTGGGAAGAAGGCCATGTAAACAGATTACCACAATAAGACCTAGTAAAGTGATCAACAACAAACACACAAATTGTTTATCACAAATAAAGGAACTATCCATTTTTCTTGGAGGGGGCTGTGGTCAAGGAAAGTTTAGGAAGGAAGAAGTATTTTAATTGCGGTTCACAGAATGAGTAGAAATTCATGAGGTAGGAAAAGGGCATTAGGACTTTTGGTGACAAAAACAAGTTTAAGAGTCTCTTCCACACCACAAACCTTAGGAAAGCCTTGGGTTGCAGCTTCATCACTTTGATTTAGGTCTTGGGTCCCACAATTTTTATTGGGTTTGTCTTTCTATGTCACTTTTTATCTTTGAAGCTCAGCGGTGGGATTTGTATAAACAGTGTAATAAACAGTGTCCATTTGCCAGGACTGTTCCCCTGCGTAGCTCTCTTGGGAGTTTGTGGAGGCAGTAGGTGGCTGGTCAAAGGCCAGGGATTTGGGAGAGTGGCCAAATGGCCTCCTTGAAGATACAGCACACAAGGACATTCCAGGAAGTGGGAGCAGCATAATCTCACAGTATTTTGTTTGCCAGATGGAAGTATCTTTAGTGATAAACATATTTAATCTGCTGTAGGTATGACCTTTGATTATGCAATAGAATTGTGGATCAGAATGTAATTTTTAAAAGACTTAGACTGCTTATTTCCCTAGAAGGATCAATTACTTTTGCCCAGAAAAGCTGTTCTAAGACCACAGACTACATTTCTAACTTTAGTGAACCTCTTCCTTTGTTGACACATGCTATTGGTTGCCAAAACCAGGAGGAAATGTGTGCATAGCATACCTCCACACAATCCACCGTCACTCTCAGAAAAACAACTCACTGTGTGTCCTTTTGGTAGGAAGTCAAAGAGGGAGAATGATTATACACAGGCATCACACTGTATGGGGTGGGGAGACTGGAGGCAATGACTTTTATTTCTTCTATGGTAGGAACTCTGATGTTGCTGTGATATTTTGAAATGAATGTCCTCTGAACCTGTTTATGGAGTTCGAGGAGGACTAGAAGCTTCACTGAGCACTGTTCTGCACAGTAAGACATCAACTACAAACCTGTTGACTGTGTTTTTATTTAGTTCCAGGCCACACACTCATAAAACAGGTTCTCCTTTGATGACCTCTATGTTGAAATAAAAGGTGGTGATGAGTTATGCAGCACCAGCCCTCAGGAACTGCTGAGAGCCCTCATTGCAAGAATCTGATAACCACAGAAAGCACTGAGGAGTACCTCCCTGCTCTTGTGTGTGATACTCCAGTGCCTGGAACACTCCTTTGGAAGCTTCCAGTAACTGAGGACTAGAAAACCCTGGCCCATGTTAGTACCTAGGAAGGAGTCATTAAAAAGAACCTGAGACAAACCTTCGTAAACACAAAAAGCACATTCCTACAAAGTGAGCCATTAAAACACATCAGGTCAAAGAATAAAGACCAGAAACAGCCAAAAAGAATCGAGAAATATGTCAGCCTGTATTTGAGGATCATGCCAAACAGGATTACACGTTGATGAGTGTCACCAAAACACCCTCAATCATCCCATAAGACTTCACATTCTTCACCTCAGGAATATGAAAAAGATAACCTCATTCCACCAGTTGCTTATGCCAAAAATCTAGGAACCATCATTTCTTTCTTTTTTGTTTTCACTACCTTCCTCCCACCCCACCATCAATCCATCAGCAAGTCAACCTCCAAATTATATATTGATCTATCCTCTTTTTATCTCTACTGCCACCATCCCAGTCCAAGAAACAATAACTCTTACCCAGGCAACATCAATAGCCCACCTCTGCTGGTTTCTCCACATTCTCTCTGGCTCACTGTCCACCTCTAATTTCTGTATGGCAGAGGCCTTTCTAAGCATAAACAAATGGAAAACAATTATCAAAGAAAAAGTTATAAATTTGACAGTGTAAAAAGCTTAGCATTTTAAATGTCAAAAAAAATATCACCAACATATCCCTTAGCAGTAGGAGTGAGAGGGCTGGGGGAGAGAGAACTTTTACTTTTTACTATATATGTTTTTGTATTATTTAATTTACTCAGTGAGATTGTACATCTTTTAAAGTAAAAAAAAAAAAAAAAAGACACACTATAACATATTATAAAGAAGCAAAATAAACAACAAACTGGAATATTTAATATAATATGACAAAGACTTAATAGCTTTGATAGCCTTAATATATAAAACCTCACATAGATTAAAAAGACATTAAGATCATCAAATATTACCCATCCTTAAAATGGGTAAGGAAAAAAAAATTATACTTTTAAACAAACTACTAGGTTTTTAACCCCTCAAAAATGGGTAAGGATGTTAACAACAAATCACTGAAAATTAAATACAAATATGTAGTAAACAAAAAATGATCTGTCTCAGAGAAAGATAAATACTATACGATTTCACTTATATGTGGAATCTAAGGAACAAAAAGAACAAACTAATCAAAAGCAGACTCACAAATATAGAGCACAATTTGGTGACAGCCAGAGGGGTGGGGCGTTGGAGGCTGGGAAAAAGGAGTGAAGAGTTAAAGAAGTACAAATTAGTAGTTGATGGTCACAGGGATGGGAAGAAGGGCATAGGGAATGCAGTCAGCAGTAATGTAATGACTGTGTGTAGAGCAAGAGGAGAGAAAGAGCAATCAGGGGAATTGTTTCATAAACTATATAAATATCTAACCAGTGTACTGTATACTTGAAACTAATAATTAAAAGTCAAAGCAAAAACAAACTGAGAAAGAAGGACAAAGGGCTAATCTCCCTCATGTTTATCAGAGTCCCTAGAAATCAATATGGAAGATCTACAACCTACAAAAAAGTGGGCAAAGCTAATAAAAAGATAGTTTATAGGAAAGGATATAAGATGCTCATTTTCACTCTGAATAAGAGAAATGCAAATCTGGAATACTAATTTTACTTTTCCAATTGGCAACAATCCCAAAATTTGGTAACATCCTTTTGGCAAGACTGCGAAGAACTGGGTTCTCTCATAATAGCTAGGAGGAGTGCAAAATGCCACGAACTCTATGAAGGGAACTTAGCAGCATCTATCAAAATTATAACTTTATATATCCTTTGAACCAGAAATTCTACTTCTGGGAATTTATTTATGCAGTTGCACACAAAAATGATGTTCAAGCTGATAATTTAAGTACACTGTCATAGCAAATGATAGAAAAAAACCAAATGTCTACTAATATAAGACTGGTATATTAAGCAATATAGCACCATAAAAAAAAAAATAGTGAAACTCACTATGAACTTATATGGGGATATCTGTAAGAGAAATTATCAGGAAAGAAAACCAAAGTGCACAATAATGTGAACAATATCTTTTATGTAATAAGATGGGGGAGAGACCAGACTCTATATTCATATTGCATATGTATGCATAAATAAAGGATACTGTATTAGTTATTTATAGCCATATAACAAATTACCTAACTCTTAATGGATTATAACAACCAATACTTATCTCATATGGCTTTTGAGGGTCGGGAATCTGGAATTGGCTTTGCTGGATGGCTCTGGCTGGGGGACCCTCATGAAGTTGCAGTGCAGTTGTCAGCAGGGGCTGAAGTCATCTGAAAGGGCTAGAACATCCACTTCTAAGCTCACTCACATGACTGTTGGCAGGAGGTTTCAGTTTCTTGCTGGATGGGCCTCTCCACAGGGCTGCTCATGTAACATGGCAGCTGGCTTCCCACAGAGCAAGTGATAGAAAGGGTGAGAGATAGACAGAAAGACATAGATCGGCAGATATGGATGGATAGAGGTAGATATCCCAAGATGGCAGGTATAGACCTTTTATAACCTCATCTCAGAGGTGGAATAATATCACTTATGCTGGATTCTACTTGTTAGAAGTGAATCCAGTTCATGTTAATGGGGAGGGGAATTAAGATCAATCTCTTGAAGGAGGGAGTATCACAGAATTTGTGGACATAATTTTAAAACCACCACAGATACATACTAATGATAGTGATTACCTATGGTTTGTGGGGGAGTGAAGGGATGAGGAATGGGGAAGATAAAAATTTTCACTTGTGTCTTTAATTGTGGTAAAATATACATAAAATTTACCTTAACTATTTCTAAATGTATAGTTCTGTATAGATGTAGATGTGAACAAAACCAACTCCATATCTGTGTCCCGGTTTCATTTCATTTTTAAGTTTCACGCTGTGACCTCTGACCAATTTCAGTGTCCTTAGCAAGCATATCAAAGCCTTCTAGTTGATGATTATCTGTGTTCCTTAAAATGCAGCCATAAATATTTTTGTTAGTAATGGTGACCGAGATAAATATAAAACTGGTGATAGTATTGATATAAACAATCACCTATCACAGACTACCAGGAGATATGGCCCCTGGTGCCACTGCATTCTTTGTCCCTTTGGCTTGTCAATCATTAGTACCTGAGTTATACTATATAAAAAAGTACAGTAACAGGGGTCTGTAACAGAGAATAACCTGTGCAGAATTCCTGAGTCATCCATTCCACTCTGACTCAATCTTGTAAATAAATCACCCTATAACAAATTCTGTTATAGTCTATGGGGTTATCTGTACCATTCTTTGGACTAAAGATACCTTTTGGTTATGGTGGCCATTACACCTTTGCCCCACCATCAGATAAGTTCTGTGGCATTAAGTACATTCGCATTGTTGTTCAACCATCACCACCTTTCATCTCCTGAATTCTTATCATTTTGCAAAACTGAAGCCCTACCCATTTAAACAGTAACTCCCTACTCTTCCCTCCTTCCAGACCCTGGCAACCATCATTCTACTTTCTACCCCTATGAATTGATTATGTCAGGTCTACCTTATATAAGAAGAATCATATACTATGTGCCCTTTTGTGACTGGCTTATTTCATTTGACGTAATGTCCTTAAGGTTCATCCATGTAGCATGTGTCAGAATTTCCTTACTTTTTAAGGCTGAATAACATTCGATTGTGTGTATACACCACATAGTTTAATCATTCATCAGTCAGCGAACATGTGGGCTGCTTCCATTCTTTGGCTATTGTGAATAATGCTGCTATGAACATTGGTGGACAAATATCTCTTAAGAGTCCTCACTTGTATGTTTTTATATTTGAAACTGTTTGCACTAAGGAAATTACATTAGGCTGCACAACAAACCACCCCAAAAGTTGATGACTTATAACAACAATTTATTATTTCTCCTGGTTCTATGGTGGGCTGGGCAGGTCTTCTGCTTATTTACCTGGCCTCAGTCACATAGTAGCATTCTGCTGAGAGATCTGGTGGGCCCAAAGGTCCAAACTGGCTTCATTCACAGGTCTGGCAGTTGGCCCTGGCTCTTGCCTGGTTCTCCTCCATGTTCTCTCTTATCCTTTAGTAGGTCAGACCTATTTCCTTACATAGCAGACTCAGAGAAGTGTTGAAGAGGGGTAAGGAGAAGCTGCAAGATTTCTGAGGTGTAGGCTCTGGCACTTAACACCATGTCATCTCTCTTATCTTCTTTTGGTCAAAGGAAACATCGAAGATGGCTTAGATTCAAGGGGTGGGAAATGGATTCTACCTCTTGGTGAGAGTAGCTACAAAAATTGGTGGCCATATTTAATCTACTACGAAATCTATTAAAAAATATCAAATAAAAATAGTTACAAATAAATATTAATGATATGGAAAAAATCATGTTATAATATTTTAAAAAGCAGAGAGCAAAACTGTAAATGAATTATGATTTCTATCTGTACCACTGTTATCTCCTGGCTCCCTTACCTCTCTGATTACTTTGTTTTCAGTCTTTTTTCCTGTCTCCACTAGAGATAATGGCTCAACTCAAAATGGCTTAAATAGTAAGGAATATGGATAATTTCACATCACAAAAAATTCTGAGGAAGAGCAGCTCCAATGGTATCTACTCACTAATGTCATCAGGAACTGAAAGCCACGTCGGCATTTCTGCTTGGTCCTCAGGCTAGTCTTCCTCATGGCTGCAGGATGGCTGCTTCAGTTACAGGCATCACATTCAGAAATGACAACATCCAGAAGAAGAGGTATTCATCTTTCTTGTGTCTCTGTGTCCCTCTCATCTCTTTCTTTTGAAAAAAAAATTTAAACAGGAAAATTTATACAGAAAAGTTGAGAGTGCTGCAATGACTAATCATATACTCTCTACCTAGATTCAACAATTGATAACATTTTGCCGCATGCCACAATTGACTAATCTCTCTCCTTTACTCTGTGTTATATATATCCCACACATAAAACATATGTCATGTTTTATTTCCTGTATCATTTGAAAGTAAGTCATATACATCATGACAATTTACCCCTACACAATTCAGCTTTTATTTCCTAAGAATAAAGATGTCTCCTGTAGAACCATAATATCATCACAATAAAATTAACAGAATTTCTTAACATCATTTAATACAGCCCAAGTTCAAATTTCCTCAGTTGTTCCTAAAATGTGTATTATAGCTTATTTTTTTCAAAGCAGAATCCAATCAAGTTTCATACATTACATTTGGTTTTATATTTCTTTAGTATCTTTTAATTATGTACATTCCCTGAATTCGTTTTCTTATGACATTGAGTTTTTCTTTGGAATTATTCTGATATGTTTCCTCATGGTGTCATTTATCTTGTTCTTCTTATCTTTGTATTTCTTGCAAACTTCAAAAATAGATTTAGAAGCTTAACTAGATTTATGTTGAACTTTTTTGGCAATACTATTTCAGAAGCGGTATATTGTACATTGTGTCTCCTTTTATTAGCAAGGGAACTTTCTTAGAAGCCCCCACAGTGGACTTTTCCACCAGTGTCATTGGCCAGAGCAGGGAAATACACATTGTCCTGGACCAATCACTGGTGATGACAGTTGAAATATCATGCTTAGGTAGGGTCGTAAGATGTACCTCGGTGGGCTGAGGATGGTATCTGGTTCCTCTAAGGAAGGAGGGTGGATGCATGTGCAAAGGGTTTTGCTGAGTGAAAAAGCAGGCAGCATCCTTTCTCTGACCCTTTTGTGCATCAGCAAGTTCTGTCAGTGCTACCTTTACCACATGTCTGATATCTACTCATTTTTCTTCATCTCTGCTACTACACTTGTCCAGTCACTAACAACCCTGGCCCAGTTTCCAGCCCAAAGCTCCTAATTGGTCTCCCTACTTCCGATTATCCTCCAGGCACCAGAGCTGTCTTTTAAAATCTAATTTGGATCATGTCAAACCACTGCTTCATCCCCTTCAGTGGCTTCCCAGTACACTTAAGATGAAGCCATAATTTGGTTCCTGCTTACCTCCACAGTCTCACATGGTCCACCTTCCTACACATTCAGTAAGTGCCAGCTACATAGGCTTTCCTCCTGTTCTTTAAATGTGGTGAATCCTGTACTGATTTAAGGCTTTTGCATGTGCAGTTTCCTCTTGTGAAACACGACCTCCCCCCTCGTCTGCAGCAGAATATAGTAGTTGTTACAGGCTAAATTGTAACCCCCACCCCCCAATACACATGCTGAAATCTTAACCTCCAGTACCTTAGTATATGTGTCATTTAGAGATAGGGTCTTTAAAGAGTTAATTAAAGTAAAATGAGATCATTAGGGTGGGCCCTAATCCACTATGACTGGTGTCCTTATAAAAGATGAACTTAGGACACAGGCACAGATGAGGGAAGAACATGTGAGGACACAGGGAGAAGGTAGCCATCTATAAGCCAAGGAGAGAGAGGCCTCAGAAGAAATCATACCTGCTGACATCTTGACTTTGATATCTAGCCTCTAGAACTGTGAGAAAATAAATTTCTGTTGTTGAAGCCACCTAGTCTGTGGTACTTTGTTATGGTTGCCCTGGCAAACTAATACAGTAGTTAAGCAGCTGAATCCTGGAGCAGCCTTCCTAGGTATAAATCTTGCCTCTGCCAATTACTAGGTGTGTAACTTTCGGCAAATCCCTTAACCTTTTCATGCCTTGGTTTCTTTTTCTGTAAAATGGGAATGATAACAATAGTACTGACTGACAACTACCCAGTTTGCCCCAGTCTGAGGGGCTTCCTAAGATGCAGGACTTTCCATGCTAAAACCTGAACAGTGACCCTAAGCTGAATATGGTTGTTACGAGGCTGAATTAATATCTGTAGCATATTAGAAGAATGTCTAGGACATGGTAAGCACTAAATAAGTAACAGGTACTGTTACTATTAATTATATTTCTGATCTCATTTTAACTGTCACTTTCTCAGAGATACTTTCTCTGACCCCATAATCCGGATTAGGACTCCCTGATAAATTCTTTCATAATATCTGGTTCTTTTCTGTCAGTGTTTTCCCAAAATCTATTTTCCTCATTTTCAATAACAACAGGACCCCTGATTTCTAACTGGGCATGCGACTACCTGGAATAAAGACTGTGATAGCTTCCCTTCTGGAAGAGTAAATTTTGACCAATGGGATATGAGCAGATGTGATATGTGCAAATTCTAGGTTACACCCTCCAAACAGGAGGTTATTAACCCAAAAAAGCTGTGGGTAGAATTCAAGGGGTCTGTGAACTTGCATGAGAAAAAAATTATAGCTGTATTTTCACAAACTGCTAACTGAAATTTAGCATTTGTTTCAATGATGAACACAGCAACAAAGCACAGAGAATTAGCAGTAACTGTGATCTTGTCACCAAGTGAAACCAAAGACATTTTCATAGCACATAATAGTTTTACAGATATCTAATACTGTTTATGGTCATCACCACTATGAAATTAGACTTGATTCTAGGTCTTATTACTTAATACTTAAAGCAGCATGCATTGCTATATGCCATGGCACAAAAAATGGTTAAGGACTCTGCCTTAAAGAGAAGGGCATCTTGACCCTTACCCTTTCATTCTTGTTGCATGTGGAACTAGTAATGAGGTTAGACCAAAAGTGACCAAAAGAGCCTAGGTCCCTAGGACCTTGGAATTGCCATGCAACCCTAGATTGCTTACACCCAAACTGCTACTTGAAAGAGGAAAAAATGTTTACTTTGTTTACAGTATTGTTATTTTTAGTCTTTATTAGAGCAGCTGAAACTTTAGCTTCATAAATACATCGCAATTATCACATTCTGTAACTATATATATATTTGTGATGGTTTTTGTTTGTCTTTATTACTAAAAAATAATTTAGTAATTTTTGAGCACATGGAGCATGTATATTTGTTCACAATGAAATAAGTAACTGGTAAAAGTGTGGGCACAGAGTAGACTCTCAATACATGTTTTAAAATAAATGAAATAATAATAAATGTTTCTGATCATGTTAGGCTATTACTGTACAGACAATATGTAAAAACAAGCAAGAAGCCTATGCATAGGAAAAGGGTTAGAAGAAAATACCAAAACATGAACAGAAACTGTTTGAATTATAGGTTTTAGCATGATTTTTTCCCTTTTTTTTTACATTTGTCTATATTTTCCATATTTCCTTCAATGAGGTTATATATATATATGGAAAAATACATATGGTGAATATATTAGTGAAAAACATGTAACAAAACAAAATAGACCAAGGGGAATTTGATCTCTGAGGGCCTCAGAGAAGGAGGTATGTGGAGTATCTTGTCCAGGTAGGAGGTTTAACTACCTGTAGTCTGGTGTAGACCTTCTCATGCTCTTTAGATAATCAAAGTGTCATATAAAAGCCAACAGGCCAGGCTGACTCTTAACATAAGGAATGAAACTCACTTAACAGAGGCCATGGAAAGAAATAAGGTAGAGCAATAGGAACAATAAGGCATGATTTAAAATGCAGCAATGAACCACAGGATAACCTTTATTGGGTTAAAACTTGGAAAGAAATATATTTTATATACAGTTACACAGTTATAATCACCATGGAGTTATGTATTGAAAAAGGACATTGTAAGCAAATGTCACAGCTAAAAGCCAAGATAACAAATTGTGCCTCTGTGGTCATTTACTTGTTAACGTTAATATTTTGGTTAAGGATTGAGCTTCTACCTTGCTTATAACCTTGATTGAATAAAGGTTTATGCATATTCAAATACATTTGCTTTCATACCAAGAAATTAGAATAAGGAAATATTTTAATGTACTCGTAATTCTAAAAAAATTAATTTCAAGATTAGCAAATAACATGTTCAATAAACGTTAGTTGGTGACAGTGTGTTATCTATAGCCTAATATTGAAAGTTTTTCCTTTGTTACCATTAATTGGAATTCTGCCTTCAGATTTATATATATATAGGCTCATAACCACCTTTAATATGCATTTGCAATTACTAGAAATAGCTGTATTTTTCAATATAGATTGACTGGCCTGAGACAAGGAGACAAATTAAACACTTCCATCAGAAAGATGTGAAACTGGATACTGGAAATAAAATGGAAGAGAAGTTACTGATAGCTAATGGTAGCTGTTAAAAAAACAATTTTTAATAAAACTGTATAATCATAACTTTTATATACATATAAAATGAACATGTGTCAAAAATTTCATTTAATTCATTAATGAGGGAACCGGTAAGATGTTGCAACCAATTCAAAGATATTCAAAATAGCAGATATATATAGGCAGTCGGGAATATTTAAGTAAATCTGCTTAATAGGTACGAAAACTGGGAAAACTGGTCAATATCCACGGAACTATAATCAACTGCATCTCCTAAGGACATAATTTGCATATCTACCAATAATAATTTGTATTACTGCCAACATTCTGCAAATTACAGAATTTTAAAGTAGCTCAAAGACAACGAAAGGCACAAACACCTCATAGAATCAGATAAACTGGACAGTGTCTAGCTTTCCATTGCGACACCCAGCAATTGTTTTGGTCCATTTAAACAGTCTTTCTTAGTGTTTTCTTTACATAGTTGACTTGTATTGAATGCTATTTATGCACCAGGCACTACTCTGGGTGCCTTAAATGTATTAACTCATTTAATTCCCACAAGAACCTTATGAAGTATGTCCTGTTATTATTTTCATGTCATAAGGGACAAGGAAAGGTAAGTCTGTCGCCAAAGGTCACAGAGATAGTAGGAGGTGGAGCCAGGATCTGAATGCAGTAGTTTTGCTCCAGCTATGCTGCCATGGATGTCACTATGTGAAGGAAAAGAAATGATAGGACCTGACCGGTTAGAATTCATTAGATATAAAAGAAGAAAGAGGTAAGGATGACTCCAAGGGTGTTTCCCCTGGTTGTGAGAAGGTGGACACTGTCCAGATTATAAATAAAGGGATTAAGAAGAGGAATTAGTTTGATTTCATTTTTAGACATGTGGACTTTGAAGTAATGGCAAGATGACCAGATGGGAAAGACCATCTGGGCAGGAGATCAGATTTGGAGATGAAAGTGAGTGATTTTTTTTTAATGGAGCAGGTTTAAACTGGTATAAAAACACAAGTGTAGTCTGTCAGAGTTAAATGACAGAAGCCAGAGGGAAAAATAGAACATTATGCAGGAAGGACTGAGGTCCTGCCATAGGCTGAAGAGAAGCAGTTTCAGGGAGTAAAACCAAAGCAGTGTAAATTGGCTAGAGTTCTTAAATCCAGACAAGAGGATACTACACTACCTTTGGGTTTAAGGAGAAACATTAAGCTGGAACCACAAATGCAAACAGCCAGAGTTGAGGTTGAAAGGTAAACAGACGCTATATTATGGAGGGGCTTTCTCCAACACTTGTAAAGATTGTCAAACAGGGAAGTGTCACGATCACATGAACTTTTAAGAAAGAAACAGTCAGGCTGCAGCTTGAACAGTCTGGGCAATCTGGAAGAAGGAGGTGTCACTGGGATCCAGAGGTAGGCAGCTGCGGGCTTACACTCGGTCAGGTTATTACGACTAAATCCAACTCTAATATTTGAGGGGCCTGAGGCTAAGAGTACTAAAAGAGGCTCACATACCACATGAATAAATATTTAAAAGTTATAAATAAAGCTAGTAAACTGTCAAAATATTCTCTAGCCTCCTACCTGGCTAAATATATCCTCAGAAGGACCTGAAAGGGAGGGGAAGAGGCGGGCAGGATCGGCGGATTTAGGTGGAGCCTTCCTGAAACCAAGACAGAAAAACGCGACGGTGTCCCAGATGCAGAAGACCACAGCGACACCTGGCTCTCTTCTGAACTGCGTCTAGAGACTGTCTTCCCGCCGCTGAGAAGAGTGCGTGTGGATCGGCCGGGGGTGTGGCGTGGCCGCGCGCCTACGGCGCAGGGTCGAAGGGCACGCGACGTCTGTGTAATGGCTGCCTCCACGCTGGGCTCGGCGTGGGGCCCTCTACGGCTTGGCGTACCCAGCCTGTGCTGTCGCCGACCGCCCCGAGGCCTATGGGCGCGCGTGCGGCGGCTCCCGGGGTTCCAGGGGCCCGCGGGGTCCGGGCGGAGCGTGGCTGCAGCCAGCGGACCAGGCGCCTCGGGCACTGACCAGTACTGCATGGAATTGCTGCGGTGAGCGAGCCCGGCCTGCCTCCGCGAAAGATCGAGGAGCAGCCGGAAGGGGCCCGGGTGTACGCTGCGGGATTCGGAGCCTCCGAGGCGAGCGGACTGGCTCCTTTCTCGTAGCCCTTACCGTGTGCGCTCGGGTTGGCTGTAGGTGAAAGTGTGGGGACTAAGGCGACCTTCACACGGGTGACAAAATTGTGGCAAAATGCTTTCGTCTATCACCTTGCCTAAACCTTAATTTTTACCTGTTTGAACATGTTGCAGAACTTTTTAAGTTGGAAAGACGACTAGTAATTAATTTTAATCACAACAGTATCTAACAGTTCTTCCTGTGTATCAGACACTGTGCAAAGTAGCTTACAAGTCCCATTGACCCTTGAACAACCCCCTTCAAAAATTCCAGTATAACTTTTGACTCCCCTAAAACTTTACTAATAGCCTACTGTTGACGGGAAGCTTTACTGATAACATAAACAATTAACATTTTGTATGTTTTATGTTAGGTAGTATATTCTTACTCAAAAGTAAACCAGAGAAAAGAATGTTAAGAAAATCATAAGAAAAAGAAAATGATAAGGAAGAGGAAAAAACACAGTATATTGAAAAAAGTCCGCATGTAAGTGGACCCACACAGTTCAAACTCTTGCAGTTGAAGGGTCAGCTGTAATTTGCTTTATTACAAATTGTGGCAGACAAATGTAGACATACTGCTTAAGGCTATGATTATTAAAGCGTTTAGAACGATGCCTGGCACAAAGCAAGGGCACAGTTAGTGTAAGTCACTATTATCTAATTTAATGGACTGGGTTACGAAGGTTTAGAGCTCAGGACCCCAAGCGAGTGGCCTGTTAGGGACTGGGCCACATAGAAGGAGGTGAGCAGCAGGCAAGCGAGAAGCTTCATCCGTATTTGCACCCCAGCATTAGCATCACTGCTTCAGCACCACTTCAGATCATCCAGCATTAGATTCTCATAGGAGCACTGGTTCCCAGTGCCAAAAACGTTGGGACCGCTGGTTTAGAAAAATTAGGGACTTTACCTGAGGTTCATCAGTATAGCATTGTAAAGTCAGGGGTCTGAGGACAGTTTTGTTCACCGTGGTAACATTAGAAATCCTGGCACATGGGAATTACAGTTAATCATTCGTGGAGTGGAGTTGGTTGACTCAGGGCCCCTGACACATCTAGGCGGGGGCCTGTCTTGGAATCCAGGCATGACTGTAGAGACCAGTGGCTTAGCCTACCACTGCCCTTTTGCTGTACTTGATTCAGAACATTGATAAAAATGCTCAAAGTACCTGGTCTCAGGGACTCTTGAGGTGTTAGAATAATTAAACTACCTTGGGTTTGATTGGACTAGTAAATCTGATTTTTAAAAATTCCTTTTAGCAGAATGTAGCATAACAACAAAATTCCCACATGTTTTGTTTTTAATCACTTTTTTGCAATAGTGTTTCTCCCTCACCTTATTTGTAGATTACTTATAGGGGAAACAAGATAGCAGTAGTGGAAATCAGTGTATTAAGAATTTTAAAAGCCAAAACTGTAAAAAGATTTTTATATATTTTGAAGGTGTCATTTTGTTTTGATAAATTTGTTACCACAATGTATACCACTCATATCCACTTGTCCAGTGAAATTTTTCTTTAATACGGTAGGGTCCTAATTTATCCAGAGGTGATAAATTAGATTCCTAAGAGAGCCCCATGAGTAAGAGTGATCAATCACTCTTACTCATTTCTTATGTATTCTTTCAGTAATAGTTGATGGATATCACATGACAGCTTTTCTCAAATATATATTTACAAATGGCCAGATACTTATCTGTTCATGGTTGTATTTGAGTGGAATGGAGGCTGTTGACTCTAGTGATTTATTAAAAAGCTGGGATTTTGCAGGCAGACCTGATCTGAATTTATTGATCCTAGCTCTGTTGCTTGACAAAGTTACTTACTTTTAAGATTCATCTTTTTCCTCTTTTGTATATTTCTACTCCTTCCTTAATCATAAGGATTAAATGTGATGTCTATAAAAGTGCTGGCATGTAACAAATTCTCAATAAATAGTTTTTAAATAAAAACAAAATGAAACTTGAAAGTAAGATTAGAACTTCTAGTTTATATGGTCCATTAGTCTTTGCAAGATTTGGCCTCTTAAATTATTTGTGCAGGTTGTTTTGGACATGTGTCTTATGCAAAGCCTCCAAATATCAGAAAAGATACCAGGCCATAACTTCAGGTTAGCCAATGGGGCTCTCTTAGGAATCTAGATTTCTAGGAAAATCTCAAATCTAGTTTACATAGGCTTCTTGGGGTTCGGTAGCTCATTTGAACTGCTTTCTCAGGCTTTGAGATTAGAACTATAAAGAGAAGGTGCTAGCGATGGTGTCTGGAAGTATACTTGTTCTCCATTCTACAGCCTCACTGGAGAGCCAGTTCTTCCTTCCTTTGTGCTTCCATGGCACAGGTTCATGGAATTAGCACAGCAGTCCTATTACCAGATATGCTTGTTTGTTTCTCCCTACTAGACTGAAGTCTTTACCTATCTTCAGTGTCTAGCACACTGCCTAGCACTTAGTAGGCATTGAATAAATGTTAGAATGAAGAAATGAATGAAAGGTTACTGGCCTTGTTTGCTGTACAAAGCCATCATAGTACGGCATTTTCACTATATGGAACAGTTCTTAGGTAACTTAGACCTTAGTTTGCCACTTAGGATATCCTCGTGTACCAATAATCAATATTTATAACAATGATCCTGAGTGATGAAGTGGTTAAATAATTAGTACATCCTATTTTTAATGTAAGGAAATGGGTAATATTGTTTAGAAAAATTTCCAACCAAAAATTTAAATAATTGTTAAGAGGGCAAACCCTTATCTAGCTGTATAGCATATTTTATTTCCAAAAGGTCGTTAATAGTTCTATTACATCTTAATTTCGTTTTTCATTTCCCTGTAAGAAACTTGAAATACTTTACATATTGGTTATTTTTAGAAGATATGAAACAGGTAGGTTATCATGCCTCATTTGTAAATTAGGAAATAGACATGGCTGGTATCATTTCTGTCAGAACTAGATGAATGATGGAAATTAAGTGTTTTCCCACTGTTTCATATTAACTTCCGAGTGTTTTAAACACTTTTGAAGTTCAGAGACTTTATAGTAAACTTAAAATGCTTATATTTATATATATTTAAAAATATAAGTTATAGAGCTGTTTTACCTCCACTGTTCATTTTGTAGCTGAAACCACTTATGGTGAGATTTTTTTTTTTTTTTAGTAGAGCTGTCTTGTGATAGCGGAATTACTATCCATCATCTCTTACTTTTATGTGGAAGTTAAGGAAAATCGTAAAGGAGGTGGCTAGAAGACATCTAAGTTCTCTGTTAGGCACGTGACAAAATTTGAATTAATTGAAAAGTGAGAGTAGTCTGAATTTCAGTGGCTGAAGTCCATGGAATGAGGCTGAATCCATTTTATACTGAATACTGTTTTATAGGAAATAATGTTATAATAAAGTTCCAGTATGTTACAATGAAAGTAACCTTGTTGATAGGTAGTCTGGTAAATACTTTATACTTAATATTCCTAGAATGAATACAGTATGGAGTATATTTTTAAAACTTTTTATTTTGAAGTAATTTCAAATTTACATAAATATTACAGAAATAGTACATAGAGCTTCAATATACTCTTCACTCAAATTCCCTTAATGTTAACATTCTGAACCATTTGAGAATAAGATGTAGACATGATGCCCATTACCCCCTTTATGTTTTACTGTGTATTTAGTACACAAGGATTCTCTCCTATACAGCTATAGTAGAGCCATCAAAATCAGGATGTTAAAATTGTTCCAACATTACCATCTAATCTACAGACCCCTTTTGAATTTTGCTAATTATTCTGTATTTCATATACCTAGGATCATATTCTACACTTAGTAGTCGTATTTTTTTAATCTTCTCCAGTCTGGAACAGTTTCTCAGTCTTTCATGAACTTGACATTTTTTGAAGAAACTGGCCAGTTACTTCGTAGAATCTCACAATTTGGGTTTATTTAGTGTTTCCTCATGATTTACATATTTTTGGCAGGTATATTACAGAAGTGATGCTGTGCTTTTCTCAGTATCCTATCAGGAAGCACAAGACATTAATTTATCCTATTACTATGGTATGAAATTTTTATTACTTGGTCGAGAATGTGTATTTCAGGTTTCTTCCCTGTAAATTTAATTAATAAGAATGTTAATTCGTAGGTAATACATATTTTCTGAGGAGATACATCAATACTGTGTAAATATCCCGTTTCTCTCAAACTTTTACCTGTTTAACATTTTTAGACATTTATTGATTTTTGTTTGAATCAGTTATTATTTTGATAGTTATCAAATGAGGATAACTGCCTTTTCGCTTGTTTGTAAGGATTTATTGTGATGATGTCTATAAAAGTGCTGGCATGTTACAAATTCTCAAAAATATTTTTTAAATAAAAACAATGAAACTTGAAAGAAAGATTGTCTAGCTTATATTGTCTATTAATCTTTGCAAGAGTTGGCCTCTGAAATTATTTTTGTGGGTTGTTTTGGACATGTGTCTTCAAAAAATGTCTTCCGGATTTATCAGTCGGCATTATACTGTTTGTCAAGTTTTTCCTCCTCTTCTTATTTATTTATTCATTAATTTATATTTATACAGACTCATCAGTCTGTTATTATCATTACTTTTTGATGCTCAAATTGTCCTAGACTTGGCCAAAGAGAACTTTGTCAAGTCAATTCCTTTGTCCTTTTGACAAGTCCCTCCATTCTTCGAACATTTCTTTTCTCTCTGTTCAAGAAGATGTTTCAGGCTTCTCTTATATTTTTCCCTCCCTAGCCCCAGAGTCAGTCATTCCTTCAAAGATCCCTAATTTATTTCAATGGAGAATCGTATTTAGAAACCAATATCTAGGTATCAGTTGTATCCGCTGACAGTGGGGACCTGGAGGTGGGTATCATTGCTTCTAGGCTCTCTCAGCAGATGCTGCTAGGACACATAACTATAATATGGGTGAGTGCATGCGCATACACATGAGCACACCCCTCCACATCCCTATATTGTTTCCTGTCTTTATGTCTTATCTGTGTATTTATGTATTTAAAACCATGAGTTCATACCAGTACTTGCTGGAACTATTTTCTTGATTTTTACTTCTGTAGCTCATTTGGAT
The DNA here is from genome assembly GCF_000325575.1 of Pteropus alecto. Lineage (NCBI taxonomy): Eukaryota > Metazoa > Chordata > Mammalia > Chiroptera > Pteropodidae > Pteropus > Pteropus alecto. The sequence goes on along the minus strand of NW_006439568.1, from coordinate 26,383,180 downwards.
TCTTACAAAGTGATTCTGAAACAATTAAAATTATAAGTATTATGTAAGTCAAAATGAAGTAATAGAGATTGATCATTCTTTTTAACTGGTTGGATTGTAGGCAGATACATTTTTTTGTAATTGCAGAGAAACAGCCATAGAATATAAGAAATTTCAGGCCTGTTTTGAATTGAGGCCTCTCTGTTTTCGGTTAATCCTATTCGGCATATTTTTTTGTGCAGTTTGGAAAGTGAAGAGTAACTGTCTTTTTTTTTTTTTTTTTTTGCATATTTATTATAGGAAACGAGATTATGAAAGCTATTTATGCTCCCTGCTGCTTCCTGCACAATCCAGAAGCTCTGCTTTTGCATTGAGAGCCTTCAATGTGGAACTGGCTCAGGCTGGTATTAAAATACTTTAAAAAATTATTTGGAAAAATGGTGATATATTGTGTTTAATGCTGAACAATAAAGAAACATAGTTGTAATTTATATGTTAGATGTGTATAAGGTCTCCGCTGGTGATTTTTTTTCCCTTTTGTTTAGGCTTAATTCGATTCCAAAAATAAAACTAGCTAATGAACTTACTGTTTCTGGAAATACCATTCTGGATTTGTTTTCTTTTTTTGAGGATATGATAAAACTACGCAGTTAACATTGCACATGTGTCTGTTAATTGAATAGGTTAATCAATATTACTGTTTATCCTCCAACATTTGCATAATTTACATGTATATAGCAGTTTTCAAACACTTTTTAAATTGAGTTTTTAGCTTTAATGTGACAAGGGAAATGGAAGCAATTACAGCAAACCCAGACCTTAGATCATACTAACTCACTTTTGTCTGAAGAATTAAAAAGGGAGGAGGGACCTGTCTTTTTCTTCCACGTGTATTGGTACAATGGAAATGGAAATGGAGGATGGAAATTAGGGATTTGAAACAGAATGTCCTTTATCTTCTCACTTTCTTAAATGGAGAGATCAGTCATGGAGAGTAAGGGAGCAGGGGAGTGTTTAGAGTCTTAAAGAGGGTGGCGTTTTGGCATGAATGTGATAGGAAGTGAACAAGGAACAAATAAAAGGATGCAACGATAGCACTGAGCTGTGATTGCAGTAAGACACTGAATCTGCAGAGGCTAATAGACTCTGGCTATTTTTCCTTAATGTATTTCTAGAAATCATGGGTCCATATTTTTCACCTTATCTTTTTTCAGGTATAAAGTATACATCAGCATCTTAAGCTAGTCACAATTTAGCAGTAAAGAATCCACATTAATTACCTTTCATTATAACTTTAAAATGATTAAAATTCCATTTTTAATAAATAAACCCTTAGAGTTCCCCTGAAATTTCTCTCATTTTGTAGGAGTGTCTTGCTGCTTTTTTGCATGCACTGTCTTGTTTGTTCATTCATTCAACAAGTGTTGTCCAAAATATGCTAGACAGTGTTTTAGGTCCTGGATTATAGCACTGAATAAAACACACAAAGTTCCTTCATTCGTGTAACCAACAAGTACTGTGTAATATGTTGGATGGAAATAAGCACTGTGAAGAAAAATTAAGGGAATAGGAAAGGCCGGGTATATATATAGCAGGGGTTCCTATTTTGTGTAGGGGGGTCAGGAAAAACCTCACTAAGAAGGTAACATTCGAGCAAAGGTTCGAAGGAGGCAAGAATGAGATATGTGGGCAAAGAGTATTCTAGGCAGGAGGAACAGGAAGAACAAAGGCTCTGAGGTACCCGATACCTAGAAGAAAAAGAAGGCCAGTGCGTTATAGCAGAAGGACAGGGAGCATTGAAGGAGATTGAGTTAGAGGTACCTGGACCAGAAAGGTGAGGTCTTGGAGACCAGTACAGTCACTTCAACTTTTACTTTGAGCAGAGAAGGACATCATATTTTGGTCGTATTTTAAAAGGATTACTCTTGATTCTATGTGGAGAATAGACAAAAGCCACTGGAATCTGAACACTAAACATTGCTAAAACACCCACTCAGCACTAAGACCATTAAAAACAAACTTTTGTTTGGAAATAATTTCACACACAAAAAAGTGATAATAGTATAAAAAATACTCATATACACTTTCGTTAACATTTTGCCCCATTTTGCCCCTGTAAACTTGAGTGCGTATTTTATAAGAATAATATTCTATTACATAACCACAGTACAGTTATCAATTTGAGTATATTTGATATTGATATAATACTTTTATTTAGACTGCCATCTGGTTTCCGGTTTTGTTAAATCACATAATAATGTCTTTTATGGCATTTGGTCCCTTCTGGTACAGTATCCAATCTGGGATCAGGTATTGCATTTAGTTTTCATGTCTCTTTAGCCTCTTTTAGTCTGGAACATTTCCATAGCATTTGTCTTTTATGATATTGAAATTTGAAAAACAATACTGTTCCTTTTAAAAAATAGAATGTTTCTCATTTGGAGTTTGTTTTATTTTTTGTTATGATTATGTTGTGCATTCCTAACCTAATACTTACAACCTAAGTGGTGTGTGCCCTTTTCAGGGAATCACAGGAGGCAGGAAATGTCCATCTGTCTTTTATTGGTGATACTAATTTTGGTCACCAGTCAAGTTTTTAATATTTTTTCCCTTGGTAAATATGAGGAGACATTTTAAGACCATAGTCCTCATCAAAATTTACCTCCTAAATGGCAAACAGTTGCATGAAAAGGTGCTCAACTTCACTAACATCAGGGAAATGCAAACCACAATGATATATCACCTCACTTCTGTTAGAATGGCTGTTATCAAAAAGACATGATATAACAAGTGTTGGCGAGGAAGTAGAGAAAAGGAAACCCTTGTGCACTGTTGGAGATGTAAATTGGTGTAGTCACTGGAAAACAGTATGGAAAACTTTCCTCAAAAAATTAAAAATAGAAATACCATGTGATCCATCAATTTCACTTTTGGGTATTTATCCAAAGGAAATGAAAACAGTAACTTGAAAATGTATATGAACACCCTGTTCATTGCAGCATTATTTATAATAAATACCTTGGCTATTTATTCCATAGCCAAGACATGGAAACAATCTGTATCCATTGTTGGATGAATGGATAAAGAAAATGTAATACACACACACACACACACACACACACACACACACAGAGGAATATGATTCAACCATAAAAAAGGACATCTTACCATTTACAACAACATGGATGACCTTGTGGACATTATACTAAGTAAAATAAGAGACAAAAACTAATACATACGATTTCATTAATAAATGAAATTTAAAAAACAACCCCCCCCAAACTCATAGATACAGAGACCAGATTGGTGGTTGCCAGAGGTGGGGGTGGGGAGGTGGGTGAAATAGATAAAGGTGGTCAACGGTACAAACTTTCAGTTATAAATATGTCCTGGGGATGTAATTCACAGTATGATGAATATAGTTAATAATACTGTTTTGTATATTTGACAGTGGCTGACAGAGTAGATCTTAAAAATTCTATTCACAAGAATAAACTGTGGTTGTGGATATTAACTAGACTTACTGTGATCATTTTGCAATATATGCATATATCAAATTGTTATACATCTGAAACTAAGATACTGTTATATGTCAAATACATCTCAATTTAAAATAATTTACCCTTAGATTTAGCATGCACTGGTGATTCCTGCTTGAACCTAACACGGTCATTTTTAATCAGTAGTGAGTGACAGAGACTGTCTAATAATCTTTTAAAAAATTAATTAGTGAATGAATGCATTTATTTAAAATGTACATACAGTAAAATTCACTTTTTGTGGTGTACAGTTCTATAGGTTTTGAAAATTGCATAGTGTCATGTATTCACCACCACATTCATGATACAGAACAATTCCAGTAACCCCAAAAATTCCCTCATGTGCCCCTTTGTAGTTACTCCCACCCCTCACCCATAATCTTTTGCATATCCTAGTTTCAGGTTTTTTGAAGTAAGTCTCAAGTAAATTTTTCCATCTGTAAACGTTTCAGTATGCATCTCTAATAGATAATTTACTTAAAAATAACCACAATGCCATTATCATACATTGAAAATTTAACAATAGTTCCTTAATGTCATTAAACATCCAGTGTTCAGATTTCCTTGTGTCTCTCTTCAAATCAGTATTCAAATAAGGTCCACATGTTATGACCAGTAGATCTGGCTCTTAAATCTCTTCATCTAAATGTTTCCCCTCCCTTTTTGTTTTTTTCTTGCAATTATTTTCTGGAAGGCTCTTGTATCTTTGAATGCAGACCTTGAAACTATTTTTGCATAAGCACCAAATAATTTGCAGCTTTTACTTAGAAAACTCTTAATGGCAACAATTTAACTTAAAGGAAAAATTAAAACAAACAGGTATAGAATTAAACTTAGTTTTTGACTGACTTATGTGATTATGCAGTCAGAAATTCTGTTTTTTGAGACTGTAAATAGTGCATTTATTAACATTTTAAACACTGGTTTATAGGTTAAGGACTCAGTTTCTGAGAAAACAATTGGACTGATGCGAATGCAGTTTTGGAAAAAAACTGTGGATGATATATACAGTGACAATCCACCACATCAGCCTGTGGCCATTGAACTATGGAAGGTAAAAGAAAAAAGGGCTACTTTTAATTCGTAAGAATCATATTTGAGAGTACTTTTTGATGCATACGATTTGGATAATAGCGATGGGCAGTCTATCTTGAAAATATTCGTAGGTTCGTGTAATGTTCAGATATATGTTAGTTTGGACAGAAGAATGTAAAATCACTAATAATTTGCACAGATCTTTAGTGTGTTTCTTAAAGGAAAAAAGAGGAATCTGATCTCTTTATGTTATAAATTATTTTTTCACATATTTGGTTGCAGAATTTAAACCCTACACATTTTAAAGCTATAGCTGGTAAATTTTCTGTTCTGACTGCCCAGCAGCTCCTTATTCCAGTGCTTTAATCCATACTCTGGGCTATAGAGAAACGTGTTGATCTTTTGTGAAGGGAGACATGCTTTCACTATTGTCCAGACACAAATCAAAAAATGCTGTTCTAGTTTGATATAATTATCTATTCGTTGATGACTTTTAGGTATTAGAAAATGAGCTAGAATATTGTTTGTATAGACAGATGTATGTAGTTTTATATTTAAGTAGCTAAATGGATCCCTCATTCATAAACAGCCATGCGCAGTTTAGAAATATGCTAAACTGTGAACAGAAGAAGGAAATTAGGTGCCTTTCAGTATTGATCTGTGTCCCCACTGTAATATGATGAATGCCAAAAGACAGTTTCTGTAACAAGAGCCTCTGCCAGACCTGACAGTGGTACACCTCTTCTCAGGCCTGCGCACCAGCAGAGGCAGACCCCGTTTCTGGGCCCCAGATTGACTTCACAGAGCCCCAGTAAGGATGGAAAGCCAGGCCCCTCCCCTCCCCACTGGGGACTGAGAAGAAAAAGTGGATGGGAAGCTGTGAGTATTAGATTAGTTGTTAACCTCTACTCATCCCTTCAAGAACCTCAACCTAGGTGACTCAGAATGGAGAAAAATTATAATCCAGAAACTTTATTATTTTATACACAAACCTGACTTCAGTAGAGGTTTATGCTAAGACTTGCACTGAAGGTTCTGGCCTTTGTCCAGAAATATCATGGACAATTGGAGATTCCTTTAACACAAATTTATATTGCCTTGGCTTCTCTTTGAAAAACCAGAAGACATCTGAATTACAGAATGTTTACATGTGTGCCAGTTTGTCCATTTTTATAATGCTTAAATTTTGATGATTAATGTTGGCCAGCTTTCTGAGATGACTGGTGTTGAAAACTAATAGGAATATTTAAAAGAAGCAGGTAGTGTTTCGAGCATTTGCCCTCTCTGTGTGTCCTCTATCCCTCCCCATTCTGTGAGAACATATACATATTGTACCACTCTCCAGTATAAAACTTTCCATTGGTTTTTGATAGTGTCAGGTTCTTTAGAAGATTAAATAGGGAAACAGTGACGGTGTTGTCCAGAGAGCACTTTCTTGCTGCTTTCTTTCATTGGTGCCTTTGGGGTACAAATAATTGAATATATATAATTTCTTGTACATTTCATATGGGCTTCTCCATTTCTCTGTTTATTAATTTTAGTTGCAGTTTAAATTTATGTTTATTGCCACGGTTTTTATTCTATTTGACTTCTCTTTGCAGTTTTGATACTTTATTCAGGTGGTTTTTGGCTTATAAATATTTTTTACATTGATCTCTGATTTCCTTCAGAATTAGACAGAAGAACTATATTTTGTGATCAAGGAACTGCAGCTGTTATATTTTCAGCCTTGAGTAAAGAAGACTCTGACTTTTCATTGGTTAAATATTTATTGAGTACTTTATATGCCAGGAATGGTGTTTGACAACATGGTTACAAAGCTCAAACATGCCCTGCCCCACTCAGATACGTGCAAAATAAGATAAGAGCAGTACTCTGTAAAGAGTGAGGAATCCCAGGCTGATTCTTGGGGTTGGGGAGAGAAGCCTGTGGGGAGTCCTGCTGTGTGATAATAGTAGTGCCCAGAAGAGCACTTGGGAACCAACTCCATGCAGTCCTTTTAGCTTCTGTTAGGTTGCTGCCACGCAAAGTGGGCCCCTTTGTCACATAAATGTGTATTGGTGTGCGTGCTAGCTAGCCTTTATATTTTAATGTCAGTGACATCTTAGTGTCTAAGTTGAAGCATAGAATATTCCTAAGACTTTATGTTTCACTACTGTTACTGTTGTGAAAATATATCATACTTAATGTTAATTTGGCAAGAAAACGATGTTTTTAAAACTTGTTTGGAAATAATTTCAAACTTTCAGAAAGTTCTCAAAATTAAAAATAGTGCAAGAACATCTTTGTACCCTTTACTCAGACTTACCTATTGTTAACATTTTATCCATTTGTTAATCATTTGTATATGTTCACTCAATGTATGTATGTGTGCATGCTTGAGTTCTCTCTCCTGTCTCTGTATATGTATTTTCACACTCAGTTTTTTTCCTGAATCATTTGAGTGTAAGTTACAGACATCATGGCCCTTTATTTCTGAATACTTTACTATTTCTTAAGACTAAAGACATTCTCTTAGATAACCAAAACAGTTACTGATTTTAGTAAATTTATCTTTGATATAACACTTATCTAATTTTCATAATACAGTTTTTTCAGTTGACCCAATAATGGCCACTAAGTTATTTTTCCCCTCCTGTATAGGATCCAGTCTAGAGTCAAGTATTATTTGCCATGTGTCTTTAGCCTACTTTAATTTGGAATATTTTCACAGCTTTTCTCTATCTTCTTGACATTTTTGAAGAGTATAGCCCCTCCAAGGTATCACATCTGGAGGCAAATTTTGTGCATCTATTCTTTATTGGAGTTGTTAATTTTCATCATCCAGTCAAGATGTTGCCTGTTTTTTCCCATTGTATAATTCATTGTGCAATTATAATTCCCCTGGCAACTAATCAACTTTAAGACAATGCATATTCTACTCCTCATTAATTTCCCCTAAAACTTAGCATTCATTGATGATTCTAATTTGATTTAGTATTTACTATTATGATTGCAGAATGATAATTTTCCAATTCTAATACTCTGTCCACATTTACCAGTTGGCACTCTACTATAAGCAAGAACTCTCACTCTCCTATATTTATTTGTTTATTAATTATTGTTATGGACTCACGAATCCCTATTTTTTTCTAGTAGTTTCTAATTCATAACTAAACTTAATTATTTTGATGTTCAAATAGTCCCAGGTTTGGATAGCGACCCTTTAAACTGGCTCCTGTGTCTTTAAGACATGCCCCCCCCCTCCAATTTTTTTGAACACTTTCTATTTTCTGGCATAGTAAAATATTCTGGGATCATCTTGAATCTCCCTTGCCCCAACTCTGGAATCACTCATTTCTCTAGAGCCCTATTTTTTTTGGGGGGAATGGTATTATAGACCAAGATCTGGGCACCATGTATGCTCTTTCCTACTGGAGTGTCTTTATTTGCTAAAATAACACTGTCTCCTGCAGATTATCATCTTTGGAGTTTTAGTTACTCTTTTCCTTTTTGGAGAAGTGGTTATTTTCATTAAATAGTATCTTTAATGAAAGATACTATTTTATTAAAGTTTGTAATAAGTAAGCTTAGAAGTTAGGGTGCATCACATAACAAGCTCAGTATTGAATTCTTGTTTTTGTTTTGAAAGTGGAATCGTCAAATTACTAATAGTATAAGAAGAAAAGACAGATTAGTGGAAAAGTTTTGGATATATTATCTTTACTTGGAAATGTTTTGAAATGTTTTCTGGGGACATTTTCTTTTCCCCTGGTATTTCTTTAACACGGATGTTTATCTGGTGATGAATTATTACAAATGTTCCTTTACTTAGTTTTATATTTGGCTGTTATTTCATTCAGGTCTGCAGAAGTAATTTTTCGTACTTTCTACTTACAACACTCTTGTTTTTAGGCTGTCAAAAGACATAATCTGACTAAAAGATGGCTTATGAAAATCATCGATGAAAGAGTAAGTTGAAATTGCTAAATTCTTAACTTTTTTTTTCCTTTTTAATCCTTAAGCTAATTTTTCAGGGGGGAAATATTTTAGTATGTGTATGTGTGGAGATATTTAGAGAACTATGTGATTTTATCCATTCTCTATCACTGTATGCTACCTGCCTCAGTCCCTCCTCTCCCCCTGCACTTTGAGGCAGACAAGTAAAGACGGGCACCCAGGCGGAGGCATATGTGTACACATCCACACTCTACTGTTTGGGGTTTTTTTAATGGAAATTTTCATTTCAATTCTACATACAGATGTAGAGAGAATAGTGTAATTTACTTTCATGTATCTGTCACACAGCTTTAATAGTTTATAAACACATGTCCAGTTTGTTTCATTTATATCCTACCAACTCCCCTCACTAACTGCCATTGGATTGTTTTAAAGTAAACGCCAGGCATTTGATCTGCAAATATATATGTGTCTTGAAAAGATAAAAACTTAAAAAAACATAACCACAATACAATGATCATATCTTAAAAATTTATGGGTAGTTCCTTAATATCATCAAATCTTGAGTAGTCATACACATTCCTTTATGTACACCCAGTATTTGGATCAATGTCCAAATAGTGAAAGGAATAAGGAAAGTGTGAGGGTTCTAGTGAGTGGAATTCTATACTAAATTCTTATAACTGAGTTCTAGTTCCAGCAAGCATCAAGTGTACAAATTGCTCGATGACCTGAGCTGACTTGTATAATCTTTCTGACACATTGTTGTCTCAGTGTCCTTACTGGCCTGATATTCATCATGTGCTGTTGTCATGAAAATGTAAGTTAACTTACTCTGTTTGGATATGATCTACTAATAACCGTAAGCTGTGGTATTAATATAAGCCAAAATGAGATAATGACTTCAGCATTAATAAAAATTGCTCCATTGGCCTATAGGGTTAATCAGCACTAAGAAAAATCTGTTTTTTCAAATGTCTTCTGTTTTTATGGTGTAAAGAAAATTAGAGAACTCAAGATAGAGATAACTTTTCTGTTTAATGGAAAATAACATTTGGCCTTTGCCGGAAGGGATATTTAAAAATAATGGACTGGGATCAATTGCCTCCTCATTGATCTATAGATTCAGTGCAATCCCTGTGAAAATTCCAGCTGCTTTTTTTGCAGAAATTGACAAGTTGATCCTAAAATTCCTATGGGACACAGAATCACCAAGATAATCTTGAAAACAAGAATAAAGTTGGAGGACTCATATTTTTCGATTTTGAAACTTAACTACAAAGTTACAAAAATCAAACTGTGTGGAGTTGGCATAGCGTAGACATATAGACCTATAGAATAGAATTGAGAGTCCAAAAGGGTGTGAAGGTAATTCATTGAGGGAAAGAATAACCTTTTCAACAAATGTTGCTGGGACAACTAGATATCCACATGCAAAAGAATGACTTTGGACTTCTACCTCACACAACTTACAAAAACTTACTCAAAATGGATCCAAGATCTAACTGTAAGAGTTAAACTGTAAAACTCTGAGAAGAAAGTATAGGTGTAAATCTTAGCAACTTTAGGTTGAGCAGTGGTTTCTTAGATATGATACCAAAAGCAGAAGCAATAAGAGAAAAATAGATAATTTGACTTCATCAAAATTTAAAAATTCAAGAAAGTAAAAAGACAATCCATAGAATGGGAGAAAGTATTTGCCAGTTATATTTGATAAAGGGCTGGTATCTAGAATATGTACAGAACTCTTCAAACTCAGCAGTAAAAAATGATAATCCAATTTAAAAATAGGCAAAGAATTTGAGTAAACATTTCTCCAAGGAAGATATACAAATGACCAGTAAGCACCTAAAAAGATGTTCAACATCTTTTCATTAGGGAAATGCAAATCAAAACTACAATGAGATACTGGTAACTTCATATCCTTTAGAATAGCTATAATAGAAAAGATGAATGATAACAAGTGTTTGTGAAGATGGAGAAATTGGAACATTTCATACATTACTGATGGGAATGTAAAATTGTACAGCTGCTTTGGAAAACAGTTTGGCAACTCTTTAAAAAGTTAAACAGAGTTACCATAGACACAGCAGTTTCATTCCTAGGTTTATACCCAGGAGTAATGAAAACATATGTCCACACAAATGTTTATAGCAGCATTACTTATAATAGTCCAAAAGTGAGAACAACGTATAGTCTGTCAGTGAATGAATAAACAAGATATGATATATCCATAAAATAGAGTATTTATTATTTCTTCAATTAGAAAGAGTGAAGTACTGATAGATGCTCCAACATGGATGAACCTTGATAACATGCTAATTGAAAGAAGCCAGATACAAAAAGCCACATATTGTATCATTGTATGTTTTTAAAATGTCTAAAACAGACAAATCCATGGAAACAAAGTAGATTAGTGGTTTTTCAGGAGATGGAAGTAAGGGATATGGGAAGTGACTGCTTAATGGATATAGAATTTCTTTTTGAGGTGATAAAACCATTCTGGAATTAGTGGTGATAGTTGCACAACTTTGTGAATATACTAAAAACCACTGAACTCTTTATTTTAAAGGGTAAAATTTTATAGTATGTGAATTATGTGTCAATTTTTCTTAAATGTAAAAGATCTGGACATATTTTTTTCCTGGGATCGTTGCTGGTGCCAATTTCCTCCTGACCAAAAAAAAAAAAGGAGGAAGGGGTATATTACCTTGGCAACAGTCTTTGTATTATTGTAAAAGTGACTAGATTTTACTAAGATTTATATTTTTCTGTTTCTTGGATAGAGTGTGTTCAGTTCATCAATCCTGCTACTTTATTGAGCATGGTTTCTTTTGCGGCAGGGGAACTGGGTATAAATTGCCTTTCTTTTTCTAGGCACCTTTTCCTTTTTAAGGACATGGGCTTAATAGTCAAAATGTGTGGGTTTGAATCTTATCCCAACCATTCATTAGCTGTGTGACCTTGGGCATGTTACTGAATGTGTCCATGGCTCAGTTCTTCATCTGCAAAATGGAAAAAATATTAATTTATTAACTTTTGGAGGGGTTGCTAAGATTAAGAAGATAATGTCTAAAGTGAGAGCTCAGTGAAGTCAGTTTCTCATGATACCTTGGGCTATTAAAGAAATTAAAAATTAGGTCAACCCATGTTCATGGTGATTTGTGTATTGAGATTATTCCTAAGGTATTATTTTTGAGGGTGATTTGTAAGAATGAATGTATAGAACTTTAATATTTAAATTTTATTTTAATCTTACCGTGTACTAAATATATACTTAATATCTTTATTATTTATTACTCAGTCTTTTTGAGCAAAACAAGTGTCTTTCTATATAAATTTTGATAATTCAGCAAATTGTTTGCCTTTTGTTTGACTGTAGGAAAAAAATTTGGATGACAAAGCATATCATAATATCCAGGAACTGGAAAATTATGCCGAAAACACACAGAGCTCTCTTCTTTATTTAACACTAGAAATACTAGGTAAGGTTTTCTTTCTATTTCATACTTTTTCAAATAAAACACCTTTCAGACTTCATTCTTTTATAATTTGACAATCTAACCAGTTTAACACTGAAGTTTTTGTGCTATTTATAACAAA
>NW_006439568.1:26355763-26371059 GCF_000325575.1 Pteropus alecto | reverse complement strand
TTTTTTTTTGAGCAAGAAGGGGAATATATATCTTTCTTTGGAGTGCAGACTAATCAAAATACTTAGACTCTAATAAAAGTGACTTAGCTACCTCATGGGAATGTTGTAGTTAATCACCTGGTAATTACAGATGCTTTTACTTTTTTAAACATGTACGAATTGGAAGGCTTGTAGCTTGATTCTGCCTTCCCTGTCAATAATTCTTCTCCATGTAAAAAAAATAATAGAAGAAATAAACCTGCATTTCTAAGTTTTTCTATAAAAATTTAAATAAAATTTTTCTTTAAAAAAAACAACAAAAACTAATTTAGATGGTACTTTTCCTCCGCTAACTTTATTCTAAGTTGATGAAGTCTTATTGTAATGAAGATTGTAGTGAGAAAATTATTTGAGACAAGAACAATAGCATCCATCTGAAGAAGGTAATATATCTTTATGTCGCCCTAAAAGAATAACACAAGTCCCTAGTGAATTTCCCAGGACTGTTCTGCCTGCACGTTTGGTGACATGTTTGCCAACACAATGAAAGGAGGGAGCGAAGAGCAAAACGTTTGTTAAGCATATACTTAAAATGAGGTCATATGGAAATTGCACTGAGGAGAAGAAATGGAAGACTTGTAATGTTTTCCATGATAGCTGATTAAAATTCCCAGTGTGTTCTTGGTGTGCTGTAGTCTGAGAAAAACTCTTATTTAAAAGTTGAAGTTTAGAAACCTGCCTGTGGCAAATGGTCAACTTGTTTTTGTGCCCAGAGTTTTACTCAAAGATCTTGTTTTTCATATATTAATGAATTAGGATAAACACCTAGTTTTACATGTTTAGGTGATTTCTCTTTGCTACTTCTGTAGACTTGTTAAGCATTTAAAGAGAAAGGAGCAGCCCCGCTGTTTAATTTCTAAAATCATAGGTGTAAAGGATCTTCATGCAGATCATGCTGCAAGTCACATTGGAAAAGCACAAGGCATTGTCACTTGTTTGAGAGCAACACCGTATCATGGTACCAGAAGAAGGGTGTTCCTTCCCATGGATATTTGTATGCTGGTAAGGCTATTATTTGTGCACTGTAATAATTTACCTCAGGAATATTAGAGAGATGTTATCTCTTGGTTCTTTGCTTAGTCTATTCAAGTAACTGCTTTGAAATGAATGCATATCGCTTTTTTGCTCCATAGTTATCAAGTGAGAATTTCATCAGTCAGGCATTTTAGGTCTCTGGTGGAGCTATGCAAAAGAAGATCCAGAGAACCTCAATTGGTGTAGCTTCATGTTGCTGCCCTACTCCCTCCTAAGCAATTAGAGTCATTATTCCTAGTGCTCACCGTAGCCTCTTCTTTATTTTAAATAAAGGAGGGAAGTTAAGTCTTTTAAAAATATTGTTTATGAGAACTTTTGTTTTCTATATGAGATTTTTATTGTCTGTACTTTTAAACTTTTTATGTGTTCAGTTTTTTTCCTTGTATATTTTTGTTCTACCTATAACTGTTGTTAATTAACATCTTGCGTTGCATATTCTTCCAAGAGAGTGTATGTATTTATGTGTGTCTCTATATATACACATACAGAACAGGCACAGATACACATATATGTACACATATATTTTTAAAAACAAAATAGGCATTATACTGTTCTCTTATTTATTTTCTCGAGCTAAGTTAGTTTTAAGTGAGCTTTTCAATTGCTAATATAATGTATTTTCCAACACAGCATGGTGTTTCACAAGAAGATTTTCTGAGGAAGAACCAAGATAAAAATGTGAGAGATGTGATATATGATATTGCCAGCCAGGCACACTTGCACCTAAAGCATGTAGGTAGCCTCTTATTGCCAAATTATTTAGGAAACTATCATTTCTAGGTGTGGCTATTTCTGGAGCATGTTGTGGTGTTCCCTACTGGGCAGTCCGTAATTCATCTTATTGAAATCTCAGTGAATTTGTCTCAGGGATGATTGTAAACTTTCTCTACTTAAAAAAGTCCTCCTCTGAGCAGATATATACATCTTTAACACAGTAAATCAAGCCTGAGCAGCCTCATTTAGGCTCCTCTGATGTCCCCAGCCACCATTTTTCTGTCTCTCAGGGAGCAGTGTGCTTTTGCCTTGCAAGGCCTGCACCTCCCCTACCTCTTCCAGGTCTGCACCTTGTCTCAGCTGTCCTGCCTGGGGTTTTTACTTGGCCTCTCTGATAACTGGCCCCTTTTACCTTCTGGTTTGTTGCTACTGCCTGAAGTTACAGGCAGCCCAGGGGACCCTTCTGTTCCTTATTTTTCTCTCACAATTAACCTTTTTTGAATAAGTGGTCTGTATTCATTGTTACCTCAAGGCCCTCACCACCCTTGCACTGTTTATCATGCTGTAATTTGGCTTCCATCTTGCCCACTCTAACAATAATCACTAGTAAATAATCTCCTTATTGCCACAGTTAAAGAGTATTTATTTTAGAGAGAGTAGATGTAACAGAGGTGGAATCAATTAGACTGGATAACTGATTGTGGCAGAATCAGGGAGAGAGAAAGTTAAATGCTGCACAGACTTCAAATAGAAATGGTGATGGTGCCATCCAGATACAATAATAAAAAAGCAGTGGTATGCTAGGTGCTGATCTATAGACTTTAGACTAGCTGCTGGACGTCACTGAATATAGGGAGATTAGAGGACATTTAGAGAGATGAGCTATTGAAGAATGCAGGACTGTGACTTTGAAAGGAGCAGAACTGGAGAAAGATTTAGGAGTCATACACACAGAGTAAAGCTCTGAATTTGGATGGTGTTGCCCAAGGAGAATGTCCATCTAGGTAGGAGGACCAAGGTCCACATCTATTTCTCAAGTTGAAGGAGAAAGGGCCATTTATTGGGAAGAAGAAGAAGGGAAGAATGATCAAAGAAGTAGGAGAACTGAGAGTTGATGTGTTGGAAACCAAGGGAGGAGCAAATTCCAAGAAAAGGGAATAATAAAGTTGTGCATGCTACAGGGAGATTGAAGAGAAAAGGTGAGTATGATGGTTAGTAAATTGTGGATGATTTTAAAGACAGCAATTTTAGTAGACCGAGGTAAAACCAAAAGGTAGAGGGTTAAGTCAGCCAGGTAGTAGAGGCGGTTACCTGACAATATAAACGAAAACCTGGAGACAGGAGCAGGCTTAAGAAATTAATCTTAATCGACAGGAGATGAGAACTGTTTTTTTCTTTTGAGAGAGGCCCTAATTGTGTTGTTAAACTGGCGCATTTTGTTCACTTTCTGGGGGAGAGTGTTTATTTTCAGAAATATTTCTCTTTCAAACTAGTTTCCTTTTGTCTTCTTTTTTAGGCTAGGTCCTTCCACAAAAGTGTTCCTGTGAAAGCATTTCCTGCTTTTCTTCAGACAGTAAGTAGATTAACAGAAAAGACTGTTTAATTAATGAAGCAGACGTGTATGACCTCTTTTTCTATTTTATGAGGTTCCCAATGCAGTGCTTTAGTTCAGAGGCTGTTTGTTTCCCTCCCTTACGGTTTTGTTAGTTGTCTCTTGCCTTGGTGATGGTAGTGCCCGGGTTTCCCAGGGACAGGTGGGTGGTCAGTGGTAGCCCTGACTGCAGCCAGACTGCATCATGTGGAATCTGCTTTGCCACTTGCGAACCATGGGAATTTAAGGCTCTTAGCTACCATGTTACTCGGTTTACTCATAGGTAAAATGGGAGTCATGTAAGAAGCTACCTCACAGGATTGTTAGGCGACATGTAGCTGAGTATTACTTACGATTCCAGTAATATGTTCTCTTTTGGGACCACACTCTACAGTGTTCCTGAACAGTGTTCACAGACCAGTGCTGCATCAGAATAACCCGGAAAGCTTTGAAAAGTCCAGATTCCTGGAGTCTTCTTAACTAAGACAGACTCTGGGGATTGAGGAAGGTGGGACTCCTAGGAGAATCTGTGATTTAAAAAAGTTGCCCAGGTGATTCCAACGTGTGGCCAGTTGAGAAATGAGAATGGCTTCCAATTATTTAGCACCTATTATGGAACAGGCTCTGAGCTAGGTCATTTCATACATTATTCCTAATAATCCTTAGACATGGTTTACTTCATTTTGTAGGCAAAAACCAAGATTCAAAGGTTTGTGATCTTTGAAAATTGAAAACTCATGAATTTTCTACAATACCAAACAACATCTACCTTTTCCCCTAAAATATGTTAAAGATTCATTTATATCTCTTTACATCTTCTATCCTAGGTCTCAGATCTGAGTGTTCATAATCATTTTGTTTCTTTACTGGGTTTACTTATTATAAATGTAATATATTAATATTTTAGATGTTCATGTAAGAGGAGGCAAAAGAAGAAATTAGAATCCTCTCGCAGTTTGATCCTTTCCAGAGATAATGTCTGTTCATCTATCTGGATGTTTTATGTTCATAAAATTACATATATATTTTTGTATAAATGAGGTGTCAAGCATCTTTGTATCAACACATACTGTTTTATATCACTGTTTTTTAATGGTTATTTATTTGGTTATTTGGTCTTAATGATTATTTGCTGATGTACCATCACCCGTTTAACTTACTTTCTAATTTAAGCTCCATGAAGTTTAAGGACTTTGTTTTATTCACTTCTGAGAAAAAAGTTTTTCTCAACTCTGGTTACCTATTAGAATCCCTTGGGGAGCTTTAAATATAAAAAGATCTAAAAAAAAACAAAAGTGATGTTGGGTCTCTCCTCAAACCAATTAAATCACAATATCTTAAGAGGTTGGATCCAGACATTGATACTTTTTAAAAGCTCCCCCAGTAATTGTGAAGTATACTAGGCTAAGAACCACTATCTTAGACTAGTGGTTCTCGCTGTGTAGCCCCTGGACCAGCAATGTTGGCCTCACCTGGGAACTTGTTAAAAATGCAGATCTTGGGTCCCACTGCAGACCAAGTGAATCAGACACTCTTGGGGCTGGAGCCTAGCTCTGTTTCCATCCTGTGCTAGGAAAAACTGGAGGGACTGCTACTGGCCTACATCCTCAGTCCAGCTGGGGTACATCTCTTCTTGTTTGTTTTATATGTGAGACATCCATTAATTATTTTGTCCAAATAAAAGGTTTTGCTGCTTAAAAACTATTTGAAAATGACTAGGTTATAGTATGTTCTTCTCCACAGATAAAGCTTTAAAAAGCCATGTTCAGAAATTGTAATGCCTTGGAGAATTTTACGGTGAATTTGTTATATCAAACAATTTACTTACTGTTAGCCAAACTTTCCTTTGAACCCCATCCTAATTTGTGAATGTCCAGTTGAGCTCTAATTTGGAGGTCATCTATTTTAATGGAATTTTCTCCTAATTGTAAAAGCAGTACATTCTCGTATTAGAGATGTGGACAGCATAAAAAGAATATTAGAAGAAAATCCATCACCTATAATTCAAAGACCCAGAGATAACCACTATTTATTCTGTTTTTTTTTAATGAATTTTTGTATATAGTTAAAATCACTCTTTATATGTCAGTGTCCTACTTATCAAGCATTTAACCAGATCATTAAAAATATAAGTATATTTAATGGCTGTATAGTATTCTTTTATATGCCTGTACCTTAATTTCATTAACTATTCTTTATAATTAGATACTTTATAAAGCTGTTAAAATGAACATAATAAATTCTTAGATATGGGAAATTGATCTCAATATATTGCGATAAAAAGGCATTTTGTGGAACATTACAAATAATACAAGCTCTTTCTTCCAAAAAAAAGAAAATGTGAAACTATACTAAAATAACTTCATTTTATTATTTTAAAATGTCTAATATTTGATTATCTACAAATGAATATGATTTATCTGTGTATGTATGCACTTATTATAAAGCATAGCATAGCATAGCAAACAGCCATGAACGCTCCACTCAGTCCAAAAACTAGAAAGACACCGTTAAATTGCACTCACGTGTTTTCCCCATCTCATCCCCCTGCCTCTGCCTTCTTCCTCTAAGTAGCTATCCTGAATTTTATATTTATTATTCTCTTACTTTTCTTTCAAAAAAATTTTCTTTATTTTATGTATTCCTAAACAACACGTTGCTTAATTTTATTTTTGAGCTTTATAAAAATGGATCATTTTCAGTTTGTCTTCTAGGTTACGCACACACACACACACATATACACACATAACACACACACACACACGTTTCTAAGATCTATTCCTATCATTGCATCTAGCTGTAGTACATTCATTTCATTGCAGTATAGTATTCCATTGTGTGAAGTTTATGTCTCCCTTTTTTTTGTCAAAGCACTTGTGGGTTGAGGTGTTTTGCTAATATAACCAAGGCAGTCATGCATATTTGTGCACGTATCTCCTATTGTGCATGTATAAGTTTAGGGTTTAAAAAATAGATACTAAATTTGTATGTACCTCATCTGTTTATAAGTGTATAGGAAAAAAGTCTGGGAGAAAATCCAGTCCTTTTGTTTTCTTTCTGCTCATCTGTGTATTCTAGAGAATCCACAAGCATGATCGCTGTTGGATCACACAGGTTGTGAAGCAGAGCTGTAAGGGGAACTGTGCACGTGGACTGAAGAGAGTGGTGTCTCTTAGAATTGCGCAATGTAAAACTGAGTGGCTTATCAGTTTAGTAAGAAAGTTATTGAAATAAAATAAAAATTTATAAATCAATAAAAGTAAGTGAAAACTGTAAAATAAAGAGTACTTACTGCTCATTGTCAGCGTTTTCCATCCTGCTCCCATCCCATTGAAAGCGTTGTCAAGTTTTGTGTGATGGGGGAACCGTGGGTGACATTAATAGGGACCTGCAATTGTTCTTGGTTGAAAATCGTTTTCTAGCAGGAGCATGGAGGCCCATTAAACTTTTTCACAAAATACCTTTTTAGAGAAAGAGCTTGAGCTCCTCCTCATGGCACAATGCATTTTTACCGGCCGGGGCTGGTGATGGTATTCATTTTCCTTGACTGAAACACCCCTTTTGTATTCTACAGTCTAGTAATAAGACCTGGCAAACAACAATTTCTCCGATCTTTTTACATGTTACCAGAACACTATAAGATACTACCAGAATTGATTTACTGTTTCTAGTATTAGCTCTGTGATCCTGTTTTACTGGCCTAATAGAAACTTCTGAGAAGATGTCTTTATTTTCTCTCTCCTTTTTAACTTTCTCATTTAAATTCTTAGTATGTAGAAGACCATCTCAGGGAAACTAAAGTAGCCTTAATACTTGTAATTTTTCTTTAGTTTCTTTTAAATACTTAATCATTCTATGATCTAGTAACCATTTTTCTTTTTCTAGGTTGCTCTGGAGGACTATCTAAAGAAAATTCAGCAAGTGGATTTTGATATATTCCACCCATCTTTACAACAGAGGAATACATTACTTCCATTATTTTTGTATGTTCAGTCATGGAGAAAAAGATATTAAAATAATTTTATGGCATTGATATTAATTTACTTTTGTTAGTTTTACCAAAGTATGCTCAGTAAGGTTCTTGTTTACAAACAACAGGAACTGACTGTTTACTTAAGGAGAAAACATTTATTGGATGGATGTGTGTAGCTAACAGAATTGATGAGAAGTTACTATGGGGCTAGAGTGCCAAGACTAGCTGAGATTCTGCCACAGGCATTGCTGCTGTCACCATCAGCTCAACAGTGTCTGCTGTGCCACCCTGTAAATTCGGGGCCCCGGGAGGGAGCATCCTTTTAGCTGTGCTTAGGCTGTAGGCTATGCTTCGCCACCAGGGGGCAGGGAGAGGAAACGTCTCTTCCGTTCCACTCCCAGTGAGAAGACGGAAGGGGCTCAAGGAGTACACGACTTGCGGGCAGAGAGCCAGAAATCGGAGTCGGAAACAGCTGGGAAAAGTGCTTATTTAGGGGTCGTGAAGAGTGAAGTTAATGTTTGAGGAGTGTTAGTCATTATGTTGAGGGCTTTATATCCCTAACATTTAATCTTTTCAATCCCGTGAAAATTTATCCATTATGATAAAATAACTTCTTTAAGATAAGTCAGCTGGCTGGCTATCAAGAGTTGGAACCCTAATTTGACTTTAGGTCTAATTTAAAAACTTGTACTTTTTTGTTAACGCCACTGCTTCACTCTGTGTCATTCTGCATTGCTTTGTGATCATGAACAAAATTGTATTGAACAAAATTGTATTAACAAAACGTGTATTAATGTGAACTATATTCACAAAATTGTATTGAACATTCGTTAAGGGAATTCTACATTTTAGTAGTTTCGCTTCCCAGTGATAAACTCTGTACTGTGCACTTTCATCATTGTTCTCCTTTGATCTTTAAACCTCTAGAAAATAAAGGATTTTTTGGTAATTACATTTAAATTATACTATATACACTAATTGCAAAAACAGAATTGTTTGCATTGCCGGTAATGGCAGGTCTGGACTTTGAATGAGGACTTTGAATCCCAAGGCCAGGATTATACGTTTCCTTTTCTCGCCTCTTCCGTGGTCTTGTGTTCTGCCCATTCACACCTCTGGTGTACTGTTCCACTATCTTGTCTCTCTTACACCTTTGGTTTCAGCTATGAATTAGTGCCTACTGCAATTCTGAATTAGTGATAGCTTAAAATACTACTTTTTTGCAAATAAAACTCAAAAGGCTGCTTATGGGAAAGAATACATTGTTTTGTCATCTTGGGATTCCCTTAGCACCTAGAATGGCTCTTGATTTAAACCAAGTAGAGATTAATAAATGTATAATTGAATGAATGTGCAATGTGATTGTGTATGTTAGCATACTCAGTTGATACTGATGCTGAAATAATATCCTCTCATTTAATTCTGTGGCTTTAGAGAACTTTTCAGTTTATCAGAAAAAGGCAAGTACAAGGAAATGGGATGCATTTCCTCTTGGAATTCTGAATGATCCAGGGTTGAATAGTTTATTAGGTATAGTCTTTGTTAATCAGCATTGTCTGTGAGTCTTCCTAGGTTAAATTTGGCAGCAATCAGCTGCTAAGCATCTTGGTTCTTGTCTAAGGGTCTTTAAAAGAAGGATTTAAACACTCAGCTAGATTACTGGATTCTTTACTGGTTCAGAAGCCAGGTTACTATTAAGTAAATTCAAAATGGTTTCTAAGCCATTTTAAATTTGATGCTTAAGGATTTGGATGAACTGAAGTTTTCAGTCTCCTAGAGATTAATATGGGATCTTATTCAGAGACATTTACAGTACCATTCACTTTCTCACGTAAAAGAGACTCCCTTAGCTGGTGCCAACATTCTTTTTTCAGTTTTCAGTCTCTGTTTTTTTAGAGCATTTTAAAGGAGTCAGATAGATTTTCAAACCATCTAAAATGTATTTTGATACTGAATATGTGGAGCGTAATAGATAACATGTTAAGTATAAATTTTAGATTAATCTCAATATAGGTAAATTTGCATGTCATTATAAAATATGTTTTGGGTAGCTCCCAATTAACTGGCAATGTCTTTCTCTCCTTTTGGTTAAATCTCTTATGAAACTGAGTTACTCTTGAGAAGTACACAGCAGCTAACATTTACTGAACATGATTTTGGGCAGGTGATGGACTCTGTACTTTTATGCATTAATCTTCACAAAGAAGTAGGTCTTTATTTTCCAAATGATAAAACTGCCTCAGAGATGTTAAGTTCAAGGTCATACAGCTATTAGAACTAGAGCTGAATGCCAAACCCACATTACTTCAACGCCAAAGCCCACAGCCCATGTATTTTTACCATTCTCAAGATTGTAAAAGAAATTGCCAAGTTTAAAAGTTCAAGGACACAACTTTTTTCAGAAAAATTTACTGCATAAAATTTAGGTACAAATTAGGTTTTAAAAAAGTATAGTTATATAGTTACTACATAAATTCCAACTACAAATTAGGTGAGAAATAGGCAACTGAAGTAGATATTAAGTGCTGGTCACTGGGTGGTATAAGCAGGGGTAGCACCACTTTGGAGGACAAAGAAGGTCTCCCAGAGGAGGTGGCATATGAGGGGTGTCAGGAAGGTTGGGTAGGAGCCAGAGTTTGGGGAGGGGGTGTAGATAAATGTTGTGGGGAGGTCCTGGCTGAGAGCATATGAACAAAGGCCAGGATGCAGGATGGATAGCCTTAATTTTTGGCTTTAAGTAAAAAGAACAGAATGTAATGTTCAGAGAGTTCAGGAAAGCTTGTGAATAAAAAGTGGCCACATCCCCTGGTCTAGTGAAACATTTTGAATTAAGATCAAAGGCTTGGGAGTTTATAATTTAACCATTTTAGCAAATCCCTGGGTTTCCTTGGGTTTGTTATAGCTCATATAAATAGAACGTGTCTGTAGACACCAAGCATAATCGATTGCCTTGTCCAGAAAGATCTAGAGTGTAAACATTATGCAGACAGTTATGAAAACAAAACATTATGCTACTGTTTGTACCTGTAAGGAGGACTGAGCACAAAACCACATTCATCCAGAATTGGAAAGGAAGTCAAGCTGGTTTGGTAGGAGGGGAGAGGAGTTGGGAGAGGGACTGTGAGAATACATTAAATACCTTGGACACCACTCTACCTGTTTTTTCCTATAATGGACATATTTCTTGGGTAACTGCAATGTTATTTCTTAAAAATTAGACACTTCAATAGACATGAATTTTTCCATCAAATCTATATGTACTGGTTAAAAGAGTTCGTTCAGAAACAAAACAAAAAAATAGTACATGGTGCAACAAATTACTAAATATGTAACTCACTCTGTAGTATAAGCTGAGTAAAGAAATGTTTAAAATTTAGATACAGAGCAGTATCTAAATATACCACCCAGTGACCAGTATAGGCTGTGAAGCACTTCTGACAAGCGTGTGCGCTTTGAAGGAGCTTGACTGCCTGAGTTCAAATTCTGGTGCCACCACCCTAAATAATAGTTATATAACCTCAGCAGGTTACATGAACTGTCTTGTGCCTCAGTTGGTCCATTTGTAAGATGAGCAGAATGATATCAACTTCAACAGTTGTGAGGAGTAAATGAGTTAACACATATAAAATGTCTGGAACAGTGACCTACAGGTAATAAACAATAAATATTCATATTATTATACAGAAGTCACAACCTGGTGGCCTTAACCAATTTAGGCCTGTAGGTATATGACCAGTGGTTTGGAAGAATTTTGGATGGTGGATTAATAATAAAATGATCGCCAACTCAAATCTGCCTTCACAAAGCATAGCCATGCTTTCTCCCCCAAAGCCAGCTGTATTTCGATTATTATTTTTACAGGACTGTCCTTCACTTAGCCAAATTCTTTGAGTACAAGACAATGTTTTATTCTGCTTTGTATCCCCAGAGCCTGCCATAGATCCTGATGCTGCTCCATAAATCTTTGTGTGTCGCAATATAAGGTGGTGTGAGCTCTCAGGAAATGTTAATGGTTTGGGCTGATAGGTGAAGGATAAACTGGAAGTGTGTGTCAGAGATGTGGCAGCTGGGCAGTGCATATGGCATTCAATAAACAAAGTTGTACACAATGAAAAAAAGTTTGTTATTGTATCTGTATGAGGTGATAGATGTTAATTTATGGTAATCATTTCACAATATATTTAAGTCAAGACATGCAGTGCACTTTAAACAATTCTGTGTGTCAATTATATCTCAATAAAACCAAGAGAAAAAATTAGGTCGTTGAGTATGATTGAAAAGCAGAAGAAGGAAAAGTATGGCTGGAAAGATGAATCATAGACACATTAAGATGTTTGGACTTAAGAATGACATGAAATTTGAAAATAAATACCTTGACAATATTCTATAACATGTTTTATGTATATATGGTCGTGGATATTATTTACATTTTTTCTAGTGTAATTATATCTTTAGATAGTACCTTTTAAATCAGATATGAGATAGAATGTCTATTCTTATTTGCTAAGTCTATGTGTTGACTTTTTCCTACCCTCTACAAATACTATTTTCCTTTGAGTCACCCTTTCCTCATTAAATAGTCTTGCCTTGGTGTATTGTGTGTTTTCCCTTTTATTTTTAATCACAATTAATCTCAGATACTTAGTTATAAAGTAATATCCTCTGTGTTTAAACACAGGCATACAGATTGAATTTCTCAAAGAGCAAGTTCAAGAGCTTTTTGAAACCACAAGATCTCTTTTATGGGTGCTACAAAGGTTCTTTAGGAACTCAACATTAATGATTTGAGAAGCTGTTTCACTATATCTTATATATGTTTCTTGTGGTGGTGGTTTTATCGTATGTTAATTTTCTGAGTTGACTAATAAGTTGAGAAAGTTCTCACTTAAATAATTAACAGAAAGACAACTCTTCCACTCCTTTCTTGTAAGCTATTCCATGTGGTTGTTAGAATCTATGTGAATCTTGGTTTGTGGGAATATATAATATATACTCTTTCTTGAGAGGTTTTTAAAAAATGGATGTTTATTTTCTTTTTATACAAGTAACTTACATGTGCTCATTGCAGAAATCTTGAGGAAAAAATAAATACAAAAGTGTAAAGGAAAAATATTTTTTAAATCAACCATAATTTACCAGGTAAGAGAGAATAACCATTAACATTTTGGTCTATGTCCTTCTAATTTTTTCCTTGGAATACATATAAAATACAAAATTGGCATATTCTATATATTGTTTTTTAGTCTGCATTTTAGCTTGGTAATACAATCTGGAAAAGATCATATTAGAAAAACAATTTTTATTCTATAGAACATTATTTTAACTTAGCGAGAATATGCTCTCTCTCTTATTTTGCGGTTGTTATCCAATGTACCGAAGGCCTCCAGCCCTCTGACGCCATCTTTTCCCCTGATAACAAATGAAGTTGTTGAGGCTACCATCCCACATAATGTTTTGTGAAGAGCCTGCATAATAACCTTGCTGATATTTATAAGGATTTCCAGGGTGGCCTAGAACACAGGATCTATATATTCTTCAGTATAGATAGTTTCCTTTTCTTTTATGGATGAATTTGAACATCTTTTTCATGTATATAAATGCCATTTGTTTATCCTTTGATTTAATTTTTTATATTCTTTGTGCACTAAAAGATTATAAAAAACTTTTCTCCCATTTTTTCTTTTAGTATTTTTGTGTTTTCATTTCTTACATTTATATCCATATGGAATGAATTTGAAGCAAGATGTGAGATATGGATCCACAGATGATTGCTCACTTAAACCAAAGCATCAGCCATCTTGAGCGTATATTCAATTTCCATCTGTATCTGAATCTGAAAGGTATTTGAAATAAAGGACGTGACTTTTTAAGGAAATGCTCTCATAACTCCCTTTTATTAAAAAAACTCTTTGAGAAGTGGATAGTCATTCTCCACTCGATCATTTTTCATAAATCTGGTTTTTAAAAAAAGTGTCTAAAATGGGGTATTCTGGAGCATCAATCAAATTTTAGTCAATCCCTTCAGCTTTCTCATTTACTGTCTAACTAGAACAAGAGGGAAAAGGCATTTTTTTCTTCTCGGTTTCCTCTTTTTCTCCACTTATTCCCTCCTCAAATAGTGAAAAGGCAGCATAAGAGAAGAAGAGGATAAACTACAAGCCTAGAAGTAAAACCACCCTGTAAGTTAGCATGCCTCCAGGCAAAAACTTGACACCTTACACAGTTTTAAATCATTTTAACTCTTTTTTTTCTCTTGTTTCTGGACAGGTACAAAATAAAACAGGATTTTCATTTTGTTTCCTAATGGGTTAGCTCAGACGTGAACCATAATAAACAGAATGGGCATGCTAGGCCCTGGACCCAACCAAGAAATATGAGGTAGATTAACATTCATTTAAATAAATTATCAAAATTCATTTAGGGTTCTGGTGAGGACTACTTTCCTTACTCAAGGCACTATCTTCTGTGACAGTGCGATCAACTCACATTTTCTGGTTGTGTGAAGAGTTGCTTGTGTGACCTGAGTTAATGGAAACGTATTTCTAAATTATTTCAGTGATGTTAAGTGTCTTCTATGGACTGATGCCCTCAGCTGCTCAGCTCACCTATTTAACTCTAGGGGAGCTAGTTATTATTTTCTCCAACTTTTTCATGTGTATATGTATCTCTGTGTGGACGAAAGAGAAAAAGTAATGGAGGGAAGGCAGGAGGGAGAGAGAGGAAGAAGAGGATGGATGAGCAATAGGTGAAATTTATGTTCTGTTGGCTGAGTATCAGAGGTAATATTAAACCAGTTTGTGTCTCTAGGTATAGGGGGTCTAAAGGACCCATCTAGCTGTGTCCTGGTGAGAAACCGAAGGTAAAAGGTAGATGAGTATTTTACTTCCACTAGAGGGAATATTGCAACTATTGCTCAATGCAGCTGCACTGGTCCTGGCTCATGGAATGTTCCTAGCAAATACACTTAGGAGGATGGAAAAGGGGAAAAGAAATTGGAACAAGTGTGGCTCTGAGAGATGACTGCTTTGCTGAAAGGCCACTCTCCTGTCCTAACCAGAGTGGCCCACAGGCCTGAGCTTGATTCTGCAGTTGCCAGAGTGCCCAGGACATGGAGACCTTGTTATCTGGGACAAAGGGCATTTTCTTGTCATTGGTAAAATTTCTCCCACTATTAAAAAAAAAAAAGCCATTTGGCTCTTCATCTTTTTTCCCTCTTTGTTCAACGGAGAAAGAAGAAGGATCCTTTTTGCTGTGTGTGGTGTGTGTCTTCATTTAAAATATTTTTAATCTTGATGCAGACTCACCAGATGGAAATATTTTTCCCCAATAACAATTCTGGTTTATAACTCATTAGATATTTAGTAGTGACTTAAATTACTATTTAGGTTCACGTGACTTTCTGTTAGGAGCATTATCTTTCCTGAACCAAGTAAACCGCATCAGGGAGCAGAGAATGCAGTTAAATGTTGAATGTGACCCTGGCTATTCCGCTGCTGTGGGCACACTTCATGCACACTAATGAACACCTCAGCGGTTCCAACTCCTCATTGTCAACACCTGGAATGAGTTACCCAACAAGTTCTGTTTTAAAAAAAAGTTTCATCGCAGTCATTCAACAAACTGACTGCTGAGATATCTGCATCCACACGGTTTAGTAGAAAGGGAGAGCTGAAAACAAGCGAAATAAATCATCAGTGGATTCGTGATAAAGGTACATAAATTGTATGTCGGGATCCAAAGAACAGAGTGGTAAACTCTACTTTGAGAAGGGAATATTAGAAAAGAATTCTGAAAGGAACTGATGCTTACATGGAACCCTGAAAGCAAAGTAGGTGTTCATAAGGAGGATAAGGGTTTGAAGGAGCATTTGATGGGACACATGACTGTAGGGGATATCTAACCACCTGCTGTAATATGAACCCCAAATCTCTCTCATTCCTGGAA
>NW_006439568.1:26344977-26355742 GCF_000325575.1 Pteropus alecto | reverse complement strand
GAGACACAAAAGGCATGATATATGGCCATGTTTCCAGTCACATGGCAATCTGAGAATGGAGAGAAATGAATTTCATATTTAAAAGAAGCAGAAATAAGGAAAAGAGAGGAAGAGCAAGTCCTAAAGATATCTAATTCCAGGTTCCATTTGTTTCTAATTTCCACTGGCATCCCTCGTGCGGCCAACAGTTTGGTTTTATGAGCCTTCCAGCAAATTCCTCCTTTTTGCTTAAGCAAGTTTAAGTTGAATTTCTGTCACTCATAACCAAAACAGTCTGGCCAGTTGAGGGTTTGAGAGCTTGAAGAAATGAAGCATATATCCTTCTTTGCTAAGTAAAAGACTCAAATATCATACTGCTATGTAACAATGATGATCAAGTGTGTTTATGAGTTTACGTTTGTGTGCCCAGAGAAGGTCATTGCCACTGTACATGTGCTTTAGTTACTCTAAGAAATTACCTATAGAAGTGGAACATAAATAATATTATTTAGTTAGGAGAGAATTTAGACTTAAATTAGGGAGTTTCCAGTAGAGCAATATTTTGGCCTATCTTTTGTGAAAACATCTGTGAATGTGAAAACATCTTTGTAAATCCAAATTTTCATAACTTTGTTTTGCTTAAAGTGAGCTCCTCCCCTGTCTTGAACTGCTGCCCCTATCTGGGAAAGGAAGAAAGTAATTATCAGTTACAGCAGATAAGATACAGACAGTGTCAGTCCCAAAGAAAGTAAAATAAATTTCATTTGAAATATTTGCTTTTAAACTAATAACAATGAAACTCAATATTTATATCTAAATATTTAAAATGTCAATAGGCCTGATTAGTGGGGTTTTTATTGTAAAATTTGGTCATAAGCCTATCTTGGCATATGTTCTATAGGCAATTGAAAAGAATATGTATTCTGTTGTTGGTGAAGTGTTCTATAAATCTTGATTAAATGCTGTTGCTTCATGATGTTCTGTATCCTTCCTATTTCCATGTCTAGTTGTTTTATCAATTGTTGAGAGAAGGATGTTGAATTCTCCAATTATAATTGTGGATTTGTCTATTTTTCCTTTTAATTCTATCAGTTCTTGCTTCACATATTTTGTAGCTCTATTGTTTGGTGCCTCCATCATATTTAAGATTGCTATGTCTCCTTGGTGGATGAGTCTTTTTGTCATTATATAACATCCCTCCCTATCTCTGATAAATTTTATTGCTTTGAAGTGTATTTAACTGATATTATTATAGCCACTCCTGCTTTCTTTTGATTTATGTTTGCATGATACGTCTTTTCGTATCATTTCATTTGACCTTTCTATATAGTTATATTGAGTTTCTTGTAGACAACATTTAGTTGGGTCCTATTTTCTAATCCATTCTGCTAATCTCTGTTTTTCAATTGGTCTATTTTAGATCATTTATACTTAATGTAATTATTGATGTTAGGACTTAAATCTGCCATTTTTTGTTTCTGTTTGTTCTATTTTTTGTTCTTCTGTTTTATTTTTCTTACTTTTCTGTGGACTACTTTAACATTTTTTTAGAATTCTATTTTTATTGATAGTGTTTTTACTTTTAATTTTTAATTTTATTTCTAATTTTTATTTTATAATTATATTATGCTATAAATTCTCCTATGCCTGTGGGTGTATCTCCTTGTAGCTTTTGTGGTTGCTCCAGGTATTAATTTATATATGCATAATTTATTTCAATATAATGGTGTCAATATTTTATCAGTTCGAGTGTATAAACCTTGCCTCCCTTTACATTCCTTTGCCCTCTTCTATTTAAAATATAATTGTCCTAAATATTTCCTCTATGTACATTTTTTTGCATTAAAAATCTTTCAATTACAGTTGGCATTCATTATTATTTATTATTACTTTCAGATGTACAGCATTGCAGTTAGACATTTATATAATTTATGAAGTGATCCCTACAATAAGTCTAGTAACCTTATTAAACATTAATGACTATATTCCCTATGCTGTACTTTACATTCTGTGACTGTTTTATAACTACCAATTTGTACTTCTTAAGCCTTTCACATTTTTCACTCTGCTCCCCAACCCACCTCTCATGTGGCAACCATCAGTTTGTTCTCTGTATCTGTGAGTCTGTTTCTGTTTCATTTGTTCATTTATTTTGTTCTTTAGAGTTCACATATAAGTGAAATCATATGGTATTTGTCTTTCTGTGTCTCGCTCATTTACTTAGCATAATACCCTTTAGGTCCATCCATGTTGTCACAAATGGCAAGATTTCATTCTTTTTTATGGCCCAGTAATATTCTATTGTATATATGTACCACACCTTCTTGTTTTATTTATTTGGATTCTCTTTTTCTCTTGATGAGTCTGGTTAAATGTTTATCTATTTTGTTTATCTTTTCGAAGAACTAGCTCTTAGTTTCATTAATCTTCTGTATTGTTTTTTTTTGACTGTATTCCATTTATTTTGGCCCTAGTCTTTATTATTTTCTTTCTTCTACTCATTTTGGGTTTAGTTTGCAGTTCTTTTTCTAATTTCTTTAAATGTAAAGTTTGTTTATTTGAGATATTTCTCGTTTCTTGAGGTAAGCATGTATTGTTTTCTTGTTTCTTGAGGTAAGCAGTCTTAGGACTGCTTTCTCTGTGTCAGATTTTGGGTCATTGTGTTTCATTTTCATTTGTCTCAAGGTATCTTTTGAGTTCTTCCTTGACCTCATTATTGACACATTTATTGTTTAGTAGTGTGTTATTTAGCCTCCATTTGTTTGTGTGTTTTTCAGTTTGTTTCTTGTAATTGATTTCTAGTTTCATATAATTATGGTTGGAGAAGATGCTTGATATGATTTCAATCTTCTTAAATTTACTGAGACTTATTTTGTGGCCTAACATGTCTATCGTGGAATATGTTCCATGTGCACTTGAAAAGAGTATATATTCTGCTGCTTTGGGTGAAATGCTCTAAAAATAAATAAAATCTGGTCTAATCTGTTTCCTTGTTGATTTTCTGTCTAGAAGATCTATCCACTGGTGGGTTGTTAAATTCCCTTTCTATAACTATTACTGTTGATCTTTCCCCTTATGTCTGTCAATATTTGTTTTATGCATTTTGGTGCTCTTGTGTTGAGTGCATAAATATTTACAGGAGTTATATCCTCTTGTGGGATTGATCCCTTGATCATTAAGAAATGTCCGTCTTTGTCTTTGATTATAGACGTTGTTTCAAAGTCTATTTTGTCTGACAAAAGTATTGCTACCCCAGCTTTTTAAAATTTTCCATTTACATGAAATGTTTTTTCCCATCCCTTTACTTTCAATCTCTGTGTCTTTCAATCTAAGGTAGGTCTTCTGTAGGCAGCATATAGTATGGGTCTCGTTTTCTTATCCATTCAACTACCCTACATCTTTTGATTGGAGCATTTAATCCATTTACATTTAAAGTGATTGTTGATAGGTACATAGTTATTGCCATTTTAGTATTTATATTTATTTTCTCCCTTCCCCCAACTTCTTCTTAATGAAGTCCCTTTAACATTTCTTGTAATACTGGTTTGATAGTGATGAACTCCTTTAACTTTTTGTTGTCTGGGAAGCTCTTTATTTCTCCTTTAATTCTAAATGATAGCTTTGTTGTGTAGAGTACTCTGGTTTGTAGGTCCTGACTTTTTATCACTGTGAATATTTCATCTCAATCCCTTCTGTTGAGAAATCAGCTGACAGTCTTATGGGCGCTCCCTTGTAGGTAATTAACTATCTTTCTCTTGCTGCTTTTAAGATTCTCTCTTTGTCTTTAACCTTTGGCATTTTATTTAGATGTGTCTTGATGTGGGCCTCTTTGGATTTATCTTGTTTGGGACTTTTTGTGCTTCCTGAACTTGTATGTCTATTTCCTTCACCAGGTTAGAGAAGTTTTCAGTTATTATTTCTTCAAATAGGTTCTCAATCCCTTGCTCTCTCTCTTCTCCTTCTCACACACGGATGCTTAATGTTGTCCCAGAGGTCCCTTAAACTATTCTCATTTTTTCGGATTCATTTTTCTTGATGTTCTGATTTGGTGTTTTCTGCTACCTTGTCTTTCAAATCTCTGATTCAATCCTCTGATTCATCCAATCTGTTGTTGATTCCTTCTAGTGTATTCTTCATTTGTTATTATAGTCTTCATTTCTGACTGGTTCTTTTTAATGGTTTTTATGTCCATTTTTATGCTTACTATCTGTTTGCTGAAGTAGTCACTAAGTTCCTTGAGCATCCTTATAACCACTGTTTTCAACTCTGTATCTGATAGATTGCTTACCTCCATTTTGTTTAATTCTTTTTTTGGCATTTTGTTCCATTCTTTCATTTGAGACATGTGCCTTTGTCTTCTAATTTTGGCTGCCTTTCTGTGTTTGTATTAGGTAGATTGGTTACGTCTCCCATTCTTGGCAGAGTGGCCTTATGTATTAGGTGTCCTGTGGGGCCCAGTGGCACACTTGAGCTAGGTGCTCCAGGAGAGTCCCTTGTGAGAGTTGTGTATGCCCTCCTGTTGTAGTTGACCCTCATGTGACTGGCTGTGAGGACTGGCCATGACCACAGCATATGAGCTACTGTGTGCAGTGGGTACTCCAAGGAGTGGGATCACCCCAGCAGGCTCTGGTGCCTGCCAAGACCACTCTTTTGGTGCGCCGCTTGTGAGGCAAATTGGATGGTGCTCTGTTGTGCTCTGAAGCCAGTCACTGAGTGTTTTGGTTCTGGGCTTTTTGGGAGGTGCTCCCATGCAGATCAAGGTCAGCAGCTACCGTGACTAGCCAGGGGCTACTTGGTAGGAGCTACAAAGCAATCCGCAGTTGGTAGCTGCCTATGCTGGGCCTGGAGGTACAAGGGAGAGACCACACTGCAAAACAAGGTCTGTTGCCTCCAATATCAGGCCTAGGATAGCTCAGCAAAAGGCTCAGGGCACCCTGAGGCCTGGCCTCACCTGCTGGCTGCCTATAAGGATCAGCTGCTAAAATAGCTTTGGGCTGTATACAAGTTTGGTGAGGCAGGTTCTCAGGATGTCAGAAGGGTGGGGCAACAGGTGTTCATCAGGTCATTGCAGATTAAGATCTGGTGCCAGTGCTGAGCCTGAGGCTACTTAGCAAAAGACACAGGGCACCTGAGGACCTTTGAAAGTTTTTTAAGAAAGACTGCAACAGGGCCAATATAGGCTGCCTGCCACTGAAAGTGTGCAAGTTGGGTGGGGTGGGATCTCAGGGAGTCACCAGCGTGGAGAGAGTGAAGTTGACCAGGATAATGCAGATTCTAATTTGGCCCTGTCGGAGGAGGGCTCAACATGGGAAAGATGGCACCCACCTGCCAGCAGCTGTATAAAACAAAGGCTCAATGCAGAGGCAATGGCAGCTGTTTGTCCAGACCTTGCCCTAAAGCCACACAACTCAGTTTCTCCCTGCATGTCTCTGGTGCCTTCTGAGCCACTGTGCCTCTGCTAGAGCCCAGGGTGAGTATCTGCGAGTGAGTGAGTCTGCGTGCTGGTCCTTTAAGAGGACACTTGGGTTTCCAGCAGCCCTCCTTCTCACCGGGAAGAGAGGAATCCCTGCTGATAGTCATAGCCAGATGTTGTGGGGGCTCCTCTTCCCAGTGTGGGGTGGGACTCCTTGCATCTCAAGGAGACATCGGCAGCTGAGATAGCCCTCCTGATTCTCAACTGCCATGCATATGTGTGGGGTGGGGGCAGCTCATTTTGTTTCTCTGCACTTCCCACTGGTCTCAACATGACTTCTTCTTTATATCCTTATTATAGGACTTCTGTTCAGCTAGATGTCAGATGGTTCTCCAGGTTGATTGTTCTGTAGTTTAGTTGTAATTTTGACGTGGTCATGGGAGAAGACAAGCACAGCGTTTACCTACTCTGTCATCTTGACTGAAACTCCTCTCCATACATTTAGAACCACACCAGACAATGTTATCATTTTTGCTTCAACCATTGATCATTATTTAGAAAACTTAAAAGAAGAAAATGTGTAGTCATGCACCTCACAATGACGTTTCAGTCAATGACAGACTGCATATATGATGGTGGCTCCATAAGATTATGATCGAGCTGAGAAGTTTCTATCACCTAGTGATGTCATAGCTGTCATAATGCTGTAGTAGAACATATTAATCATGAGTTTATTGTGATGCTGGTGTAAACCTACTGCACTGCCAGTTGTATGAATGTACAGCATATGCAATTAAATATAGTACATAATACTTGATAATGATAATAAATGTTACTGGTTTATGTATTTACTATACTATACTTCCCATCATTTTTTAGAGTGTACTCTTTCTAATTTTTTTAAAAAAAGAGTTTTCTGTAAAACTGTCATGTTATGCCAGCTGCAACCTCATGCATCTTGTGTCTACCAAGTCTCTAGATTACATTGTTTCCTCATTTGTTTGATTTATTCTTGTGTTGTGTTGTTCATAGTGATCTCCAAGCATACAAAATCCACTGCCGTTGCCAGTAAGAGGTCGTTTTAACTGATTGACATGGAAATGAAATACAAAATCATTAAGGACTATGAAGGTGGAAAATCAGTGATGGTTATTGCTTGCCAGCCTGGCATCTCCCATTTTATCATACCTACAGTCTTGAAGAATAAGAACAAAGTGATGGAAGCTATTAAAGAATCTACTTCATTGAAGGCAACGAGATTAACAAAATTTGAGAAGGGCCTCTATCATATGTGGAGAAAGTTCTAATAACTTGAATTGAAGACAGACAGCAGGGTATCCCTTTCAGGACCACGATGTTCACAGCCAAAACAAAAAGTGTAATGTTGAAAGAAAAGGCTGGACCTGACTACAGTGTTGAGTTTACCACTAGCTCTAGGTGGTTTAGATTCAAGAATCATTGTTCATTACACAATGTGAAATTGAGCGATGAGTCTATGAGCGTTAATGTGAAGGCCACTGAAGAATTTTTGGAAATTTTAGATAAGCTGATTCTGGAGGAAAATTACTTACCAGAGAAAATATTCAACATAGATGAAATCTTTCTATTCTAGAAAAAGATGGCTAAAAGGACTTCTACCCATGAGTGGGCCAAGTCAATGCTAAGTTTCAAGGCTTTTAAGGACAGGATAATAGTCTTGCTTAGAGGCAATGTTGCAGGCTACAAATTGAAACCCTGTGTGATCTGGCACAGTGAGAATCCCAAGGCCTTCAAGGATATCTGTAAACATACCCTGCCAGTGTACTACAGGAGCAATAAGAAGTCATGGATGCCACAGCTTCCCTTCCAAGATGTCATCCTGAATTGCTATGCCAGCAAAATGGAGAAGTACTACTTGAAAAATAACATACCTCTAAAATTTTGCTTATTATTGACAGTGTTCCAGACAACCTCTTATTGGTGATCTTCATGCCAATATCAAGGTGGTGTTTCTCCTTTAACCACAACCTCTTTGATCCACCAATGGATCAAGGAGTTATAGTAGCTTTTAATACCTACTACCTGAGTAGGCCCTTTACCCAAGCTATTGCAGCAACTGAGTAAGATACTGAGAAAACACTAATGTGATTCTAGAAGAATTAAAACACCTATGATTGCATTAGAAACCTTGCTTGGGCTTGAGAGGATATCACCAAGGAATGTATGAGTGATATCTGGAAGAAGAGACTCAAGAGGTTCATCCATGACTTTAGAGGATTTGCCAAGGATAAGGAGGTTGCAAATACTAACAAGGCTGCACTTGAGATGGTAAACAACCTTCACCTGGGTGTGGATGTGGACACCATCAAGGAGCTCCTAGAGTGGTTCCTGAGGAATTGACTTATGAGGAGCTGTAACTGGAACAGGAATACATAGCTGAAGAAGTGGCAAAAGAAAAGGAAATTGCAAGAGAAGAAAAAGAAGAGCCTCCAAGAAAATTCACAGTGAAGGGTTTAGCAGAAGCTTTTGCAGACCTCAGCAAGCTCCTTAAAAAGTTTTAAAATATGAACTCCAATACCAAAAGTTTTTTCATTAATAGAGAAGAATGTTCATGGTGTTATCTGTTTACAGGCAAACTTATGACGAACCAAAGAAACAAATCAAGCAAACCACAATGAGCATATTTCTAAAAAGAGTGACACCCCCTCAGGCAGGTCCTTCAGGAGATATTCCAGAAGAAAGTATTGTTATCATAAGAGATGACAGCTCCATGCATGTTTTTGGCCCTGAAGACCTCTCAGTGGGACAAGATGTGGAGGTGGAAGACAGTGATATTGATGACCCTGACTTTGTGTAGACAGGCTAATGTGTGTGTTGATGTCTTAGTTTTCCACCAAAAAAAAGGTTTAAAAAGTAAAAAAAAAAAAATTTTAATATTAAAAATAGAAAAAGTTTATAGAATAAGATATGAATGTTTTTATACAGCTGTACAACATGTTTGTGTTTTATGCTAAATGTTACTATGAAAGGTTAAAAACAAAAAAATAAAGTTTATAAAATAAAAAATTTACAGTAAGCTAAGGTTAATTTATTACTGAAGAAAAATATTTTTTCATAAATTTAGTATAACCTAAGTATACAGTGTTTATAAAGTCTACAGTATTGTACAATAATGTCCTAGGTTGTCACATACTCACCACTCACTGATTCACCCAGAGCAACTTCCAGTCCTATAAGCTCCATTCATGGAAAGTGCCCTACACAGGTATACCATTTTTTATCTTTTATACCACATATTTACTATACCTTTTCTATGTTTAGATGCACAAATACTTAACATTATTTTATAATTGTGTATTTAGTACAGTATTTAGTACAGTAACGTACTGTATAGGTTTGTAACCTAAGAGCGCAGTAGACTATACCATATAGCCTAAGTAAGTATTAGGCTATATCATTTACATTTGTACAAGTGCACTCTATGATGTTTGCACAATGATGAAGTCACCTAATGACACATTCCACAGAATGTATCTTATCATTAAGCAACACATGGCTGTATTGTACTCATAATTTTTACTCTTTCTGTTGTTCTTCCTTCCTGATAGTCCAAGATTCTTTCATTTCCTTTCTGTTTAGAGAACTTCCTCTATCCAGTCTTCCTAAAGAAGTCTGCTGATGACAAATTCAGTTTT
The DNA here is from genome assembly GCF_000325575.1 of Pteropus alecto. NCBI lineage: Eukaryota > Metazoa > Chordata > Mammalia > Chiroptera > Pteropodidae > Pteropus > Pteropus alecto. The sequence goes on along the minus strand of NW_006439568.1, from coordinate 26,346,676 downwards.
TCTTCAGCTAATAATGTCTTGATTTCTCCTTCATTCTTGGAGGATATTTTCACTGGATATAGAATTCTGAGTTGATAGTTCTTTTATTTTAGCACTTGAAAATTGTTGTGCTACTTTCTTCTGGCCTCCTTAGTTTCTGATGGGAAACCTACTTTCATTCCAGTTGTTTTCTAAGTGGAAGATGTTGTTTCTCTCTGATTTCAAGACTTTTTTCTTTGTCTTTATTTTTTATTTTTATGAGCTCCAAATTTTATTATAATAACCACCAGTCATAAGATTATATTTAAATAAATATAAGAACAAGTATTGTCTTTAGTTTTTTGAAATTTGACTTGATATGAATTTCTCTGGGTTTGTCCTTTTGTGATTTGCTCACTTCTTGAATCTGTAGGTTTACATCTTGCTAAATTGGAAAGTTTTCAGCAGTAATTTTTTTCAAGTATTTTTGTATCCTTGCTCTTTTCCTCCTTTCCTACTGGGATTCAGATGACATGAATGTTAGACTTTTGTTATGGGCCTATAGGTCCCTGAGACTGTTTTTTTTTTTTTAAGTCTATTTTCTCTCATTCAGATTGAATGATTTCTATTGCTCTATATTCCAGTTCACAGATTTTCCCCTCTTGCCCCTCCATTCTGCTTTTGAACCCATCCAATGAATTTTAAACATTAGTTATTATATTCCTCAGTTCTTAAATTTCCATTTGTTTCTTCTTTACATTTTCTATTTCTGTGCTGAGATTTTCTATTTCTTTGCTGAAAATTTCACTTTTTTCATGTTTCAAACGTTTGCAATTGCTTGTTGAAACATTTTTAAGATGGCTGCTTTAATCTAAAAACAAAATAAAACAAACAAAACAAAAACAGACACATAGAAACAGAGACCAAAGGGATTGTTACCAGAAGGGAGTGGGGAGGAGAATAGGTGAAAAGAGGAAAGGGAATATAGTCAATAATATTGTGATAACTTTACATGGTGACAAATGATTACTAGGATTAGAGGAGTGATTACATTGTAAGGTATAAAAATGTTGAATCACTATATTGTACACCTGAAACTAATATAACCAATATAAGATTGTATACCAACTATACTTAAATTAAAAAATAATAAAAATTAGATCTTGAAATAAAAATGGCTGTTTTAGAATCTCTGTCAGATGAATTTAACATCTCTTTCATTTCAGTGTTGGCATTGATGATTTTTCTCTTTTGAGATTTTCCTGATTCTTGGTATGATGAGTGATTTTCAATTGAAACTGGACATTTGGATATTATGTTCTGAGACTCTGGATCTTACTTAAACCTTCTGTTTTAATTGGCTCTTCTGATACCAATCTGGCAGGGGAAGGGAGAAGTGCTGCCTCATTATTGCTAGGTGGAGGTAGAGGTCTAGTTGGCCTCTTTTGACACTGGAGAAGGAAAGGGCTCCTAGTTATAAGCATGAGAATTCTGGATTCTATTAGGCATTCACTAATACTACCCTGGATGGGAGAGGTAGGAGTGCCATGTTACTGTTGCCCCTACTGACACCACAGGAAAGTAGCCTCATTACCTCTGGGCAATGGGTGAAAGTTCAGACTCTTCGTGTGATCTCTGCTGACACCAAAGGGGTAGGAGCCTTGTTACTGAAAGGTGGGGATGAAGGTCCAACTCCTATGGCCTTCTCTGCTACCACCTCAGTGTGTGTGGGCGGAGGGCA
>NW_006439568.1:26324229-26344836 GCF_000325575.1 Pteropus alecto | reverse complement strand
GCTGGGGATTGCTAACAAACCATTTCCCCACCTCCTGAAGGGAAACAGGAAAAACAGAGTCTTAAGTGGTACATTATTCGAAATAAAAATCATTTATTCCTTATGGCTAAAACCATGAGGAACCTATGAAGCACAGGCTGAGAATTGCCAGCAGGCTTTTCACACTACATATCTTTACTTTTTCACACTACATACTCTTATCCTTCCTCATAGTATGTCCATACCAAAGGAAAATGAGTAAACAAAATCTTTTAAACTGTAACTCACAGGAACTAAAGAATGATATATAAACTGAATTCCCTGAATACTTGGGGTCTCTCTCACTGTCCTGTCTCTCTCAGGCCCTCTCACTCTGCTTCTGAAAAGAGGCCATCCTCTGTCTATGGAGTATTACCTCTTCTCTAATAAACTTTCTTTTGACTCTAACTCTGGCATGTGTTTGAATGCTTTCTTACACTCTGCCCTCTCTCTCAGTGCGGGGCTTGAGTCTCTCCCAACTCGGGGATTTGCCCTGTCCTGCATCAATATAGCCTAGTGGGACAGGAAGTATAGGCTCCCACGCCCCCATTGGCTGGCTGGGTGAGAGTGGGGCCACTGTTTTTTCTGGAAGCGATAGGGAAAAGTACATCTAGTTGGCTCTATATTTTTGGAATTGTGCAGACATCTATTTACCGTCAGTATGCTAAATCCCTCACTAGAACAATGTCTGGCACATCGTAGGAGCTTAATAATATTCAGTGACTAGCTGAATCCCCACTTTACCAATGAGAAAATTTAGGAAATTAAGTTATTTCTACTAAACCACACAGCTAGTACTAGGAAAATCTGAGATTTAAAGTGAAATCTGATTCCAAAACCTGAGCTCTCAGAAGCATCTCTGGGGGCACAGGTGAAATTCAAGGGCCCTTTTGTTCTCTTAGGACAAAGAAAGAGTGAGAAAGAGCCCCTACTTGAGATATTGACAAAGTGGTAACATGACACTTTACCAAATTAATAATAAGCTTGCATTCTCCAAGCAAATGCCCAAGCTGTCATCTCTCTTTCCTTCCATTCACTGCCAAGTTTCCTGCCTAGTATCCTAACTACTCCTTAATTCCTGTGCAAATGGGGCTCTACTCCAATTGTTCTTCTGCAGCTGCCTTCTTCTTCCAGTCCCAAAGACCAAATGAAACAGTGTCTTCATGATTCTTTTTTAAAAATTTTCTGCATTGTTTTTTATTATTGTTTACCAAACTTCTCCCTACTCTTGACTTTCATGATCCTCCACTTTCTGGATTTGCCCCTCTTCCCACTGATTGCTTTCTGTCTCCTCTTTCTATTCCCATCCTCCAAATGACAGAATTCCTCAGGATTCTTCCTTTCTCTTTGTTATCTACAGTCTCATTATTAGAGATCTAAGCTTACAGCCTCAACAAGTCTTGCAAATACACCCACTCATCCATCCATCCATTCATTCATTCATTCAATCTTCATTTATTGAGCACCTGCTGTGTACCAGGCACTGTTCTATAGCACGGAACAAGATAAACAAGGTGTCTCTTCTCGTGTTTATATCCTAGTGGAAGACACAGAGAGCAAACAAAAAACAATCAGTTAGTTATGAAGCCATATAGTATTTCAACAATATTAATGAAACCTGTAAAGTTTTTCATGCATAATCTCAATTACTTATTAGATTCTAAAATTACTAAAGGTAAAAATGTGTTATTTCCATAAGAACTCATATTTATTTGTATTCTAGTTTACTTTAAAGATGCACTTTCATATAGTGGTGATTTTAAAATTCTGTCAATTATTGGAGGTGGAAAAAAAAATGGCGTAGATGATAGAGGCTCTGTTCATTCCTCTGGTGACCAAATCAAAGTTGTGACAGAAACATGGAGCAAGCAGCAAGGAAAAATTGCCTGGAATCTAGATGAACAAGCCATAAAACTAGAGAGAAATCCAAGAAATCACTCTGCAATGGCAGAAGGTAGGACGGGGCGAGGACGCGAGGCTGCCTAGTCTTGAGCAGTTGAGTGGGACAGAGGCTGCGGCAGCGGCAGATGCTTCTTAAAGGAGCTGTGTCTGCAAACAAACTTTCGCAGTGACTGACCTGCTTGCTCTGAGTACCAGTGCCGGATAGTCTCCATGAGGGGCACCATGGACTTACAGGGGGACACCGAGTTGTTGGAGTGAGGGCCGAGGTGAGACTTGCTCTGTACAGAAGTGCCGGGGTATCCATTGTTCCTCTGTGGAGCCCGCCTCTCTCCCAGTGCACAGACTCATGCCGCCATAGCCCAGAAGATTCCCTGAAACTCCGCCTCCCCCAACTCGGGGCCCCACCCAACCCACATCCAGGCGTGTCCTCGGTGTGTCAGGTTCTCCTTGCTGAGCAGTGCCTAGACTCCCACTGGAGACAGCTGACCTCGGTTTCTGGTCTTTTGAGGCAACTATAAACACAGCATCTGTGGATTGCTTGCTAAATCTTAACAGGTGGCTCTGGAGGGGCACAGACTGGGGTTAAATTTGGCCTGCAGCTGAACCTCTCTCAGGACTGTGCCACTGGACACCTACTACACAAAGACACACTAATATGGGGAGACTTAGGAGCTTTGTTTAGTACATAGAAACAAACACAGAAAGGCAGCCAAAATGGGAAGACAAGGAAGCAGAAACCATATGAGAGAACAGAAGAGATGCAGAAATAATGGAGTCAAGCACTCTAACAGATTCAGAGTTCAAAACACTGGTTATAAAGATGCTCAATGAACTTATGGGAAGTGTAGATAAATTCAGTGAGAACTTCAACAAAGAGATATAAAACATAAAAGTGGAAATGGAAATTATAAAAGAGAGTAAGTCAGAAATGAAGAGCACATTATGCATCATGTACTCTTCATTGAAGAGTATATTAGATGGAAAAAACACAGTGGATAACGAAGAGGATTGAAGCATCAATATAGAAGATGGGGAAGCCGAGGACACTCAATCGGAATGGCAAGAAAAAAGAAGCCAAAACAATAATAATTTAAGGAGCCAATGGAAATCTATTAAATGTAAAAATATTCATGTCATAGGGGTACCTGAAGGAAAACAACACATTGAGGAGCTATTTGAAGAAATAATAATGGAAAACTTCCCTCACCTGGTGAAGGAAATAGACATACATCCCCAGGAAGCTCAGAGAGTCCCAAAAAAGATGAACTCAAAGAGTCCCATGCCAAGACACATCATAATTAAAATTCCAAAGATTAAATACAAAGAGAGAATCTTAAAAAGCAGCGAGAGAAAAGCACTTAGTTACCTACAAGGGAGCACCCATAAGACTGGCAGCTGATTTCTCAAAAGAAACTATGCAGGACAAAAGGGCTTGGCAAAAAATATTCAAAGTGATGAAAACCCAGGATCTACAACCAAGAATACTTTATCCAGCAAAGCTATCATTCGGAGTTGAAGGACAGATAAAGAGCTTCCCAGACAAAAAAAAAGCTACAAGAATTTATCATTGCCAAGCCAGTATTACAGGAAATGTTGCAGGGACTTCTTTAAGAAGAAAAAATATGTATCAAAAACAGGAATAAAAAATGGTAATAACTACATTCCTATCAACAAGTATCTCAAATAGAAAAGAATTAAGTGCTCCAACCAAAAGATAGAGTGGCTGAATGGATTAGAAAACAAGACCCCTACATATGCTGCCTACAAGAGACTCACTTCAGATTAAAAGACACACACAGACTAAAAGGAAGGGGATGGAAAAAGCTATTGCCTTGACTGACCTAGAGGGTATTGTGCTGAATGAAATGGATCAGATAGAGAAAGACACTTATCGCATGATTTCAACTAAAGCAGAAATAAACTCATAGATACAGAATATTTAGAGGGATACTAGATGGAAGGGGGTTTGGGGGAAAGGCAAAGCGATTAAGAGGTACAAATGGATAGTTGCAGAATAGACATGGAGATGTAGAGTGAAGCATGGGGAAGATAGTTAATAATGTAAAAAATATGTAAGAGGGAAGAGGGGTACTAGATTTAGTGGTGTGATCACTTTGTGAGTTATGTGGATCTCTGATCTCTATGCTATACAGCTGAAACTGGTATAGTATTGTATGCCAACTATAATTTTAAAAATCTTCATTGAATTGTACAATGTCAATACAAGCAACTAATTGTCTTATATTTCAAGAAAGATGAAAAGTAAAAAAAAAAACTTCTGTTTTGAACAACTCATTAGAGCACCCTCTTAGTGATTCATGAATTGCTTAATAAAACCTATTAGATCTTTTCAAAATTTAAAAAAATCTGTCAATTATTAAATAATAATTTTTCTTAGAACTTTATAAATATCTGAAAGAAGTTTAATACGTTCTTGGTGTTACACAATAACTTTGAAACCTGTCCAACCACATACCAGACGCGCAGTGTGGAGCAAGGTACTTAACTTCTCTGCATCTTCATCAATCTTGTCTCCAGGAACTCCTTAACTCATGAGCCCCATACCCAGACAAGGACTAAACATAAGGCTGGCACCTTGTTCTCTTAGGAAAAAGGAAGAATGAGAAGGAGCCCCCGCTTGGAAATTTGACAAAGCGATAACATGACACTTTACTATTAGGGTTCAGAAGCCCTGGCCAGCATTTCCTTCTGAAGAGAGACCTTTGTGATGGGCCCAGACTCTTTCTGGAACTTTCCAAGGCAGAGAAGGCTTTGTTGCTCCAGGATCTGCAGTGAAGCTGGGGCACAGGTGGTTAAATTGGCCCGATCCACAGACCTGAGACCAGGGGTATCTGTGTGATGGTGCATGTACCTTAGTGCTTTATCAGGACCGTGCTGCAGGATGGGAGAGTCCAAAAGTTGTCTCATTGAAGGCTCAGAACAAGGGTGACTACAAATGCTTCCACAGGCAGCAAGGAAGTGAAACACGCCAGTGAGGAGAGTGGGTAGTAGGCACTTTGAAGAAGAGCGGGGCCCCAACTAATGAGAGAAAGTAGGCCAATCACTAGGCTCTCTCTAGCACCTGAAAGCAAAGGCTAGGAGCAGCTGGAGAAGCATGAGCCCTTGCCGGAGCGGGGGGCCAGGCCAGCAATTGGGCGAGGGTGTAATTGGAAAGGTAGCTGCCGGGACTGTTGCAAAGGATGGACGCGCTGAGGGCCAGGAAAATACCGCCTAGTGTCGCCAGATCGAGGGCCATCCAGCATCGAGGCACCTCAGTCTCCGTGAGGGGAGGTGATGAGGGGAAAGGGGCGGGGGGTTAGGAGGCGTAGGGTCGAGGAGTGAGGGATGAATTCCGGGGCTTCTGCGTGTTCAGTCCTAAGTCGGCAACTCCAGGCGCCTGCCCCTTGCACGAATTCCGGGCAGTGTTTCCGCCCATTTTCTCTCTCCAGACTGCCAGAGCCCTCGAGAAGAGAGGCGGGGAGCCCTGTTGCCTTCTGCAGCAGGTGAGGTGCAGTAAGCAGAGACCCTTCGGGAGAGAGGGGAGGGACGGGATAAAGATGCCAGTCCCTTCTCAAAGAAGGCCTGGGCCTCGCCCTGCCTCTGCCTCGCCCCGGCTGCTCCTAGCCTTTCTGGCTCAAATGGCTCTTTCTCTGCTTGCCCCTTAAATGTTTCCCTTCCCCTGGGGTCCAGCCTTCGCTCTTTCCTGATGATCCCATCCACTACTGTGACTCCTCTAACACCTCCGCTGGCATCTTTTTGTATAACAAAAAAAAAGCGGGGAGGGGGGCGGAATCTGAATCTGATCAGGACTTCCAATTTATAGAAGATGTAGAGCAGAGGCCCTCAACCCCTGGGCTGTGGACTGGTTCCACCAGTGGCCTGTTAGGAACTGGGCCACACAGCAGGAGGTGAGCGGCAGGGGGCAAGTGAAGCTTCATCTGTATTTGCAGCCGCTCCCCAGCGCCAGCATCATTGCCTCAGCTCCATCTCAGATCATCAGGCATTAGATTCTCATAGGAGCTCCGGTCCCTGGTGCCACAAAGATTCCCCTGTCCACTGAATAGAGAATCCAGAGTAGGAGAGACTTAAAAGCTCATCAACCAGCCTCAACCTATGGTCTAACTTGAATCTTGATTCAAATAAACTTTTTTAAAAAGTAGAAATTGGAACCTGACTGGGTATTAATAATATATCACTGTTAATTTTTAAGACATAATAATGGTATTGTGCTTATGTTATAAAATAGTCCTCATTTTTTGCCGTTCATACTGAAACATTTGTTGTGGAAGACACGATATCTGGAATTTGCTTCAAGATAATAATGCAGACAGAAGTGGGCATGGGCTGGGATGAAACAAGATTGGCCAGGATTTGATCATTGTTGAGGCTGGGTGATGGGAACATGGCAGTTCATTACAGTCTACTTTTATTTTTTAAATTCTCCATTATAAGAAGTTAAAAAAAAAGAAAAGAATAATTATATTCCATTTAATTAGTCTCAACATTGTCAGGGCTGCATGCAAGTATATGAAGGTAATCTGAGAGTCCTTTTGGCTACTGACTTATATGGCTCCCCTGGTACCCTCTGACCCCTTGTTGGATTGATTTTTGACCTGGGGCTGGAGTTTCTATCTCTCTGCATATTCCCTCCTGAACATTAACTAAAAGTGATCGTGGGTTTCCACCACCTGAAAGTAGTATGTCCTCCAACCTCAATATGTCTAAAACTGTACAGCTCTAAGCTCTCACTCCAAATTCCCAATTTCTATGAATGGCTGAGCATCTCCCTCCTCTATCATAAACTAAATCCGTGTAGCCATATTTGACTCCCCCTCCTCTTCTTTCTGTACATTCATTTAGTCAGCAGTTTCTGTGGATTCTTCTTTCACAGTGTTTCACGGACCCATCTCTTCCTTTCCACTCATAGCTAGTGTCTAATCCCAGGTGTGGATTTCTTCCTGTGTGCATTTACTTCCTGACCACTTTCCTGCCCTTAGTGCCCTCTTTCCAGCCATCCCACCTGCCATGGACCATTAGAGAGTGCCATTAGATCAAGAGCCTCATATTTTGTCTGAAGTCAAAAATGGGTGAATAGTGGTTTAGGCTTTGCCAACCCCAAATTCCTTTCCTTACAATCTAAAGGAGTCTCATTCAAAGAAAGTTGAGATGACAATGATTAGGCAGCCAGCAAAAAGGGCAAATGTGGAGAACATTATTTCTCAATTACTAAGCAAATATATCCTTTACACATAGTTGGTAGGTTAACAACACCCTAGACCTGGAATATGAAAAAGCAGAATCAAAGGTCACAAGAATCCCATTCAAATAGGTCAGTAGACGAATGAAAGAGCTCAAACAACAGAAAAAGGAAGATTCAAAGAGTTCTGCCAATTTCTCTAGTGCGTGCTCTACAGTAGAGCAAAAATACATCAGGTTTTCTAAATCAAAGACACAAGATTTGACAAATGACTTTCAGATTTGATCATTCATTCATATGAAGTTTTACAAAGGTACAAAAATGAAGTCATATGGGTGAGCCCTGATCCAATATGATTTGTGTCCTTAAAAGGAGATCAGGACACACATTGCACAGAGCAAAGACACCTGAGGAAGACAGCCATCAACAAGTCAAAGAGAGGGAAGCCTCAGAGAAAACTAACCCTGCTGACACTTTGATTTCGGACCTCTAGCCTCCAGAACTGTGAGAAATAAATGTGTGTTGTTTAAGCCACCCAGTCTGCGGTTCTCTGTTATGGCTGCCCTGGCAAACTAATACAAGGGGCTAAATTCTAGGGAGGGAGACAAATGAGAAAAGAAGCAAGTATGAGACAGCTTTGTAAATGCAATGACCTTAGAATCATCTACCCCAGTTGTGGGAGAGGAGGATTTCCTCCTCTTATGCTAGAGAAGTTTCCCAGGAGGGAGTTATTCTGGGTCGTAAAGCCCTCCTTTAGAAGTGCCTGCCCCTCCAAAGTTGCAAGGGCGCTCAGAGGCAGGCTCCAAACACAAGTGGTCTTGCCGTGTATCTCACCTTCCTGATTCTACCTGAGCTATATGCAGCCACTACAGCCAGGCCATTGGCCTGTAAGCCAGTCTCAAGTGCATGCTTGATCGGGGAAACGAACTAATGGAGAGAGATCAGCTGACCCAAGCTCATCTCCCATAGTGGATGGAGCCAGCAGGGTGGGAAGAAGCTGAGAGCCACTGAAAGTTGGCAGTGAGCAGCAACCCGGAGACTGCAGAAGCCACTCGTAAATCAAAGCAGTGAGGTACAGAAGAGATCAGAATAGACAGTTAGTAGGTGCCGAAGAATCGGAGGTGGAGGCAGCAGCCATGGGCTCTGTGAGGCTGCTGAAGTGGAGAGCACTGTGAGGATTCCTACTGGGAGCTAAGCTTGTTTGGGGTCTTCATTTTTTACCTCAGGATTGGAAGAGAGAGGATTTTCAGTGTGACTAATGAAGTCTCAACACTTGTCCCTTTTCATGTCCTTCCTAGACTCAGCACATCAGAGGACCTAGGTGGGTAATGGGAGGACAGGAGGCGAGGCAGAGGCCAGGCCATCTTGCTCCATGCTTCTTGGGCACAGGGCCTCCTCTGCCTTCCCTCCGCCCAGCAGGCCCTCCCTTCCCTTCCTATTCCTTGGATCTGCCCAGAGCATCACTTTCCCCTGAGCAATCTTCCCAGACCTCAGGGCAGCACACATCCTCCCTCGAACCTTAGTAGTGAGTGTCTCAATTGTGGTTATTTTGCTTTTATTTATGAGATAATTATTAGTAATTAATATTAATCATTGTAGACCACAAACTCTACGGGGACAGAGTCCCCTTTGCACTTCTTTGTTAGCCCAGGACTTAGCACAGTGCCTGGTACACAGTAAGTTCTCAGCACTTACTCACTAGATTCCAAATATGCATATAAGGGAAGGTTAGGTAATTTACTAAAAGTCACAGATCTAGCAAGTGACCTGATGGCAAAGTCAGTTGAATACTACTTAATCAGCACTTAGGCACACACAGGGGCATGCACACACTCCAACCAAAACCCCTCAAAACCTCACTATGGGCCCTTTCTCAAGAGAATGGAATGCATTATGATTAAAGTAATAAACTGATGGAGGCAGAGGGACCCATTTGTTGCAAGTGTAGCTCTTAATTTTTAACTAATAATAATGTAAAGCTTTGACAGTTTTATTATGTAAACCCTAGAAGAAAAGTTGAAATTAATCAAGAGAAAACTATCCTTAAACATCTCTGTGAAAACAAAGGAAAGCAGGGGTTTTCAGACTTTTGAAGAGGAGGGGTAGAAACCTTCTTCAAAAAATAAACTTTTAATTACACTGTTATTAACTAAAGTCCATAGTTGATTGAGATTTCCTTATTTTTTGCCTAATGTCTTTTTATTTTCCCAGGATCCCATCACATTACATTTAAGTCATCACATCTCCTTAGGCTCCTCTTAGCTGTAACAGTTTCTCAGACTTTTCTTGTTTTTTGGTGATTTTGACAGTTTTGACAAGTACCGTTATTTGTAGAATGTGCCTCCATTGAGATTTGTCTGATACTTTTCTCATGATTAGATTAGGGTTATGGGCTTTTAGGAGGAAGATCACAGAAGTAAAGTACCGTTCCAATCACATTCTATTCAGGGTACACCACTATGACTTACCACCGTTGTGGAACCTGATTGCCTGGCTGATGCGGTCTCTGTTGGGTTTCTCCCCTGTAAAGTTACTCTCTCCTCTCCCTTTTCATACCGTTCTCTGGGAGGAAGTCACTATGAGCAACTCTCATTTCAGGAGGCAGAGTTATGTTTTACTTCCTTAAGGGCAAAGTGTCTATATAAATGATTTGAAATCTTTATGCGTGGGAGATTTGTCTATTCTCTCCCATTTTCTTATTTATTCGATCATTTATTTATATCAGGACTTTTTCTCATCCCATCATTTGGCTATGGCAATTGTGCTTTGCATTTTTCTAGCTGCTGCTTTATTTCTCTACCTTTGTTCCCTTGACCCACGCCTTCCATTTAAACTTTTGTGCAGCCAAAAATCGATCTGCTGTTTGAAAACTTTCTTTGGCTTTCTTCTTTTCTTAAGCGCTTTTATTTTAAAAACATTTCTTACCATTATGTGTCTCCTTGAAAAGAGATCTAAGTTCTCTTCCCTGTCCTTTTAGTTTATTTTACTTTTTATTTCCTTCTAACACACAGTTGCTAAGTGCTAGATAAGGATGACCCTTCACCCACAGTGCTGGCAGTGTCTTCTGAGTTGCATTTCACAACCTCGTCTCTCTTGCACATTGGATTCAGGGCCAGGGAGTGGCACACACAGGCTTACAACAAAACCCACTATTTCTCAAGCCCTCCCTAGCAAACTGGAAACTTCAGCCTCTACCCAGCAGGTTAGGAGAGGAGGACAGATGGTCCTAAGCTCTCTTTGGCAGTGCTTAGTAGCTAATCCTGCAGGTGACATGTGGGGCCTGGTGCCTCAGGTTAGCTGCTCACCATAACCAGAGGGAGACCCACTTATATGGAGAAAGTGTCTACTCTGTTCCCTGATTGGTCCTTTTTTATGTTAATGAGGAATCCAAATTTGCAGTTTGGTTAGTCCAAACAGCATTGTCCTAATTGGTCAGGTTCACCTGTCCTGATTGGTTGTTATTAAGTTGCTCCAATTGGTCAGTAAAGATGCAAATGGAATATTAATGTGCAGTTCTGATTAGACAGGGTAGGTCTCAGCCCATAGATTGAAAGATGATTCCAGGAACTCCTTTATAAGGAATAGCTCAGCCAGCAGTAAGACAGTGCAAGAGGCTTGGCAGCTCAGTCTACCACTTCTCTGAGAGGCCTCTTTAAACAATGGCTTCCAGATTCTGATTATGAACATGAGCCTTGTTAACCACAAGGTGTCTTTTGAGGCAAGTGTATTTCTTCTTGGGGACAACAAATCTTCTTTGGCTTTGTAAGTCAGCTGTAGGTTGTTTTCAGCGGAATCACTTCTGAAGATTCCCTTGAGATTCCTTTCCTGTATCACTTACTACAGCAGAAGTATATATTCAGTATAAACTGTATTTAGGAGAAAAAGACAGGCGGGAGTTGTCAATATTCATACTTTTCATGTTTCATAATAGTATTTTTGCTCCACAATTTATACCTTCAACTATTCAGTTAAACCTCAGAGCTTTAGCACATTTAAAGTAGGTAGAAATAGTAATTCTCCAGGACGTTACTGTCTGGCTGTGCCAGCTGCTGACTCACTCAAACCTAGCGAAACCCTCCATCAGATGAGCTGAGATGTGTCACAATGGCAATGCGCACTTCTCTCTCAAGCAGATCAGTGTACCTATGTTGGGGGTGGGGCCAGGTGAGTAGCTCATTGCCTGGGAAGCATTTGCACTTGCTCAGTTAAGTGTGCAGTCACTGGGGCTCAGAATAAAGCTTCCGTATTTTATATGCTTTGTGAAAGCTCAGTCAGATTGAAAGAGTTTTAATTAGCTTCACAACAGTGGAACCCATGTTTTGTATTTAAATATTAGACCCCAGTTATGGCATTATTGTGGGGCTTTGCTGTACTTTCCTACTGGTTGGGTAAATATCTGCCACTCTGAGGGTCTTCCTTACCTCAGGCCCTTCGGAGTCCTTCCCCTTGACTGCCTTCCCCCACCTCTTGTGTCCTGGCACAGTGTGAGGGCTCCAAGATGTTGTGCCTCAGTGAGTGTCCCTTAAGATTGGTGTGGGAGATGCTCCTTGTTAAATATTTCATATTGCACCTGGTTCTATCCAATGTGTCCCCTTTTCTCAAATAACCCATTGTGAGAAAAACTCTTTAGCTGCTGTCTCTGGGCACAGGAAGTGGCCCTCTCTGTATCATATTGGCATTCTCCCCTCTCAAATTCTGGCTCTAGATTTTTCCATCCCTACACCACTTAAGTAAAATGGCCCCACTTGCTACATCAATGTTATAATGTTAATATCTGTGTGATTATGTTGACTTCATTCTTCAGTTCGTGCTCTGGATTTCTCTTCTGCTCCTGTATTTAACTAATCCCATTCTGCCTTTATCTCTTGTTCTATTCATGTCTCCAGCTCTGTACTTTAACATCTTTTTTTTTCTTGGAGACTTGAAGAGTCCTACAATGAACCTCTTACTCTTATCCTACAATACCTTTCCTTTATTAATTCCTCTGGGTGGTTCCCCCCCTCCTGCCCCCTTTTATCCTTTGTAGTCTTGAAACAAAGCTGAGTCATGGTCTCATTTCCTTTTACCAGCTTTCTTTTCCCACTTACTATTTCTTATTGCTCCTTTTGTTCATTGCTTAATATTATGAAAGTCATCTGTCCCATTCACCGAACACCCACTGCAAGCTGAAATTTATCTTCTGTATTTTCTTCTAGAAGCTCTTCCAGAAAACCTCGAATTCTCTTATACACTTCCTCTCTCTCCCCAAAAAAGCTCTTCCCTATATTCATTTAGACAAATGAAAATAACTCATTTGTTCCTCTTTCCCCTTCTTTTATATGCCCTTGAAATAAAACCAGCTTTGTCCACCTCCTTACTATTCTGTCCTGCCCTTGGGCAATCTGTCAACTGTAAGCAGTTGATGTTGTTTAGCTTTCACATTTACACCTTTCTCATTTAGGTGTTACCGACTTCACATTGCATTCAAGACTTTCTAATTAAATCTCTGTGTCTTCCACTATCTCTAAATGGAATTATCTACCGTATGGTTAATCTCAAGTCCCCTTTTGACATAATTTGATTCCATATTGATCATCTCCAGGCCCGACTCCAAAATGGTCAGCATCTTTTGCTCAGGTTATTTAATACCTCGTGAAGCCTTTTAAAATAAATAACAAAGTCTCCTATATCTAATCTTACATGCAGAAACAGTATCTAAAATAAATTCATTTTCTCTGCTGATCTGCAATGTCATGAGGACATTTGCTCCCAAGAATCTGAGTTATAGAAAATATGTTGAGTTTATTGAGTTTGTTCTTGGTAAATTCATAACTATGGTACCCACCCTTTGCTTCTCACTGGGTAGCTTTCCTTATCCCTGATACAGACAACTGGGAAGTGTGGGGTTGGAGCACAGACAGGTGTCACTTAGGTTCTAGTTGGCCTTAGTGGGTTTGCATTCTGGCCCTGCCACTAGCTGCAGGACCTTGAACAATTGACTTCATCTATACTTCCGTTTCCTCATCAGCAAAATCAGGATGATAAAATGTCTATCTTTTGGTGTTGTTGGGACATGGAAATGAGATAATATATGCAATTGTCTTTAAAACAATTCTTAACACACAATAAGTGTTCATTAGTTGTTAGCTAGTGCTATTCTTGCCACACATCTTCTAATCAGAGTCCATGCATTGATCTTCCCTTACTTAATTAGCCTAAGTTGTTTTCTATTGTTTTTCATCTCTCAAGTCCTTTAGACCTTACAGAAATACCTCTTTTTCCTCTTCCTCCTCTACTTCATCTAGTTACCCTGCCCTTACTTTTCCTCATCTTCCTATGAATCCTTTCCTGTTTGTGCCTGACAGGTGGCAACCACCATCCAATCAGACAGTCTAGGGAGAAGAAAAAAAACATGTGGACACCAAATGTCTGAGGATGACTCACTATTGTAGAGGCCTCCCTCCCTCCTGCATGCAAGCATCTATGTTTAATTTGCACAATATGCCTCAGGGGGGTGAATGAGGAGAAAGTCAGGTGCTTTGACAAACACAGAGACTTAGGGTAGAGCAAGATCAGAAGATTGTCATCAGAGAAAGAAGGACATCAGGGTTGAGTGGGACATGGGCCATCCTAATGGGAAAAGGGATGAGGGTCAGTACCCACTCATCCCTGTGCCCAGTGGCCTCATTCTCTTAACTAAATGACAATTTCAAGGTGAGTAACCCTTGAGCCTGGGAGCGGAGTGCTAGGGCAGGCACAGGCCATAGAAAGATCAGTCCAACAAGACTATCCTGGCCTCTGGCCCCAGGCAGGTAAATCCCCAGGGGCTGACTGCTCTTCATTCTCTCCACTTTCCTTCCAAATTCTGTGTGATTTGGAAGGACCATCTCTACCTTACAGTTAATATGAGGGTTTCTTGCGTGTCTACAAAAAGCCCATTTAGTCTTTTAAATTTAGAATGGATATTCTATTTATTATAATAACTCCTAAAATCTAGCTCCTCAAGTTAAGTTTAGCTTACAAATATAAATCATTTGTGTAAGTGTAGCAGATTTTAGCTATCACCTTTAAGGGGTCTTTGATACTTGGCCCCAATTTACAAATATTTTAATTCTAATATTCTAATAATGAGTTAAATAAGGATGTAAGTGCTCATATTCAGAAGAGTGTGAAAATTTGGGAGCTATGGGCAGTGGGTACAGGAACTTGGGATGGGAGAGGGTTGGAGAGTGGAGAATACTGGGGAGGGACACTGCAGCCAGGACTTAGAAGAAATGACTGGACCTTGCAGGACGTCAGGAAGAGAAACTCTGTTTTTCAGCCATCAGCATTACCACTTCTCAATGCCTGGGGCTAGTCACTGACCAGTGACTCCACATGCGCAGATCTGAGTTACCTGTGAGTTTATGAACAATCCAAGTGACCAAAATGAATAGGGATGAAAAGGAGTCCTTAGTTAACAGACCAAGAAACAATAGCTGATAAAAGAGAGAATTAATATTTCTGAGCATACTTTGCTCATTAGGCCTCCTAATGCTGTGAGGTCATCATTATTCTTCTCATTTTATGGATTTGGAAACTGTACCTCAAAACCATGTTTCTAGTAAGTAGTGGAGACTGGATTCATTTTGTATCTTAAATACTTATATCTGTCTTGTTAAAAACTATTTATAAACATCTTGCAAAAGTGTTGCAACTATCTAATCCAAATTGGATCATATTGTGACAAATTGGATCTTGTGACCTTTTGCCTTTATCATCTCTCAGCCCCTAGTCCACAATGACTTTTTCCAAAACTGCCAAATCAGACTCATTATCTGAGTCTCCATGGAGCAAAAACAGGCAAGTCTAATACTGAGAATTTCTTAGGAGGAAAACTACAGGAAGCAGCTGGTTCTGCTATAACTATAGTTATTACAGTCGCTGAAACAAGCAGAGATTTGCAAACTTGGAGATGGAGGAGGCCTCCAGTGGCTCAGCTGGGACCCTGGCAACTCATATCAGCAATGCTGTTGGAATCCCACTTAATGAGGCCTAACAGGGAGGGAAGGACATGTAAGCTCTGCAGGTCCTAGAGCCGTTGGGTCCATGAACAAACTCATTTGTCAATTTTTGTCTCCAGCTGGGTATGTTGCCCCTTTTAAAAGCACATTACGAACTTGGAGAGAATGTCTCTTCTTTTCAAGCATCCATGGGGAATTGCCAAAATATATGATGCACTAGGCCTCAAATTTCAAATGGAGACTTGTGCAAGCCACATTTCTTGACTACAGATGAAACAAAATTAAGAATGAATAACAAAAGATTAAAATAAGACATCTCAATTTGAAAAATTGAAAGTATTTTTCTTATTGGTAAGGACATAATTGGTAAAAAAAAAAAAAAAAAAAAAAAAGAAGGAAAGAAAAGAAAGAAAAGAAAAAAAAATGGAAGTAACCTGTAAAACAATATCGTAGAATCCATTTTCTGCTTATATTGTTGACTCCTGAATTGAAAATTAAGCTTTTAGAAGTTGGCATGCTCCTGAAAAAACTAACTTCTAAAATTCGAGTACCAAGTACCAACTGGAGATCTTATGATCTAATAGTGTTAAAGTACTTTGGAAATTCCTCCTAAGTGGTGACTCATGCGCTACTAGTTAGGGAATCTCTGGGCCAATTCTCAGGTGTTTGAGGGAGAGTTCTATAATTGGTTCTGAATCCCTTTGTCTGTGATTGCTATGCAACATTAAAAAGGTGAGAGGATGCTCCTTGTTTGTAAAGGGTTTCCAGTGAGAGCAGCTTACCCTTAATGGTGATATTCTGATTTGCAGTCTCTTCTTCATCGCAAAAGTAAATTTTCTTATCAAATTAAAAAGATTAATGTCTATTGCTACATCTTGAGTGCTCAGAATTGAGGAGAAATGTATAGAGTGCTGGACAGTGCAACAGTGAACTGACTGCCACCATGGCAGCAGGTGGGAAACCTCATTTACTCTCTACCACAACTTCTTAGCCCACTGAGGTAGGAGATGGCAGAAAATGCAGAGAAAATTAGCTGGGCAATGGCCTATGGGGAAGCTAAAAAACCTTATAGGTACGGTTACCACAACTTCTGTATTAAATATTGATGTTACAACTATGAGCATGAAGCTGGACTCTCTTGGAATATTTGGAGTATATGGTTCCCTCATTCCACGAAGTCTTAATAAGAAATTAAACTGTGTCCCAGGGAGAAGAAAGTCTGGTAGCTGTGCTTGGGGAATCTTGAGGAAGTTGAAAAGTAGACTAATGATTTTAGAAATCTAAGAAAACAAATTTGAAGAGAGGTGTTTAAAATTATTTTTTATTAAAAATGTTTATTGTACAAAATTTGGAATATATAAAATAATATAAAGAAAATAAATCATCTGTAATCTCACCACTCTGAAGTAATATCCTGGTATTTTGTTGTGTTTTCTTCTAATCTTTTAATATTGAATATATAATTTTTAAAAATTATAGTAAAATACACATAACATAATTTTTTCTTTTTAATCATTTTTAAGTGT
This sequence comes from Pteropus alecto, assembly GCF_000325575.1. Classification (NCBI taxonomy): domain Eukaryota; kingdom Metazoa; phylum Chordata; class Mammalia; order Chiroptera; family Pteropodidae; genus Pteropus; species Pteropus alecto. The sequence continues at coordinate 26,328,211 of NW_006439568.1, read as the reverse complement.
ACAGTTCAGTGGCATTAAATACATTCACATTGCTGTGCAGACATCATCACCATCCATCTCTAGAATTCTTTACATCTTTCAAAACTTGTACTCTGTACCCATTAAACATTAATTCCTCATTTTCCCCTCTCAGCCCCTGGCAATCATCATTCTACTTACTGTCATACAATTTTAATTGAATATATCATTTTTATTTAAAATTAAAATTATACTGTATATAGAGATTTGTGCCCTGCTTTTTAAAATTAATATTATATCCCTCACATCATTATTCTCACCAGTGTCATTTTGCAATATAGTCTACTACATGGATATTCTTTTTTTTCTCTTTTTCTTTTAAAATTGTCCATATGTAGACTAGTACAAAAAGTTTTTGTAAGAGAAATTCTGTAGAGTGTTTTAAGTGACTCCATAAAATTAACAGCTGTTGAAACATGTTTGACAAAACAAAATAAATTCTGTCACTTAGTCACATGGCTTCTTAGTTTTCTATTTTGATAGAGAAGCTACACTTGTTAGAATAAAAACAAAAGAAAAATGCTTAACTACTCTATAACTTAGTCAATTTTCTGTGACCATCTTAATATGATAAATCTGTGTGCCATCACTGTATATTTTCTCTAGTATGATTGTTTAAATAGTAAAATAGTGGGTTGTAAAACACAAAGGGATTTATAGGTATGAATAACACTATATTTCCTAGGAGAGTTATAAGATTTTTAGCTTTACTTCCACTATTTCTTGTTTGGAACAACTTTAGACTAAATTCAGAAATACCTGGGTGGTTGCTCTTAACCCAAAACACCAAGAGGAAAACTTTCCACTTGCGACGTGAGAACAGGAACGCAGGAAAGTCCTCCTTTGGAGGCTAAAACGACAAGGCAGAGGCCTGGTTTGAGCTCCGCCCACTCCCTCACCCCCTGGCTCAGCTGTTAAGGTGTTAACATTCGTTCTACAGTGGTATCGGGATCTCCCTTTGGCGGGCACCCAGCTGCTTGGTCCTCGGGACCTGGTCCGCCCTTTCCAGGAACTGGAGTGGGAAAGAGCCAAGCTTACAGCTGTGAAGAAGGTGGAATAGAATCCCTAAATCCTAAACATCTAGTTCCTACTAGGGCCTCATTCCTTAGCAAGCCCTTTCCTAGGACCCTGCACTATGAAAAGAACAAAGCGTCTTTGTCCTTTAGACCTTAGAAAAAATACACGCAGGCTTAGTCTGCTAGGTTCCAAGCATGTTAAAGCAGGCCAGTGCTAATAATGTCTTGCCTTCCCAGAAATGGTAGGTTTCAGCCAGCACTGTCCTCTAACATAGAGACCTCAAAGTATGTAGTAGGATTGAGGCTTCTCTTCATGTGTCAATGCCACAACATTGCCAGTGTTGTGGGGGCATTACCCCAATCCAAGGAGAACTTTTTTCTTTGAAAGTTGGCTTCTCTCTCAGGGTCTGTTCTTATGGGCTACCACCAGCCACCATCAGTTTTCCTGGGCTTCTGGCTAGCGGACAAAAATGGCTGTGCCCATTATGCCAGCCTGCACCTGTTCTCCACTCCCTTGCTTCCCCTGCCTGGCCCAAACTTTTACAATTCATGCAAGGGGCTGGCTGTGACAACTTCCTAGTCATTTCCCAATCCCAAATAGAGAGGAGAGTTCTTCTAACAATGGTTTCTGGACACCAGCCTCTTGAATGTTCCACTTTTTCCATCTCTTCACTCCAGGTTACAGAGCACAAGCTTTCTTACTGGGGCTTGCTGGAGGCACAAACCCTCTCTTGCTGTTCAGTTCTACTCATTCCTAACAACCCCACTTCTGTCACAGCTCCAAAACATTTCATATAATAGAGCATCTCCAAGTGCCTATAAAATAATCTACGAGCAGAACTGTGGCCTCTGATGCTTTTTCTGATGCCTTGAGGAGAGCATCTGCAAATGTGCTTTCCCAAGCCCTTTTCCTTCAGCTGAAGTGTGCTGAGCCTCTTCTATGTTGGCCTAGGCTGCAAATAACTGTTCCTAACTCATATGTGAGGCTTTGGAGTGAATTTGGAGTCTCTCTGGTCTAGAAACTGATTTCAATAACCAAGGAAGCCAAACTCTAAAGGCTCAATCCCAGGACAGTCCCTACCTTTCTTGGCTCCTAATCAGTGCCTGCCTTCTCTCGCTCTGTGTAAAGGATAAATAAGCAATTACAAAACATCCCAAGATGAGGATATCCGTAAGAATTAGGTTTAGAAATGATTTCCTCCTCAGGATGCCGTCTGCATACAAAAAATAAACAGAACAATAGCAAATAGAAGGACAAAGCAAATGATTGAACTTGAAAGCAAGTTTTGCTCCACAAAAACTGTGATGGAACTGTGGTTGGATTTTTTCCACTTAAAGAAAAGGAAAAAAAAAAATTAATAGTGAAAAGGAAATGATCTGATTTGATAAAATGTTTGGTCTAGAGGACTACCCCATGTAAACTGATGCAAAGTTGCCTCTGACTTCCTGAATGAATATATTATGCCTTTGAATATACTGTTTCTGATTTTCTATAGGTTTTAGTTTCACTTGCTACGTTTTTTTTGGTATATGTTAAAGCAATTTATCCTGTAGGTTAGAACTAGCCAGTTTTCGATTGAATATCTTTAGAGGTTACATTAATTCAGAGGTGTTGTGAAATAATTAGCTAAATAATGCAGCTTTCAATGGAATATATGCCCGGAAACCTTTGAATTAAAAGATTCTGGCTCAAAATATCTATTATTTCCATAGATGAATACATTGTTTTCTATTTTTGTAGGCATTTCCTGTTTAACTTTCACAAACTCTATGATATCGGTGTGACTATTGTTTTGTTGATTCTTGTACTGGGACAAGCCAAAGCTCAGAAAATCAAGTTCTTTTTCTACTTCTCCTCCACCCTACCCCCTCCCCTTGCCCCAAGGTCACTATGAAAAGCAGGAATAAAATCAATGTTGGCTGCCTCCCAGCTTAATGTTCCATACCTTGGGTGAAGCCGGATCTTGGAGCACTTTTTATTTACCTACTCATTTAAGCAATCTAATTCTGAGTCAGGTAAATATGCTTGAGGCAAATTAAAACCAAGTGTTTAATATGCTTATTTTCAGAATGATTTTATTTACAGTAACTGTTTTCCAGTTTTGCATGCAATACATTATGTTCTTAGCAGGGCAAAGAAGTCTATTTAAACACCCCTTTCTGGTGACTTAGTCTATTTTCTTTGCATCTGATGATAACATCTGGCAGTACCCAAAGTTCCAATCCCGAGTGATTCACATGATGCACAATGTCACCCTTGTCTGATTTTCTTTTAACTAGGATTGTCTAATAGGAACTGTCTAACAGGATTTGGGCTGAGGAATTTCAACAAACCTAATAGTAGAATCTTAGATTTGGGAGGAAATTTAATAGGTCATTTAGTTGAACTTCCTACCCAATGCAGTAATCTCTTCCATAGTTTACCTAACAGTGACCAATACCCTTTGCTCCCCAACACCACTAGGGACAGGACCCTCACAATAAACAAGGCAGCTCGGTTCACTTTGAACACTGAATCGCTGGGAAGTTCTTCTTCATGCTGTCGTGATGAACTGAGATTTTGTCTCTCTATAACTTTCATCCGTTAGTGCTAATTTGGTCATCAGATGATAAATTATATTATCATCATACAATTCAAATTGACCATAACATTCAAATTCTTTCACATGATGAAAATGTAAATACTTCTCATACTGCCTCCTAAGAAGATGACTTTTTTATGGGTAAACATTTCTTGTTCCTTTAATTGTTTCTTCTCCTTTTGTGGTTTATGTAATCGAGATTCTGCCAGAGGCAAAAATCTAACTCAAAATGGCTTAAGTAAAGAAAAAAATAGTATTGGCTTATGTAACTGAAAAGTCCAGAGGAAGAGGTGGCTTTTGGACCAGCTAGTGCCATCAGGGCCTGGTCTCACTTGCCATCTGTGTCATTCAGAGTCTCATCGGAAG
>NW_006439568.1:26308898-26323279 GCF_000325575.1 Pteropus alecto | reverse complement strand
TACACATCATTTGAATAGGGAAGGTTTAATCTAAAGAATTATTAACTATAACGAGATTAGAGTAAATGAGGGATTTGCTAGCAAGAAATAGAGTTCTAAAAAATTCAGGAATAGCAGATACAAGGAACAATACTACCCCTAGGGCTGAGATAGAGCACCTAAGAAAGAGCCAGGTACTCCCAAACCCCCACCCCAAGTTGAGATCCAGACCTTGTTGGAGAGGGCACAGCTGTGTCTCACTGATTGACAGACAAGTCACTGTCAAGGCATTTCAGTGAAACTTGCTCGAAACCTACCCCCTGGAACTTCCTGGAAATTCATCCTCTAGGATGCTGGAGAAAGCTGTAAACGAGAAAGTGTACCTGAAGGAGGTGCCAGGATAAGCTGCTGGCCACTAGATGCTGCTAGCACTGAAGGAACCAGATATTAGAGAAGCCTTTGATGCTGCAAAAGCCAGACACTCGAGCAGGGACCTGCATTCCCAGTGAACACACTGGAACCAGAAAACAAAACCCTTTTTTGTGCCATGTTTCTCCAGTGCCCCCTACTGACAAAGTGTAGCATCATGACAGTTAGTAAAGAAAAAATATTTAAGGGCTCGCTGCATTTTTGTGGAGCAGACAATAAAGGGTAAGTTTGGAGCTAAGAGGTAATCAGTTTGATAACTGACACACCACCTTTACATTCTGTTTCTCTCTTTAGGCTCCATATACATTCTCCTTAGGGTGACAAAATGACTGTCAGCAGATCCAGGTTTTTATCCCTTCCCTTTGATGACTTCACTGGGAAGAGAATACTTCTCTCCCCCAATATTGTACCAGATTAAGTCTAATTGACTCTAGTTTGTCAAGCCTGTGTCACGTGTTTATTTCTGAACCAATCACAGGAGCCAGGTGGCTCTGTTGCTCTGGTTGGAAAGCCCTGAGGTTTCCTACCCTTGGAGTAAGGGCAACTCAAAAGTAACTCTTATAAGAAGGCAAAAATAACACTGGTGGTAGTTAGGAGCAGAGAGTGTGGGACCAGAGAAATCTAATTCAATTGCCTCTTTTCGTTCACTTGTAAAGTGAAAACAATAACACCTATGTCTACAGCATAGACATAGAGGAGTGGAACAAATCTTGTGTTCTTTAGTAGGTAGATGAATCTTAAAGAGAAGGAGAGGAGTGAGGTGATCCAGACATGCACGATCCCTTTTTCTAAACTCCCCCCAAAATAAGCTATTCTTTCCCTGGGCAAGAATAAGTGAGGGTGGGGCTAGAGGACATAAATGTGATTCTAACAGATTCACATTTCATAGCTTTTTTGTTCTCTTAACCAATTGGGTTTACCCATTAAGACTGTAGTCAACCAAATGTTAACTTCCCCCTTGGAGGAGGAGGCCAGGTGTCCATCAGAGCTGACTCTTGCCTTCATAAGGCTCCCTCAGTTCCAACCACAGCTCCTTTGGGTTATTTCCTGGGCACTTGTACTATTTTAAGTTTGAATTATTGCCAACATTTAAAGAATAGGTGATATCACACACATATATATAACAATCCCATTTTCAAGTTCTTTTGGGAAAAAAAAAATCAAGCAACTTGCCACCCTCATTCTCACATGGAAGTGATCAGTTGGAGTTGAGTAGTGGCTGCCAGCTTCAGATAGAGTGTGGTTTCTCCTATTTGCTGTGGTCCCCACTACACCCAGTTATTACAACTGGCCACCTCATTTACTTATCTGCCTGGCCAATGAAGGCATTTACATTTGTACCCTCCTGTACTAGATCCACTGTGATTACTGCCTTCCCAGTGATTCTGGGTGGCCTAGTTCAACCAGGTGGACACCTATCTGTACTCTTTTAGGTGGGGCTGGTCAACACTTACCAAATAGAGCCTAGAAAGGCCCAGGGAAAGGCTGGTCTATTCCTATGACTCTTAAAACAATAAAATGACAATAGGCATCTTACTTTTGCATTTAAGCATTGCTGCAGTGGTCCATCATAATCACCATGCCAAAAATAATTTAGAATGTCCACATTCACATTCATGAACATCAGATCACAATAAAATACACACAATACAATGCTCATAGTATTTATACAAAAAGGTGAGAAAGGGGAATTTGCTGGTAACTACTGATGGAAGATAATTCTTTATGGATCTTTTGTGTTTCCACATGGCTTGCCAGCAAAGATACTGACTTCCCTTTATTCTGGGCCATCTTTCTTAGCCTCATCTAAGGAAGTTTATATAGTGAACAACCTTGAAAGATAGAGATAGTGTCTTCTTGCAGAGCAAAAGCCAGGTATGCTTACAGTCCACTATAATAAAGATAATGTCTGCCCTGGAGCAAAAAGGCATTATTACTGCCTGTTATAGATGATCATTTCCTAAGCTTAGGCTGCTCATCCTGTACCTCACCCCATTGTGTGCACAACTGCCATTGGACTGTCTTCACATCACCCTGTCAAATGTTTCTTTATTTTGTGACCTTGGTCCCCTCATGGCAAAGTAAGATGGGCAGCACTTATCATGTGGCCTGGCTGGAAAGAGGGCTTGTTGGCAAGCCCTCCCACCTAAACAATCTTAAAAACATCTACTGATTTCACATTTATTAGGATGGCTATTATTTAAAAAAAAAAAAGTTAGTGTGGGTATGAAGAAATTGGAACCCTATGCATTGCTGGTGAGAATGTAAAATGGTGCAGCCACTGTAGAGGAAACACACTATATTGTTTTCTATAGAGAAGAAAATCCAGCATCACTAAGGCAATTCTCCTGAGAGGTGGAGTGGGGTTGGGGTGGGGGGATGGGAAATGACTGAGAGAGGATGCAGTGAGATGAACCCAGAAAGGGCATTAAATGATACCAGAGACTGTCCCCCAGATTGTATCAAAATAAAGAACCCAGAAGAATTGAATGAGCTTCAGACCAACATGGAACATTTAGCAGCTCTCCTCTATCTGTCTCTAAGCTTATGCATAAATATTCATATTTGTATATGTGTTTGGAGTCTGTAAATTGGAAGAGCATAAAAGTGCATGACATAGAGAAGGGCTGAGGGAAGTTGGTGCTGTGAGAAAGGGAGAAAACCTTGGGGAGAGCCAGGTGAGCAGCTGCTGATGCCCTGGGGGCACAGTAAACGAGACATTCCTCATTTCAGATCCTCTAGGATAGTGTTTCTAATAATGTGTCATGTGAGATTCTGGGTGCTCCATGTAAGAAAGGATTTGCTCTTCCAGTAAAGCTGATTTAGGTCACTATCCGCTCCCTCGTGCTTTTGCTGATAAAAAAATGAGCCTCCAATTGATGAAGTGAAAGTGATTTAGCTAAGGTTATCTCTGCCTCTTTTGATGGAATATTTTGCTACACTTCCGAACAATTTGAAGTTGTGTATCAGTGTGTCCATATAGGGATTCTTCTCCTTCTCTGTCTTCTTTAAATTACCTTTATTCGATTCTGTGGAAATGCATTCTTATTACTTCAGGTTGAGAGTCCTAATGACCCATCATATGTCGCCCATGGATCTGTGGCAGTTATTCCAATAATAGTGCCCTTGGTCCAAAAATAGCCAATAATGGTGACCAGGTGACCTTCGGGCGAGCGGTATATGCCTCAGAGATGGTTAAAGAAGCAAAAACTTCAGTTTGGGGTCATAGAACAAAATGGAAGAATGTATTTAATTCTATACCTGTGGTCTCATTAGCATCTTGCATCGCCAACAAACCATGCGCCAGACAGCACATGTTGTCTGCCTCCTACCCAGCAACCACCAAGATACCTTTGCAGAGCTCTGCACCAACAGACACAGTTTCATTGTGCTGTGAGGGTTGGTTCACGAGTGCCACTTGCTTAAGAAGCCAGATGGGCTATCTAAGATGTACAGTGTTGGACACATTCGGTAAAAATTATAGTAGTTTACACATACTAAGTGTTCGCTGCATCCCAGGCACTATTCAAAGTGCTTCTTATATATTTACTCATTTAATCTTCAACCCAATAAGGTAGGTATTATTATTATCCTAACTAAGCAGATATATAAACAAAGATAGAAAGGTTATGTCATTTATCAAAAGCAGCAGTCAATAAATGGCAGAGATGGAGTTTGAGTCCAGGAAATCAGAGGCAAGCATCTGTGTTTTTATTTATTTATTCTATTATTTTTTTTTACACCTACAGCACCCAGTCTTCCTAGGTGGTCTCCCATCCAAGTACTAACTAGGCCCAACCCTGCTTAGCTTCAGAGATTAGATGTCTAAGAAATCTAAGAATGTGGACTACATGGATTCCTGGAAAGCCTCTAGTCACAACACTAAGTAGAAAGAGTGCACAGAATTGTTCATATTGATTATGTGTTATTTTAAGGGATAATAAATTAATAAAGATTTGAAGAGTTTTAAGTTTTTTATGAAGTTTATGAAATTTATTCAAACATGCCTGTGCTTCCGGCAACAGCTTCCTGTCTTTGATCTTGCAAAGAGTTGCTCAGAACTGCCTAGAATGCCCTCCAATGACTCCTTTTGGTTTGCCTCTTCCTGCTCCTGTCTTTACTTGGTCTCTGATCCCATTCCTCTGGGCCTCTGCTCTCTTTATCTACCCCACCGCTACCTTGTTTAGATGACCTGTTAGAATAAAATTCCCAAGTTCGCTGGCAGCCTTGGCCAGTCTGAGACTCTTGCCCCCTCCCTTCAGAACTAGGAGGGAGAAACTCTGACTTCCTGCCCAGGTCACTCAGGGTCACACAAGCCAGGCCAACCCAGCAGGCTTCAGCTCCCAATAGGGGATCAGAGAGTTGGTATGATAATTCCTTTCCAGAAACACTTGGCTGAAAAAGTTACAAGTTATTTACTAATCAGTATAAGAATAACTGCATTCAGTCAGAAATTTTTCACAGCAACACAAATCTTAGAGCTGACACTGAATGTTGGGACCCAGAAAGGGTATTGTCCAATGACACTTTGATGTGGAGAAACAAATAAACAAACATGTCCTACAGGAGACTGAAGATAACATGGTTCTGATGTATAATTTTCCATTATATCAAACTATACAGTATAGGGTGGTGGGGGAGGGCAGAATAGTATAAGGATTTATTGAGAAAGACCAAACCCAGACTATGGAAAAAAAAAATATTATATACCAGTTATCCTACACATGGTCAGAGAGTCCATAAGTTTAAAAATATTACATGGGGGCCTCTATGTTAACTTTTAAATCCTCTGCCCATGGCTAACCCTTTTGTTCCTACTATCCAGTATACTTCTTCCTCTGCTTTGTAATACTGATTCCACTGGTTTCACTCCCTGGCTCTCCACAGAGTCCCACTGCTCTTAGAACAAAACCCAAGTTTCTAACTATGGTCAACAGAATAATGACCCCCAAAGATGTCCACATCTTAATCTCTGGAATCTGATTACATTCTCTTACTCAGCAAGAGACTTTGCAGATATGCTTAAATTAAGGATCTTGAGATGAGAAGATTATCCTGGGTTATCTGGGTGGGCCCAACGTAATCATAAGGATCCTTATGAAAGGAAGGCAAGAAGGCCAGAGTCAAAGAAGGAGACGTGATGACTTAAGCAGAGATGGGAGTGAGATGGTGGCCTCTAGAAGTTGAAAAAGAGATTCTCCTCTTGAGCCAGAGCAGAAGCCCAGGGACTTCATGGAGTCAGGGATTCCAGCCAGGACCCAAAAGGTGAAAACCTGGGAAGATTTCTTGAGTCCTGAGGCTTCCACATACTTGCCGTTCTTTCCCTGCCCACTTCACTGAGCTGATCTGCAGTGAAGCCTTGGCATGGAAAGGATGTATGTGCTTATGTAAGGAGGAGCAGAGACCAGGTAAGGCAAACAAATTAGTATCTCCAGTCCTGGTGAGGAGAAGTGAAGCCACAGAGAAAACTGGTAGTTTTGTCTTGAAAGAGAAGGGCCCTCAGCAGCTTGAGGCCTGCAGAAGAGAGGAAAGGGGAACCAGGGAGATCTACCTCAGCCTCAGCCAGATGCGCGGCCCCTGGGGCTTAACCACCGAACACCCGTGCTCCCCAGACAGGCAGGGGCAGGACAAAGTAAGGGGCGGCCTCAATTAAAGAAAGGGCAGCTGGTGCCCAGAATGTACCAGCGGTGACCTCTTCACCTTTTCCTCCCATGATAGCCATGTTTGCTGAAATTCAATGGCATTTCTGGTGCTACATGAAGCTAGCAGGTGTACTTTACAGGAACTTTTACATAAATCTGGTCCCAAGTGAATCATTATTCTATTACATTAGTCGTTGGCAGATGTCACATATATACAAAGCTGAGCTATTTCAGGGCTTGTACTTACGAGTCATTTGCCAACTTTCTGTATATATTTTCTACCACTACTCTATAATCACATTCCTTCATTCAGTGTATGCAGGTGACAGTTATGTTCTTACTTTCCTTTACATTCTTTTTTTTATTGTGAGATCAAAATAGCATTATCAACAAAAAAAGCAGATGTGGTTTTCATTAATATTTTATAGAGATTTATAAAACTAATTTTGACTCTAGTGCTTCAACTTTAATCTGAAATTACAAATTAGCTAATATAAATGCTCTTCTGAGATTTGCAAGAAGCAAAGGCATATATCAAGATAGACTTGCATTTGAAGGGCTTATCAAATTACGTGCCCATCTTGCCAAATTGCCAACTCTTCAAAAAAATTTTATTTTTAATAGATCTACTTCATCCATCATTGCTACTGAAGTCTAAAAAGTTTGTCCTGAACATCTCAGTTTTTGTCAACATCAAGAGGGCTGACAGAGAGAAGAAAAAATGTATAATGACCCAAGAAAAAATGGATTGGTGTGACTAAGAAGACCAAGTCTTTCATTTACTACACTATTTCTGGAAGGGCTCACTTGGCAACTTTTAAATGTTGTTATGTCACTTTTCTTGGAGGCTTCTCTAGCTGTTTAAATGTGGTGAGAGGATGAGAGATTTATAATACAAAGGGAGAGGGAAGAGTCTGGTTCCCCTGATTGAAAATTTTTCTGTTTCCCCCTTTCAAGTTACCTTGAAACCTTTTCCAGTTGACTAAGCCACAGTGGTTGGAGCTGTGTTGCACATATTCAGAGGCACATACACTTCCCCATTTATATGACCACAGCAGGAAGTTAGAAGCATAACTTTGACTCAACAAGAGTTTTTCTATTCACATGGTTTCCATACAAGAGCTCTCAGGCCTCTGATGAGGGTCTTCATACTTCTCAGTGGTACCCAACCTGATTGCTCAGTAGATAGTTTTGAGAGAAGCTTGGAACACAGAGAGCTGCCCACAGTTATTTATCCAGGCAGATGCCCTAAAATTACAGATATCTATGAGTTAACAGTTAAGGAACAGCACTTCTCAACAGCTGCAATGTGCTCAATTTTTAAGAGGTTTCCTATATGCTATAGATGGTGATTTTTGTTCTTCAGCCCTGACAACCCTGGCCCAGATCATGCCTTTTGTGGTGATTATTCTCAATATATTTTGGGCCCAGTTTAAGCATATTTTGAATGAAAACACATGTATTTTGGAGAATCAAAAGTGCCTGTATCAGAATTTTGGTATTATGAATTAGGAGTCTTTTGGTTGAAATCAACAGAAAACCTAACTTACACTGACTTAAACAATAAAGAGAATTCATCATCTCACCTAAAAAGGCCAGAGATTATTCAGGCTATAGATAAGGCTTGATGGAGTCAAGGTCTCGTTTTTCATTTCCTCTCTCTGTTCTGGCTTCTACTGTCTGAGATGAATCTGAAAGCAGACTTCCTCCATGGTCCCGAAACAGGGGCCAGCAGTCCTGGGGTTTTATGATTCCAATATTTCACAATGAAAAAGTGAAAGTAACATAAGGCTATAGTACACATCATCAGTGCTCATCAGCATATCATTTTTTTCTCCTTCCTCAATACACACATAAAACTACACTTCCTAGCTCATCTCTTCTGGGCCGATGTAGTGAAAAGTCCTATGTGAACTTTCAGCTCTCCCTTCCCCTTCAGGGTGATAGTGGGAGCCAGATATTGAGATGGTGGAGCCACAAGAGTAAAGCAGCCTAGATCCCTGAGTCACTGCATGAATGTTGGCTGCCTTGGAGATGTTCTGGTTATTGATTTCTGTGTATAGAATCACTCCAAAACTTGTGGCTTACTATTATCTCTAAGTTCTGTGTGGGCTGACTGGGTTCAGTGGAACAATTCTCACTAGGGTATCTCATATTGTTGCAGTTGTTTGTCAGCTGGAGCTGCAGTCATCCAACAGCACACCTGAGCTAGATGTCCAAAATGTCTCACGCTTCTGGCTAGAATTGATACTGATTTTTGACTGAGTGCTCTGGAGCTGTCAACCAGAGCAGCTAGGCTGCTTGGGCTTCTCACTACATGGGCTCTGAGAGGAAGTGTTGTAAGAGTATGTGTTTCAAGAGGCCCAGAAGGAATTGAAAGACTTTTTATGGCCTCGGTGTCCTGAACCATCTTTGCTGCCAAATTCTATTGCTCAAGGCAACTCACCAAGACCTGTCCAGTTTCAAAGGGAGGGGAATTAGACTCCCACTCTTGATGCAGGGAGTAGCATATGGTACAGGGAAGGAAAGTATTGATAGTAGCTATCTTTTATCATCTACTATACTTGACCTACAGTGGACTTCGGGTAAACAAAAACAAATTTTATGTTTTAAGCTATTGGAATTTTGGAGGGAGGTTGTTCCTTTAGCATAAGCCTAGACTAAGCTGATTAATAGAATGGAAATTATAGAAAATATGGAAAAGACCGAAAAGAAAATAACTATGATTAACCTTTTATATATTCCCTTCTTGTCTTTTGTACATATTTTTATATAGTTATCATGCCATGCAGACAAGTTTATGTTTTTCCCCACTTAGCATTATAACATGAACATATCTCTTTCTTATCAAGAAGTCATAGTAAAAATTTTAAATTATCGAATACTATTTCATTGTGACAAAATACTCAATTGCTCTCATATATCTGTGCATAAAGCACTATTTCTTTATTGGATTATATTCACTCATCTTTAGTACCTTGCTTGGAAAGGTTTTATTCTAGTAAATTTTTTGAGAGCATCCCTAACTGTACTCTCATTCCCCACCTCTCTGTAGACAATGCCCAAATTTAGCTTTTTGGTGCTGATCTCTCCCCTTACTCTGGATTTGACTTCAATACTTGGTATCGCTAACAGGTATTTCAAACTAAATATGTCAAATGATTCTCGATTCTCTTCCCATTTTCTCAAACCAGCTCCTTTCTCAGGTATCTTTATCTTATTAAATGGGGCTGCAACCATCCCAACTGGTCAAGCCTGAATCGAGGAGTCTCTCTCCATTCACCTTCTTGCAGTCAGCTTAGCAAGTCCTACTGTTACCCGTGCTTAGGTGCCTGTGTTGTGAGAGTCTGAGGCTAGGTCCTTGGGTCCCCCACAAAAAATTGGCTTGCAGGTCCACACTCAGAGAAGACAGAGCAAACGAAAAGTAGCAAACAGTAGCGATTTTATTAAGTAAAGCAAGCAAAGTATACTTGGGAGAAAGTCCAAGGGGGCAGCCAGATAAAAATCCAGTGTGCTGAAAAATTGAGTGTCCGGGTTATTATGGGCCATAGGATTTCTTTGTTCTCCTTGGGTTCCCTATCTCGAATGGTGCGAATTCACTGCTCCTCCATCTGACCCGCCTACGCCAAGCTAGGGCCTGGGCAGTGTGTGCCAGCAGATGGGCAGTCCTAAGCCTGACGGTGGGGATTTTGAGGGAAGGCACATGCTCAGTTAACTAATTTTATTAACTAACTTACCGGTCGAGTGCGCCCAGAGTAATGATCATATGATGGTCATCTGTAGTTAGCGCAGGAAGTTGGGGTAGGGACCGTAGAAGCAAGAACAGTCAGTGCCAGGCGCTGCTGGTTATCGTACCTGCCTATCTAGTTTGGCTATGAGTTCAACTTCGATATCCTGTTGTGTACATTCTTCTGCTGAGCTGGTCTCTGGGTTTCCTTAACCCTTCATGGTCCCTCTCTCTCTGGCTTATATCTACCTACTTACCGTGTCACTACCTGTTCTATCACCAAAATATACCTCACTTGTCTATTTCGCTTCCCAAAGCTGCCACCCTAGTCCCATTTATGGTCATCTTCCCCTGAGCTTCTGTAATGGCCTGCTGAGAGTTCTTCCTGCTTCCATCTTTACTTTCCATTCTGAGTTAAATCTGTTAAAACTAAATCAAATATTATCACTCTCCTGCTTATAATCCTTCAGTTCAGGCACTTCTGGTTCAGGCCAGAACACTTCTGGCCTCTGCCTACCTCACATGGCTCTTTATAGCTGCTCCTCCCTCAGCCACATTGATCTCTATAGTCTGACTTCACTATAAACTCTTTCTACCTCGGAGCTTTCACACGTGTTTCTTCCTTGGCCTAGAATGCTTTTCTCCAGCTCTACCAAGAGTCACCTCTCTCATTTTTCAATTCAGTTGTCATCTCCTTAGAGAAGCAGTATGAATCATCCTATCTAAAATACCCAGTCATTTTCCATTCATTACTCTTCAATGGCTCCAGGACTTTTACAGGAGTGTAGTTTAGTGGCAATAATCTGGTTGAGAGTGTGCGATGGTATGAGGGGCTGGTGGTGACTTTAGGCTAGGACACTTGTCTTGAAGATGCATTTGCATAGCAATTTACATGAGATGGAGAGACTGCCAATTGTTCTTCTCAAAGAGTAGTAGTGGTGGTGGGATTGATGAATATTATTGGGCTAAAGTACCTCCCATTCTAACAGTCCTAAGTGATGTCATGGTACTTACCATGCCTGTTTCCTTTATTGCACTCATCACTGTCTGCAATTGTCTCATTTATTATCTGTCTTTTCTCCTCTTGCTGGAATGTAGGCTCCATGAAGACATGATCCTTGTCTGTCTTCCTACATATCCCATGCTGTCCCCAACTCTAAGAACAATACCTAGCTCATAGCACTCAGTAGATATTTTCTAAACAAATGAGTAAATTGATATATAAATAAGTAAGACTAATTCATACTATCTTTTCTTTCCTCCTTAACCTTATCCCCAAGTGAAAGATTTCCATGGATTATTTTAGTCTTCAAATCCATGATGTATATATTCACATTTCTATACATATACATCATACTCCATTTCTGGGAAAGTAGAATATGTATCAAGAGTCTTCTTGAAGGAAAGCAGTGGCTAAGAGAAAATTAGATAAAGATATGCTGAGATGATATGGAAAAAATAACAGGAAAACAGTTCAGTACTTGGAGAAAGCAGGAAGATGGTGCTGCATGGCAGGAAGAGGCCATTCACAACTTTGTATCACCATCAAAAAGCTATTTAGTGTTTTCCAGATCAACATTTCTTTCCAACCCTTAGGAGTTTTGACCCCAACTTTAGAAGCAGTCCTCTGCTTTAAGTTCTATGGTCTCTGGCTGTGAGCCCATGTCTTTTGCTTCTGTTCAACATTTCTAGGCTGCTTTGGCTGCTTTGCCACTCAGTTTCATTTCCAAATTTGGGTTTCCTAATATCTGAGTCATAATGCAATAAATAGTGATTGTATGTGCTGAGGCCCAGTTGAGGAAGAGCAGGGTAACTTCCTTGTCAGTTTGGACCTCTTCTCCAAGTTACTCTCGGCTCACCCACCTTGCTCCTCTTCTAGAACCAGGCACCTTGTTCTATCTGTCCGGGTGCCCACCAGGCATAGTGGCTGAGCTAGAGCTAAGAAGTGAAGAAACACTGGGTAGGTTTGGATAGAATCTGGGCGAGAGATGGGTATCAGGGGCAGCTCCATACAGAGTCAGAGGAAAACCAGGTGAGTAGTGCGATTGGCTGGTTGCAGCTGAATGACAGCTTGTTTACTTAGGGTTCTTCCTGCCTGTGAACATTCTCTAATGAGCAGAGTCAGTAGAGAGGCACAAATATGGAGGAACGACCTTTGTAGGAATAGGCCAGGGAACTGTGAATCAGACCTGGCAAGGTTCAATTTACTATTTCCTGCTTTTGTACGTAAGTGATAAAAATTTGTATTTTATTAATAATTTCAGTAGAAACATTTACTATTATCACCATATCTACTGTTTTTTGAGCACCTACAATTTGCCAGGCACCTACTACTTGCACTATGCTTTACTTATATTATCCCTAATCTTTATAATCCTAGGGAATAGGAGTTATTTTTCCAATTTTGCAAATTTTACTAGTAAGAAAATTGAAGCACAGAATAGTTAAGTCACTTATGCAAGATTATATAGCTAATAAATCGCAGAATCAGAATTTGAACCCAGGTCTATCTGGTTTTAAACTATAAAAACATTCTTTTTTTAATTTGAAAATAACTTTTAAATTAAATCATGCTTAAATTTCTTCTTATAAAAGTATAAATGACCTATTTTTAAGAGCATTTTAGAAAAATATATTGCTTTTTAAAATATATTCTGTTGATAATATTTGGATTTAAAGTTTCTGTTAAATTTTATTTAATTTAGCATCAACTTTTAAAAATTTAATTCAATGTTCTAACTTTGCAGGTCGTTTTTACTTATTTCGAGCTAGTTTTGTAGAGGTTAACTACTTGTCGAGGTTAATGTTTTGTCATTTACAGGAGTTAATGTTGTGGAATAAGGCATTTGTTGTATAATTTTCCTCTACTGGCAGGGGAGGTTCTGTGTAAATAATTTAGGAATTTTCTACAAAATAAAGCAGCCATTGTGTCCTTTTGTGTATTAGTATTTGAATATGATTTCTACTTCAATGAAAAACTTACCCATGATTGTGCCTTAAAACAATAAGGAAAAAATAAAACAATATATTCTTATTTAGAAGATTGGTAAAATACAGAGAAGAAAAAGAAAAAAGAATCATAGATAACCCAAAGATAAAAAAAAATTAATACAGTGTATTTTATATATCTTTTTTATACAAAAGTTTACATATTTTACATGTAATTCACTAATCTACCTGGAATTTATTTTAATATAGGGTGTTAAACTTTATGTTTCTGATATGACAGAGATGAGCATGAAACTAGTTTCTTAGTTTTCAATATGACAAATAAATTATTTTCCTGTTGGAAATACATAAACTTAGTTTGGAGTGAGGTAAATCTTCATCAATTTATATCTATTGTTGGGAAAATTGACAGGATTTCTTGTGTATACTAGGTTTATATGTTAAAACTCCCAAGATCAAGATCAAATTTCTGCCAAGAAAATTTAATTTTTTAAAATACAGATAAGCTTCTCTGTTCAAATTTAAGTGTCATTTTCTGATTCTTAGGTAAGATAACTTGACAGATGGTTAAAAGAGCAGTAGTCCGAGAAATATGATTTACAATATATCTTTCAAGAAATGAATTAAAATGCCTGCCAAAAAGCTTTTAAATAACTCCTCAAGCTTAAATTTCAACCTCTCCAAGATACATATGCAATTATTTTTTCATTTTATTATTTTAAATAGACTTTATTTTTTAGAGCAGTTTTAGGTTCACAGCAAAATTGAGTGGAAAGTACAGAGAGTTCCCATATACTCCTGCCCTCACATATGCACAGCCTCCCCCCACCCCATATCAACACCCTGCACCAGAGTGGTACATTTGTTACAACTGATGAACTTACATTGACTTGTCAATATTATTTAAAGTCCATTGCTTACATTAGGGTTAGCTCATGGTGTTGTATAGTCTATGAGTTTTAACAAATGTAAAATGACATGTATCCACCATTATATAGTATCATACAGAATAATTCCATTGTCCTAAATATCCTGTGTTCTGCCTGTTCATTCCCCACTCCCCACCAATGCTTGGCAACTACTGATCATTTTACCATTTTGCAATATTTTTAAGAAAATCTTCTACATCATTTAATGGAGAAACTTTTCTAAATGATCTTCTAAGAGCTGACTATAAGGCCTTCTGATAAAACAGCATTGAACTGTATTTCCATGGGTCCTGGGCCTTCCTGCTTCAAAGTAAGAAGTGTTACGATGTGATTTGGGGATGTGGTTATAACTTTGATTATTATGTTTACATAATGAATTTTTATAAGGTATATAGTATCTGTTCCCACGTCCTGCAGCCCAGGATTTGCATCAAATGTGATTGTGCCAGACTGGTTTATGGGACACAGTGGCCAGCGAAGCCACAAATGTCTGTATTTAAATGTTTAGAAAGACATCTTGTGTATGATAGCTTGTTTTCTCATAGCCAGGGAGCATCTTGTCTTTTGTAAGAAGAGTAAAATCATTTTTTTGTTTAGAAAAAAAAAAGCATAAAATGTATTGGTTTTTAATCATGTAGCTGTCAGTCCAGACCTATTTTGAGGCTAGATATCTAAGACACCTAACCTAGTTTGTCTTGCATTATTCAGTATAGTTTATTTAGTGAT
>NW_006439568.1:26303086-26308581 GCF_000325575.1 Pteropus alecto | reverse complement strand
GGGGAAAGTAATTTCAAACTTACAGTTTTCAAGAATAGAAATAGTACCAAAAACACCCATATACTCTTTACCCAGATTCATCTACTAACATTTTACATCATTTGCTTTATCATTTATGTAGGTAGTTTCCCTCCTTTATATATAATATTTAATTATATGTTATACGTGAAATTTTTTCTGAATCATTTGAGTGTAAATTATATACATGCATGGTTCTTTACCCTAAATACTTTAGATTTATTTATTATCTATACCTGGAATTTATTTTAGTGTAGGGTGTTAATTCCAAGAATAGGGATATTCTTTTATATAACCAGAACAGTAAATTTAATTTCGGCACATTGTTTTTTATCTAATTTTCTGTTCATATTCCAATTTTGTCAATTCACTCGATAATGTTCTTTGTAGCATTGTCCCCTTCCAGTACAAGATCCAGTCTAGGGTCAGGTATTGCATTTAGTTGTCACGTCTCTTTCGCCTCTTTTAACCCGAAACATTTCCACTACCCTTTTAAAGAATATACTCCTCATTCCCCTTTTAGAAATAGAATTTTTTTTTCAGGGTTGTCTGACACCCAGAAGTCTAGAGAAAACAGCCCCCTGTGATCTGAGTAGCCTGTTTGAAGTTATACTGGAGAATAATGATTTCTCCTTTTCTTCTGCCTTTTGAATCTCACATATGTGTCTCCACTGGAAGAATTTAACCTGGAATTATTCAGGAAAAAGTCCTCTGGAAAACAGAGTTCTAGGCTTTCTCCCCATAGTACAGAGGAAAATGTAGAAAGGGGTGGCAATAATGCTGAGTGCACCACTGACAAGCTGGCACACACTTTTGTCCTGTTCAGACCTTGGGATAGAAAGGAGAACAAGACAGTAAGCTGCCTGCCCTCATGGAGTAAGTTTTCGGAGAGATCTGTAAGTACCATGGGGGAAATACATAGGGCTGTGACATAGAATAACAAGGCCACTCTCTAGGACACAGACACCTAAAAGATGACAAGGAGCCACAGCTCTGTGAAGGGCAGGGAGGAGTGAGTTTGTGGCCAGGGCAGTAGGACCCGTGGCAAAAAAAAGAGCTTGGTATACTTTAAAAATGACTGATGGTCCACATGACTGGAATTTGGTGGAACTTGGCATCATTTCAAGGTGGAGAGGATGACAGAAGCTGGACTATGATGAGCCTTATAAGACCTGATGATTAGCTGGTATTTTGTTTCTAAGTGAAATTGAAATGTTCCTACACTATATGGCAAGTTAAGAAAAGGCATCTACTCCTCAAAGCATTTCACTAAAATCTACCAGAGGATATTTGTAATAAACACAAAATTTCCAGTGCTCCAATGTGAAAAGCACGCTTCCACAGTGTTGTTCTACTGCAACCTGTATAATTGTGTGTGGTAGTGTCTGTGGAGAGCCACAGAAGGGTTTCTGTAGAGGAGTGATATGATCCTATGTGGTCCTGTGTAGAAGGACAGAGTTTTGGAGGTAGATCCTACAATACTTTGGAGGCAAAGGGATTGGATGAAAGAGATGGGAAAGGGAATGAGATGGCAATGACTCATCAGGTTTGTGGTTGGCAGTGCTATTTCACTGCAATGGACATGATTGGGGAAAGACTAGGGTCTATGGGTGGAGGTGGGGGTGGGGCAAAGAAATTAAGGAATAATTAAAATCCAGGTGTTTGCCATCTTTCCTTGAATGCTCTGTTTTTGACTAAAAGTTAACCAAATTCTTGTCTTTTCCAAAATCAGTATCCTTGACAAACTTATTATTAGAGCCAAGGACAATAGCAAGATCTTTGCTTTTAAGGCTTTTAGAATGGGTTAATTTAAACTCAGATTGTATTAACATTTTCAAGTTCCCCTATGATTTAGGCACTCTGCCAAAGACTTTACACATCTTATTTCCTCTGCTCAGTCGTCCATGAGGTAGTTCCTATTTTTATCTTCACTTTACAGAGGAGATGTGAGGCTCAGAGAGAGATCTCATCACTCGATTTGAACGTGTTATACAGCTGCAGGTCTGCACCAGAAGTTACTCTTACTGCCTGAATCTCCCCTGCCCACTTCTTTTCCAGCTTTGTCAGTGCTGTTCAATATAATTTTCTGCAATGATGGAAATATTTTATATCTGTATTGTCCAGTAGTCAGGTGGCAATTACACACTTGAAATGTGGTCAGTGTGACCGAGGAACCAAATTTTTTTTAAAGACATTTATTCGGCATCATGATCAGACTATTGCATTTAGCAATCAATTGCATGGTGCAAAAAACAATCTACATTAAAACCCTCTGCTTTATACTTTCCACAGAACAGAAACTAAATAACCTGTTCTACACTTAGTCACAAATACAGTCCTCAAGTTTTTTGCCCATACACATGAGTATTGTCTAAAACATGTCTTCTTTGTAGCAGCTAGGCTCTGCCACCTCTGTGCTTGACTGAGTTCGCAAATGTGTTACAACCCATAGCTTCTCTGTCACTTCTCTGTTTCTCCTCTCGTGCTAAAGTTTGTTTCCTGGCAGTAAATAAAACCTTCTGCCACTGCCATAGCTACTGCTGCTGCTGCTGGAACTGCCACAGTCACCTTGAGTTCGTGGTTTGGCCAGGTGTTGGCCTCCACCACCACAGGGCAGAGCTTCCGCTTCCAGTTTCCTCCTTTCGTGGGTCCACAATTTGAAGATGGGTTGTTGTTCTTGCCAAAATCGTTGTAGCTTCCGCTACCTCCAAAATTGCTTCCTTCATTACCAAATCCATTATAGCCATCCCCACTGCCACCACATCCTCCACCACCACAGCTGCCACTAAAGTCACCTTGACCACTGAAGTTTCCTCTACAACCAAATTTGTCATTCCCACTAAAACCACCTCCGCAACCACCACCGAAGTTTCCAGAGACACCTCAACCTCTTTGGCTGGGCGAAGCACTAGCCATCTTTTGCTTAAATAGTGCTTTCCTTCCTTCAGACGTGGCTGTTCACAGTGTGGTATTTCTGAATGACAGCCTTGTTTTCAGAGTCATTATCAAAGGTTACAAAAGCAAAGCCTCTCTTCTTGCCACTGCTGCCTTGGTCAGTCATGATTTCAATCACTTCAGTTTTGCCATACTGTTCCAAATAATCTCTTAGGCGATGTTGTTCAGTGTCTTCTTTAATACCACCAACAAAAATCTTTGTCACAGTTAAGTGAGCACCAGGTCTTTGGAAATCTCTTGAGACCGACCTCTGTGGTTCCACAACTCTTCCATCCACCTTGTGGGCCCTTGCCTTCATGGCTGCATCCTCCTCTTCCACAGTGGTATATGTGACAAACCCAAAGCCTCTGGAGGACTTTGGATCTCTCACCACCACACAGTCTATGAGTGTTCCCCACTGCTCAAAATGGCTCCTTAGATTCTCATTGGTTGTTTCAAAGCTCAAACCTGTGATGAAAGACTTCTGCAGCTGTTCTGGATCTTTGGGAGACTCTCATGTGACCACTGGGGGAGTAGGGACTTTAACAATGCTTTACTCAGAGGTGGAAAGATCTAATGAACTTATCTAGGAACTGAATTTTTAATTTAAGTGGCTACTATATTTGTCAGTAAAGCTCTGAATTCATGGTCTCCAAATAGGGGTCCATACAGCCCAGGGAGGGTACTAATATGCAGAGCACAGAAAGAGCACATACACGCACACACACACACGCAAACGTTTTAAATCATTATTTCTGATTTTAAGTATGTTTTGCAATGTACCTAATATATTAGATATATTATAATAGATATGTGTCTATATATGCCCACTATATATATATAATAGTGCACATATAAATTATATTATATATAATTAACATAGATTATATATAATAATTTTTATTTAACATCTATAGCACTTACAATGTGCCAGGCACTTTGCTTTACAAATATTAATTCACCTAATCTTCATAATGACATCATTGGGTAGATTCTACTATTATCTTAATTTTACAAATGTAGAAACTAAGGCAATATTTGGATGTGGCTAAGGACACAGGTAGTTGTCCTTAGTAGTGGGAAAGCCAAGATTTGAGTACATTTCAGCTTTTAAGTCCATGTACTTTAGGGTAAACTAGGTAAATATATTGGAATCAGAGAGAGGGTAAACATTTTTACTAATGGGTGTGATCAAGTGTTTGGTGACTAATGGTCTACACTAGACCTTAACCAATGAGACATAGCAATTCCTAATCTCAAAATTTAAAGGGATTTTGGAGATTATCAAGTCCATCCTTTTTTCTAGTAATAGATGTTGCTCTGCATGTAGACAAGTATGAGGATGAATGAAGGTGAGGTAGGGTGAAGATTGAGTCAAGAGTCCTGGAGGCATGTCTTTATCTAAAGAGACAACTATAGCTAACACATGTAAAGGTTTGTGTGATGGCGATCCTTTGTTTTTCCATTTTAAAAAAGTTCATCCTTTTCAATTTTGTTCTAATTACTTTAAAAAAATTTTTTTTGCTTGTTTCTGAGACATTGAAGTAGGGGAGGCTGGGAGGCCAAAGACCTGGAAAGAGTAGAATCCCAGACCAAGAACAGGTGGAAAGAAAGCAGGCGAGAACCCAGATGGGCTCTTTTGTTCTCTCGGTGGGTGCAGCTTGGTTGTTGGCGACTCTAATTAAGAGTACTCAAAGGTAAACTGTCTCTGAAATAATAGATCAATGAGGAAGATAAATTTACCCAAATCTAATTTCCACCTACACACTTTTTTGTTTGAAGTGAGTAGTTCGTTCCCCTACCCCCAATTCCTGTCTATCCTAGAAATGTCCAGTATCTCTCCACGTACCCACCAGCGCGCTTAGCAAACAGTTGCTGCGGTATAAATGAAAAAAAAAAAAAAAAAGGCAGGTTTAACCTTACATAGCATCATTACAATTTCCAGGTATGTGAAGTACATATATGAGGTATTGCATCGTCAGAGAAGTTTTGGAAATAGCAAAGTTCTAAGGCAAGAAATAAAGCCACGCACTTAAGAGAAAGGGCAGAGTACGCGGGCAGAGTACGTGTTGTAGCCACCGCTCTCCTGGTTTCAATACCTAGGAGTTTTAGGGAAAGCAAATGGAATACATGCCGTGTAGGATCGCCTTCTAAGTGGGTATAGCAAACAAATGTCCGCCCAGACGACTTTGGGCATCTTAAATCCGAAGCTTTTCTTTCCTAGATGAAGAAAGTTCTTGAGCCCCCTGGCAAGGGCCATTCGGTGGTGGGAGAGAGGGAACCTCGCCTCCTTCTATTCACTCAGTCTCCTTCAGAACTTCGTCCTGGGAACAAACCTTTTTAAAGGCTTGCGTGAGCCACCCGGCCAGGTAAGACGCCCCACAGTCACCCTAACCACTCCCAGGCCCGCGAAGAAACCAATCCCAGGCCTAGCTGCCTAGGTAGGTGTGGCCTCCGCTGTGGCCCCGCCCCTTAGGGCGCGTCACGCGGGGCCGGGCTGGGCGGCGGGGCGAGGGAACCCGCAGGAGAGAGCGGGGAGCGAG
>NW_006439568.1:26295736-26302495 GCF_000325575.1 Pteropus alecto | reverse complement strand
GGCTGGTCCGCGGGGCGGGGATCGGGCGGACGCGCGGAGGGAGCCCGAGGTCGGATTAGCAGTCGGGCTTCAGGACTCGGGTCCCAGTCGTGGTCTGGGCGTCTTAGGGCCCCAACATCTTTCTGTCCAAAAGTTTGCAGACTGGCCTCAGGGACGTTGTAACTTGAACAGCATATTTTTATGTGACTTGGGGCAAAAAATGGCACCGCAGAATCTGCTCTGATAGAAGCGATGGAATTTAACATTATTTGGAGTCTTAAAGTTCTATGGTCTTTTGCCGAATTTATTTTTTCTTTTAAAAATTTTATTGAAAGCCGACAGCTTGCTGCTTATGTTGCTTGTGTGCTCTTGGTACATGATAGCAATAACTTGTGTGTGCCCTTGAAGTGAGTAGTACTAAGGTTAGGGATAAGTAAGCCCTTCTCTAATTCAGACTCACCCAGTATGTAAGGTGGTAAATGCCTTCTTGTGTTTCAGTTCGTGACTGAAGAGGCTCATTAAAGAAAAATTTAGGCAGGAACGTTGACTGAGAGACTTGAAGGCAGGAATGTTTTGTTCTCTTACGAACAAGGTGAAGTGATCCTGACATTGCGAAGTTTTTTCTCTGTCTTTGGCTCCTTAAAGATGCATGCCTACCATTTTTTGAGCATTTACCTTTTTTTGTACCCTGGTATGAGGTCCTCAGGTTAATTCAGAATTAACGAAGGCTTCTGTTTTTAATCTCTTCTGGTCCTGACAGCACTGGAGGTGATTAGTATTAAGTTACTTATTTGGAAAGCACATGTAATCGCCTCAGAAAATAAAACTGTGTACTGACCAAGGCATCAAAAAAGATTCAGCTTGATTTACTCCAGTAAATGAATGCGAATTGCTATTTTTAAAATAAAGACAGCTTAGCTTTAAAATTCTGTTAACTGACGAGACTCTTAAGCACAAATAAAATAAATCCTAAAACTTGTCTTGAAGAATTTATCTAACATATAGGTAAAAATGTAGCTTATGCTCAAATTTGATTGCTAATTTCCTTCTTTAAAAAAATTCCTTTTTGTTTTGCTTTACTGTCAAGTAAATACTATTATTTATACATATTTGTTTTTCTGGATGAAGAATTATCTAGAAATGAGATGACTTAACTATCTTCACAAATCTAGCAGCCAAACTGGTATTTAACTCAGGTCTTACTACTCTGAAACCTTCGGATTTTTCCTGTGGCATAACCTTTTAGGATGCATAACTCATTTCTCTGACCACCATGTTTCCTGTGTCTTCACTGCTCTTTCTGATTTTAATTTAGTTCCTCAGTATAAATACTTACTTCCTAGAGAGCTGATTTACAAGAGTTCTTGTAATGAAATTTTTCCTCTTAAAAATACTTAATTAAGCCTGTATACTCTTTGGAGCCTTTTCTGCCTGGTTCACCTTAACCCCACCCCTTTACTCCCCCCAAGAATAATTCATTTATCCCATGGCATCCCCATAAATATTACATTGACCTGTCATGGCACGTCCTTGACAGCAGGCTTTTTGGATCTGATTTGCCTCTCCATGCCCAGTGAGCCCAGAACATAGCAGATGCTCAGGAAAGGTTTGAATGCATGAGTACACATACGTTCCTTATAAATATACTTTATGAACTTCTTATTAAATTGCAGTTTTCTTGGGCATAGTAGTTAATTCTCCAATTCTGGTTTTTTGGGTTTTTTTGGTAACTCAAATTTTGGCCTGGGGATACAGAACTTGAATATTTATGAAATTTCCAAGTAGATGATGGACTGAGTATAATCAAAGAAGCTATGGGTCAACAAAAGGATAATATATCATAATTTTAAAGTGTAATTTGTACTGGATGAAAATAGAGTTAATGCCTGAACATTTTGTCATGTTTATACATTTAAGCTCTTTGATAGAGCAAATCTCATTTTTCTATCCATTATTGTTTTATCAGAATTGTCTTAGAATTTTGTTTTAGAATGCCTTGCTTAATGGAAAGTGTATAAAATTGCTTTTCTGTTGATGTTTATCTATGAGAACTAGCTTTCTACACCAGCTGCGTGCTTAATAGTGTGCATGTTGGCTTAACTGAATAAAAGGTACTTCATAGATATGCTTTCAGCGCGCTGTTTTATAAGTTGCAAGACCTCTGTAGGTGAAGATGTTCTGTAAGGAAATTACTATAGAATTTGGAGTTAATTCTGTACCCCCACCCATAACTTTCTCTTCAGTGAAACCATAAGCCACAAACTGGTGTGCTCAATTTGGGAAGTCCTGGGAGGAGAATAGAAGACATTCAAGTAGTTGTTGTGAGTGCTAGAGAAAGCAGGTTGCATGTCAGGTGGACTGGAACAAAAGAAAAAACCCTGAATCCTAGCTCTGTTCCTTATTAGCTAGCTTATTGACTCTTGAACAAGTCTCTTCACTTCTTTAAGCTTCACTGGACTTATTTGTGAAATGGCACAGAAATATTTGCCTTCCAGTGTTGTGAGGATTTACTAAGGTGTTTGTGGAAATGCCTGGTGTATGATATTCAGCAAGTTTTATTAATGTATTAATAGAATGGCAGTGAATTATATAGAATCATAGAATTTAAAAATGTTTAAAGGAAGGCAACCTATAGAAATACTTAGTTCAGTTCTCAAGCTTGGCTGCACATTAGACTTCCCTAAGGAGCTTCTTAATACTGATGCCTGAACCCCACCCTAGAACAAATAAATCAGAATTACCAGGTTTGGGTAATAATAGGTAGTTTTGCCTTTTTTTTTTTTTTGCACCTGATTTGAATGTGCAAATGATTTTTTTTGCACATGATTTGAATGTGCAGTTAGGACTGAGAACCATTGACTTAATTTAATCTCCCATCTTCTTATTCTCTTCATTTGCGGTTAAATAAAATGCAAAGAAATTGTCAGCCAGATTCCTATCAGTCAGGCTAGAAAGGATATATTTGCAGTGGAGGAAATGAAGTGCATACAGGTTAATTTCAGATGAATACAGGTGAAATACAGATTTATTTCAGCCCAGAAAAACCACGTTTGGAACTACAGTTCACTAACTCCAGTGACCTAACCTCCATTTTGCATCAGCATCCTACATGACCATGTTATTTATTTAAACTTTTCATTCAGCACTACCTCAGGTCTTATGCTATGTGACCTGAAATAGTGATTCAAGGGCTTGTCTTTCAATATATTTGTATTTTCCATCATACTTGTTGAACAAGCTTTTCGTCCTCGTTGTCACCTCTAGCTCCTCCCAGATTCTTAGTTTTTTTCCCTTCTTTCCATTACCGAACTCTGTAGTTCATATTCTAACTGAACTCACTGGCACCGTGTAGTCCTCTTCTTGATCTTTGCTGTTTATAACTGGTCAGTTCTCAACTTTGTAAATGTCCCCATTTACTTTTTCTACTTGGTTCCTGCCTAGCATCCCTGAAAAAGTCACGGCTGTGGTGACTGTTAAATATTTGTTTCTAGCTACCTGTGTACTAGTTGCTTTCTAATCCTTTTCTCATCCCAAAGTTGACTGATTTTCTCTATTGCTTTTTCACTCTAATTCAGGTTACTAACATCAATCTTGAAATGCTTGACTTTTAGCAAGTGACCTTATTTTTAAAATGATTAATTTTTTGATGTGAATTTTCTATTTTCTGCTTTGCATCAACTTTTTCATCTTTTTTTTCCTTTTCATAAGTGGAACTATCCTTAATTCTTTATACTTGTTTCAATTAAATAATAGAAGAAAATCCAAATGATTGTTGTATTCATATTTTTATTGTACCTGTAACTTTGTGTATTACATTTATATTTTTCTACATATTCTTCTTTGCATTTTGTTACTTATTTTAATAACTTTTTAAAAATGTCTATGAGAGAATATGTGTTTATTATAAAATAATTAGGCAGTATCAAAATATTTTACTCTAGTCTTAGGCATAACTAGTACTAAATTTTGGGGGTATACCTTTCCAGACTTAAAAAAAAAAGGTTTATACTATATGTGCTATTTAGAAACCTTTAATATATTGATTTATTTAACAGTTTTCCACATTAAATATTTCTGTGTTCTCTCAAAAGCTGTCTAAAAATCCATTATATGGATATGCCATAATTTACTTAACCCATCTTCTGTTGTTGAACATTTAAGTTGTTTCTGGCTTTTTAGCATTGTAGAAAAAGCTACAGTGAACTTTTTTATGTGAACAACTTTGTACAGTGGTCTTATTTTTTGCATGTACTCTTGGAAATAGAATTGCTGTGTAAACTTTCTAAAGTGCTTATATTACCAAAATGGCACTTAGAAAAGTTGTTCCAGTGTATAGTCTAAATATGAGTACCCATTTTCCTGACATCGTAGGTGAATAATACATCATTTTATTTAAATTTTTTATTTCTTTGATTAGCATGGAGAGCCAACATTTTTTCTGTTAACTAATTAACTTATTTGTTCTTTTGGAATTGCCATTTGTATCTTACCCATTTTTCTTTTGGGATATTTTCATTTTTTCTTATTGATTTACAGGAACCCTTTAAATATTAAAAATGTTGACCCTTTGTTATATGTTGCAAATGTTTCTCTTTAATGCTCTTTCCTCCCCTCAGTGTTGAAGTTTAACATTTTTATGTGATAAAATGTTTTATGATATTTGGCTTTTTCATGTTGTGTTCAACCATTCCTCTGGATGGTTAGAAATTTAGGTTCTGTTTTTCCACTCTTAGAGTTTAATGTCAGAGGGAAAACTTTTCATATACAGCAACCCCCCTCCCCCAACCACACACACCCACACACACACACACCCACCCACCCACCCACACCACTAGTTTATTTCTCAGGATAAATTACTGTAGCTAAAAATTGCAGGGTCAAAGGGCAAGTGCTTTCTGAAATATTATGCATTACTGTTAACTTTCGATTTTTCTATGTATTTCACTGCTTATTGTGACCTTTTGGCACAATAAAGTTATTTAGTCTCTGAGACTTTGAAACATGTGAAAGCATGTTGAAAAAGTGCTGTGTGCTCTCGTCTGCCTTTCTCTCTTGCTCCTTCTACTTTCTAAACTAGGTGTTCCCCAGACTTAGTCCCCTGCCCTTTCTTCTTCCACAGCCTCAGCCTGCATCTCTGTGTCAGTGACTATTAACTCTCTTTCTGTCTTAGAGCTTTCTCTTCATCCTGGCATTTCTGTTTGACAAAGAGATGTTTGTCTTGTGGATGCCATGAAAGTACTTCAAGATAAACATGTCCCAAACTATTTCTTCTCCCTCCTGAAACAAAACTAGCATCTGATGGATGGCTTATGCTTAAACCTTTGAAGACATCTTACACTCACTTTTCATCCACAGATTTGGTTGGTTCCTACATCCTATCTGCTATACCTCAATCATCTCTTATTTCCATCTTCCCTTCTTTATTTCTGTTGTCAATTATTATGGCTCAGGCTTTCATTACCTTTCACTTAGAGACTGTTACAATACCCTTCCCACTGTTTTTTTTCTTCAGTTTTGCTTCTTTAGTAATCTCCAGTCCATTCTGTGTACTGCTTCTGTGTATTGATTAATATTTCCCTATTTAAAAATTTGTCTTCCCTTTGCCTATATAATAAAGTATAAACTCTTCAGTCTGATGATTACTTTCCTTTGCAGTTTGGCTTTTCCCCATATTACCAGATTTCTCTTCTACTGCTGCACTTGTCCTGGCCCTGCCTCCTCCAGTTCAATTATTTCCTCTCTGGTGAATATATTTATATTATATACTATTATCTACTTTCTCTCTCCCAAAGAATCTGACCTACTACTATTGTTATAAGGCCCAGCTTGAATTTCTAGCCATTTAACAGTTGTTCCTAGATATCCCCCTTGGTCAGAATTACCTCCCAACTAAACCTTTTGGCTCTAAGCTTCATCACTCTTTCTATTAAAAAAAAAAAAAAAAAAGTTTTTATTTTGTTGCTCTTTTGCTCCTTTACGCTTTGAGTCTACACGTTTGAGTTAATCATAGTCCTCAGTCCATAGCACAGTATGTAGGTGCCAGACCCTTTTCTTGTTTTCTTGTTTTCCCTTCCTTATCAATCAGTTACTTCCATAATCATATTAACTACAGAAGCACTCAGGAATTATATACACTTATGTGTATAAATTTGGGAATATAGCTGTCTTTCTCCACAAAGATTATTAGTTTTGAGTGTTTCTATTTTTTAATACTACTTTGTAAAGAATAAGCAGCCAATAAATGTTTGCTACTTTAAAGTCATAGAAAATTATTACTGGTTTTACTAGCTCCCATATTGCTTAGACTAAAAACCTAGGGATTTAATTTCAGCTTTACTCTTCCACATCTAGTTAGTCACGGAAATTCTGAATCTGACCTATTCTTTCTTTTTCTGTTGTAAACTTCAGACTCATTAACTTTTCCCCCTACTTTTGCAGTAATTTTTCATCTGAGTTCTGCTTTCGGTCTCACCCTTCTCAGTTTACCTTTATTGTTTTATAGTTACCTTAGGAAAATTCTGATCAAATCAGGCCACTCCTTCCAAAAGCTTTAGAAAGAACTCTCAGAACCAAGAAGATTTCTTGTTTTTTTTTTTCCTCTTGTTTTTCTACTAAATAATTTCCTCTAGCCTCTACTGCAACTGTACATGTGACTTTTTTTTTTAACACATTTTTACTTGCAGAGCTTTGTGCCTTTACTTACCATTTTTTGCTTTTTTAAGTTTTTATTGTTCACAACCTTTTTCATGTATTCAGATGCTGCATTCTCCAAGCCATCAC
>NW_006439568.1:26271356-26295642 GCF_000325575.1 Pteropus alecto | reverse complement strand
CTTTTTAGCTTCCTTACCACTTTGTTAATATTTTTATTATAGTACTTTCTCATTGTGCTATGTATTAAAATCTTGTGGTACATGTCTTAATTCCCAGTGTCTGTTTCATTCTTTTTTCTCTCTTAACAGAAAACATAAAGCCTTGAATCTAGTGAGCAGATTGTAACTGCTTGGAAAAATACTGAAGAAAATTTGTTAGGGATGTGATGGGATAACCAGTTCTACAGCAGTATTTCAATTGGGCTTTGCCAACTTTATTTTTCAAATATTATACAGTAGTTTTTTAAATAGCTGTCAGCACTGTACAGCCACCCCTGTATAAGTACTTTTTGAAATGATGCAGTTTTTTTTATCTGAATTTTGTTGGTAATGAGCATATGCACACATCATCATTTTTTATTTGCTAATTTAACAGCTGTGCCTTTTGGTTAGAGAAAAAAGCATTTTTATATATTATCATGAGATAAAGATTTTTTAAAAAAAACAGGATCTGCCATGCTCAATACTTAGAATTCATAATTAGATACCATAGTTAAATGGGTCAGAACATTTGCTTGTAAATTTAAAATCTCTGGGTCTAGTGAAGCAATTGTGTCTGGGGGGGGTGTGGTTCCTGTTTTCTGTGAAAATTAGTATAGACATCAAAAATAAAGTCTTTGATTTTTGTCACATTCCAGTGGAGAAGCTGCTTCTACTTTAACTGCTGCTGGTCATATTCAGCTCAGTGTGCATTGATAGGATGTATATGCAGGCATTTTTGTAGGTGTTACTGGGAATAAAACGTTGTAGGAAATAATATTCTTGTTTTCAGGAGTCTTTAGATCTGTTGAGAATAAACAGGTACACAGATATCTATTAAACAGAATGTAAATGCCATAAAGTGGCACACACAAAGTGTTAATGAGGATTTAAAGATGAAACTATCTGGCTATGAGGCTACTGAACTGACTGCATCTTGAAGGACAGGTTAGATTTCAGAATAGCAAGGGAGAGAGGACATACTGAGCCCAGAGAGGTAAGGGAGGAAGCCTAGAGCATATTCTGGGAACTAGCTAGTACTCTAGTTGACTGTAACAAAGAGAACATATAGAAGGTGATAAAAATGGAAAGAGAGACTGGGGGAGGCTGGGGCTTGACTGTGAAGGATATTGAATACTGACTGGGTTAAGGATTTTGGATTTAATTTGGCTAGGAAACCTTTGGTTTTTGAATAGAGTGTTACCTTGTAGTTAAAAATACTAATCTTGTCTTGTGTAGTTTTAAGTGCTAAGGACTAGAGAGAGGACTTGTTTAAAACTTGAGGTCCATATTCTTCCCCTCTCTCCTACCTCTCTAAAGAAAGACCTTTTGTAACTTCTAGTGTGACTGTTGTAGTTTTCTAGATTAATTTTCTAAAATCCTCAACTATGGCTTAGTTCTTATATACCGTGGTGAGTTTCTCTGTCAAGCCTAATCTTTTTGGAACTACCTGTATTGACACTGTAAATTAGTCATAGCTTTATTCTTTACTTCCTTTAGTATTTTAAGAATCATTTTGAGTGTATTTTATACTTGCTACCATCTGCTTTAAATTTTTTTCTCTTTATTTTATCAAGTGGCTTTCCCAAATACATAAGTCTACATGAATGAACTATTTCTAAAATAGTTATTTCTGAATGTAGCAAAATAAAATGGAAAGAACATGCATTTTTACAAAAACTAGCTGTGAGACCATGGAAAAATTGCTTAACTAATCCATGACTCAGTTTACTTTTTTTGTAAAATGGATCACTTAACAAAATAGAAATTATTAAAATAATAAAATGCGGACATGCTTAGTGTGTATAGGTGTTGAGTAAATGTTTTTTCTTTTTTTCCCTTTCTTGGCTAAGACTTTAGAATAATGCATTTGAGTCTACTTTTCAGTGATAGGAATATTTGGTGCTTAGGAGAGATTTTTAAAAAAAGACTGGTGTCTCAAAATGTGATTCAAACTTTTGAAGTTTCAGTTATTCTCAATCCAGCTTTATATGAGTTTAAAATTAAAATATAAATAAATGTTTGATTTCCCTAAGAAATGAACCCATTCCCTTTATCACTTTTAATTTCTGCAATATATATTGTATAGCTGGTTTGCCACAGTGGCAGAAATCCTAGTGGAAAGAGGAGGAAAAACTTTGTCCCTTCTTGTTGATGGAATAAGTAGAATTTACTAAAATTCCAAGTTTAATTTGCTAAACTTTCAAGTATTTTTTATTATTCTAAAATTTTATTGAAAGTCTTACTTAGAATTTTTTGATTATCATTGTGCTTACTAAACTATAGAATTTTTGAAATTAAGAACTCTCTTGTCCTTTGCATGTAGTAGGCACTCAGAATAATTTGATTTAAATGCATTAGGAGAGGGTGTGGTTTGCTCTAATGCTTACACATTTGCCTAGGGATCTTGTACCTCTGGTAGTTTGTTGCTGTTTGTTTTTACCTCTTCTTTCCCCACTTCCTTGTGTCTCTCCCTCTCTTCCTTTTTCTGTAAAGTCTCAATTCAGCAGTAACACAGATTTTAAAATCTTGATTCGTATTAAGACAATCAAAAGTTTGAATAAAAACTGATTTATAGGCAAGTAAGGCTTGCTGCTACTGCTTCTCTTCCTCCTCTTCTGTCATTTATGTGAAATCTCTTATTCAGTTCCTGAGCTAAGATGAGAATCCAGGTGTTTTGGTTCATAGTTCATTGGTTTTTCCAGTATAATGCACAGTTGACTACTGAAGCTCACTGATATCAGATGTCATGGGTACATGTAAGAAATTAGTTAGATTATTTTTTTGTTTTAAACTCACCTTCAAGGATGAGGTAAGGAGTATTGATTTTCAGTAAGAACTGGACCATGGTATTTTGTGACAGTTGGGCTTTCTTCTCAATTGTAAATAGTATTCTTTCTCATTTTTAAGAGCTTTTGCCTCTTCTAGTATTACATGTTTAACAGGTGGTAGACACTCCACTGAAGAACATATTACTTTAGAAACAAGATGTTAGCAAAAGGCTAGGGCAGAACTTGGACAATCCAAATGCAGTTCTTGTTTACAGTTGTGAAGGAGATAACTTGAAATTTTGGATTATTTAAGTTTTTTTTTAAGTGGTATTTAAAGCTGACTTTATGGAAGTTAAAGTTTTGTTTTTTTGTTGTTTTTGTTTTTTGGAGGGGTATGCTTTTGTTGTGGTTCTTAATTTTAAACTATAAATTAAGACTTCCAGACACTATTTACTGGAAAAGAAGAAAAAGGAAGTCAATTGGAAAACTGTTAGAAATTATAGAGTTCTTTCTGTGAAGTGGCTGGATAGGATGAGGGGAACCAGAAATGTCAATAGTTTTCTTATCAATAGTAGTAACAAATTAAAAAATATATAATGTGGAAAAGAGATTAGATTCAATGTAGCAGCAAAAAGTTTAAAATACCTGGGAACATACTTAAGAAATGTAACAGTCTTGTGAGAATAAACCTGCAAAATTACTGGGCCACCAAAGATTTGAAACCTTAGTAGGAAGAGACATTATCGGTCTTGCTAGGAACACTCAAAACTATAAAGATGTTAATTTAATCCAAATTAATTTATGGGTGTAATGTAAGTTCCATCAAAATTTCAGTGGATTTTGTTTGTTCTTTTGTTTATTGTAATCAGAAAGTGGTTCTAAACCTTAACTGCACATTAGACTTATCTGGGGAGCTTTAAAAAGTTCCAGTGCCCATACTCCACATATCCCAGACTAATAAAATCAGAATAGGGAAGGGATCTAGGTATCAGTATTTCTTAACCCTTTGTATTTATCAGAGTTTATTGGTCTTGATTTTGGTTTTTGAATTTCCATTTTAAGCAGTTCTAATTATTTGTAGTCATGGATATTTTGTAACTTTTATTCTTAGAGATCTTCAAAACAAAAAAGGAAATTTAGTTATTTTTAAAAAAACTAATAAAATTACTCTAGTTTGCAGTTACCATGAGTTCATTGGACATGTGTATATCTGATATTATGAGATCTTAGAGATCTTGCTTTTCCTACATCTTGAAGCATTTTGCTATTTCATCATCTAGGAATTACTTAACAAAAAAGAAAATGGAAGAGTGATGTAATTGCCTAGATGATGATGCAATAATAAAATAAATCATCACTATTGCATCATCTTCCAATTTTATTATTGCATTGCTCAAAGCATTGCATCATTTTTCAAGAAGATACACAAACAGTTTGGAGATGTCCTTAGTATTTTTGTTTGTTTTAAGCTTTCATTTAACATATTTGAGAATTTAGATTTCTTCATTTTTCACTTTCCACCTTTTATGGGAAAGAAACGTTGACAAAGGTAGACATTTCAGAACTATTAGACAAGTCAGAAAATGCATGCAAAGAAACAGCAACACTTAAACTAATGATGGTGAATCATTGTAAGTGAAATCTCAGACTGTGAGTCTTCAGATGATGATTTTCTAGATGAGTTTTTTCCAAACTCAGAATTAATGAGTAAACGATATTCCTAAACACAGAAAATGGAAATAAAATTGGCCCTTGAACAATAAGGGTTTAAACTGCATGGGTCCACTTATATGCAGATTTTTTTTTCCAACAAATACCTGTACTGTTGCGATCTGAGTTTGGGAGTCCTTGGCTGTGGAGAGCCAACTGTATGCATTGATATACAACGTTTTATATAGGGGACTTGGACATTCATGGATTTTGGTATCTATGGGGGAAAGGGGGAACTGGAATCAGCCCCGCCTTCCCCCCACCCCAACACTGAGTTACAACTTAAGCTTTTCACGAGTTTTTCACTAGTTAAAAGTTATATGTGGGTGTTTGTGCAAGGAAGTTGGCTCCCCAACCCACATGGTGTTCAAAGGTCAATTGTATTACAGATTCATGCATGATAATTTATGAGCAGTTAGTTGCATTCAAAAGATGCTGCTATTTTGGATATATGTACCTTCATATTTAAATTACTCTTAAAGCTATTTTTTATTATCTCTTTATTCTTATTTCTGTAAATTAGTCATAAAATGGCTTAAATATTAAAAATAAGTAAAAAGGGTATTTTGGACCCAGATAGTAAATTGGGATGTCTGTGTTTTCTGATATACTGAAAATTAACGCTTTTCTGGTTCCAGTGTTCAGCTAAGGTTGAGAACCACTGTTCTTAGTAGACTCATTTGGAAAAATAAAGAGAAGATTAGGTAAAATGTTTTTGAAAGGTTAAATAAGTAATGGGAGATAGTCCAGAAGTTCTACCAGATGCATGGTACCAACAAGAATTATAGAACAAATTAATATATTAGATCAAACATTCCCAAAGCAGATGTTAGAATATATAACGATTTAATATGTTAAAGAGTGTTATATATTAGTAGATTTGATTATTGATATCATTTATAAGAGCTACCACTTGTTGACTACTTGTTGAACATTTTGTATGCATTACTTCATTTAATTCTTTCCTGGACATAGCCACTATTATTATTCCCATTTACAAATGAGGAAACCTGTGGTCACTGTTAGTACTTGGTGAATCTGGAGCAGTTAATTAGCTCTTTTGGAATGCAGATATTTGCAAAGACAAAAAGGAATTTTTACCTTGCCAGAGTAAATTTTAGATGGATACAAGAGTTAAATGTAAAATTTATATTATAAAACATAGATAATAATAGGTGTATCTGATATCTGGATAAGGGAAGCTTTGGAGTAATAGAAGAAAATCACAAAGGAAAAGATCTATAAGTTTAATTATGTAAGAAATAAAACTGCCTCTGTCAAACACCATAAACAAAATTATAGATTAATATACGAGGAAAAGCAAAGAAATAAATGGGTCAATAGCATTTATATGTAAAACAATCATACAGATTAATAACCCCTAAATAATGAACTTAAAAATATAAGTGGCTATTAAACATTAAAAAGTGGTTGGCCTGCCTCAATAGGTAGCTACGAAATAAAACATTCAATTAAATTTAAAGTACTATTCTTTCCTGCCTTAGGACTTTTCTCCATAGTGTTAGTATCTTTTCATGGCTGACCTCATCCTTTAAGACTCAGAATATAGAACCACCTCAGTGAGGCCTTTCTGAACTACAGCAGGTGCTCTAATAACATGCCTTAGGAACTAAACCCTTGTTTATATCAATTAGCCTATGGTAAAATTGGTTTCAGTATACATAGTTTCGCTTAAAGTGGAAACCTAAGACAACAGCAGCAGCGTTAGGGGAGGACTTACTGTACTCAGTCAATGAGTTTTTTCCTGTTTCTTGGCAGTCCACTGATTTCTTCTTTGCATTTAACCTTTCAGAATCACCTATTTGTTTACTTACTGTCTTTCTCCTCTAGACTCTATAAACTCTGAGAGGACATGAATAATATCTGGCATCTAGGAAGTGTTCAATAAATAATCGTTAATTGAATAAACAATGAATAAAAAGTGAATGAAATGAATAAAATGAATCACCATTTAAAAAATCCTGTTTGCTGAAGTTTTTAAAGAAAAATACTCTGAGACAAAATGGGATGGGTACAGTGATTGTGCTGCTCGACAAATTGGTGTTACCTTTCAGAATGGAAATTTTGTAAAAGATAGTAAAAGCCTTAAACAGTCATGCCTTTTGACCCAGTAATTTTACTACTTGGAATCTGCCCTAAAGAAGTCATCTCTGCCAGAGGGTGGGGAAGCTTTCTTCCTAGTTCTTTGCATATTCACTGGTATTCGTTTCCTCAGAAAAGAAGACAACATTTTGTAGTTGTCTTCTGCTTCCTCTTCAGTGTGGCTCAGTGAGTAAGATGTGCAAAGGATTTAATCCTTGGCTAGCCTTGGTAATCTTGTATTCTAACACTCTCACAGAGTCTTTGAGAGTTCTTACTGCTTGGGGCACCTCAGTGTTCTGGTAGTAAATTTGGATTTGGGCTTTGAGGGAAGGCAGAGGCCCCACTTAAAGAATAGTGCCTTAATCCAGTTTACCAAAGAACCTTGCCTTGGGGTATCAAGTAATCAGCTAAAAGTGGTACTTTGATTTCCCTTTTGATAACCTCCCCTCCCCGCATTCACCCTGTCTCTCATTCTCTCCCCCACTAACCTTGCATCCTTGCAGTATGGGATGTATTTCTTCTGTGGGTCACTGTCAGACTATGAAAGCTATTTGTTTTAGCCGAATACCAATTAATAATGCCCCAAACTTATTTTATGTTGCTTTGTTCTTAAATGGGGGAAAGATTTATGAACAGAGAATCAGGCCTAATATATTGTAAAATTTGAACAATGAAACATCATCAGGAGACTTGCTAAGTAAATCATGATGACCTGTCCTTTCAGATTATTTGCTCAAGATCCTCTTATCTCTCTTCAGTATTTTTAAGGTTTGCAGTGAAAGTCCAGAGGTTAGCATTAGCTTTCTTAGTTCTTGTAGAGCCTTAGTGAATAATTAGTGTGTGGTAGTATACTGGTAATAGCAAAAAGGAGTCAGATTTGAGCCCCAGTTCTGTGACAGCCCTGGGCGGCGTACTTAACTTCTTTGTCTCTGTTTACTCATCTATAAAATTGAGTTAATAGTGCATAATTATCCTAAGTGACTAGGAAATATGGTAATACATACAAAGTGCTCAGCTCCTTACTTGGGCTCCCAGTGACTAGAGTTAATTCCAGGCTGTTTTGCCTCTTACATTACTGAATCTGTCTTTGTGCCTTAGTTTCTCCTTCAGCTCACATTTCAGTTAACATTATTTGACACTTCTGTGGGAGATAATAAAAACTTCTTTAGTTATATCCCAAGAATTTGAGACAGTTAAAATCAGAAAATGTGAAAAGCACTGAACAAATTAGTGGTGCTATTAATTCCAGTAGTAGCAATAATAGGAAACCTGTTTGCATTGCCAGTATATGAGCTGATTAATAACTCTATGTCCAAATGAGTAGAAACAGCAGTTTATTTGGATGGGAATTGATACTTTCAGTTCTATATAAGTGCCAACCATCCTCTTTTCTGCCTTTAGACCTTTTCGGTTATTCCT
Source organism: Pteropus alecto (assembly GCF_000325575.1). NCBI lineage: Eukaryota > Metazoa > Chordata > Mammalia > Chiroptera > Pteropodidae > Pteropus > Pteropus alecto. The sequence continues at coordinate 26,287,621 of NW_006439568.1, read as the reverse complement.
TTTGCCTGGAATATTCTCCCTTCTCCACCCTTAATATCTGCATATCTAGTTCTTCCTTATCTGCTAAAGTAGTAACTTTAGAAAGGCTGTCCCTGATCATCCAATCTGAGTAACTTCTGGTTGATTTTTTTAAAGTCATTTTAAAATATCATAACATTAATTACTGTTTGGTTCTTGATTTTGTTTTCTGTTTCCTCCCTCCCCAACTATGATGTAAGTCTTGAAGAGAAAGGACCTTGCCTATGTTGGTTTTTTGCTTTTGTTTTTTTTCTCTGCACCTAGATTAGTGCCTAACAAAATGAACACTTGTTGAATGTTTGAATATAATGCAAAGTATGAAAAATTGTCCTTAATTGTATTTCCCAGAGATAACCATTGTTAATATTATGGTATATAGTTTCCTAATTTTATTTTCTTTATGTGTGCTTACATATTTACAAGTGTCTGTGATTATGCATTTATACCATATTTCATTGAACCTAAAGGTGAATATTGTTTTACTATAGTTTATGTCTGAAATTGGGATGCCATATAATCAAGGGTATGCCATGATTTAATTGGCAGCATGTTTCTTTCTTTGTGGCACATAAAATGAGGATGTCTTAAAATGTATAGCATCTTGGATTTGATGAAATACGGTATACATTTAAAATAAAAATAAGATCATTATGTTCAGTTCTTTACCCACCCAAGTATCTTGAGAATTCCCCATATCACTGTATTAGGTCTCATTCTTAACGATACATAGTGAGGACATATCATAAAATGTTCAACCACTTCCTCTTGATGAACATTTGGAGCTTTTCCAATTTTTTTCTGTTTTACACACTGCTGTGTTGACTGTCCTTGTACTTATCTTTATGGGCTTGAGTGAAACTTTTTGTAGAATACTTAGGTCACAGGGTACACATATTTTCTATAGTGTATTAGGATGCATGTTTCCCTATACCTTGAGTAGTACTGCATCTTTGGAAATTACAAAAAAAAAAATCTGATATATTAAAAAATACCCTAATATTTTAATATTATTTCTTTAATTATGAATGACTTCGGTCTTTTTTTCATGTTTCTTCTTTGTTGCACTCGTGCATAGGGTAGTAGACCTTTAATTGGCTGGCAGATCTGCGTTAATTACGAAGAGAAGGCATCACAGTTTGGATCCGTGCATTATCATATTAATTCTTAGGAACAACTTTCAGGGCAGAACCCACCGTTGTGGAGGGCAAGAGGACTTTATAAGATTGGGGATGAGACAGAATTCAAGAATAATCAGAATTGTTGTTTCTTTTATAATGGAGGCCAAGAAGGGTTACAGTATCATCAGTTTGTGTGCTGACTACTGGAACTTAAGACTATGTTGTTAGTCTTTAAACTTTAAACGCTCCTCCTTAATATGACTTGGTTGTAGTACAGTAGTATTAGATTAGTAGGTCTGAAGTAGGGCACAATTCTGGGACTCGAATCAAGTCAGTATTACATCTAGAAATTACATCTATGATCATTTAAAATTAGATTAATATGGGTTTTTTGCACATTGCCAAAATATACTTGTCAACATATTTGAGCACCTTGGCATCAGTTTCAAATATAGATATCAGATGGTCTCTGCCTTTTAGGTTCCACTGTAGCCTGTGGAGGGGACAGATTTCAATCCTTTGGTAGGACTGAAACTAGAAGGTACATAAAACATGAAGAGCACAGAGAAAGGTGTGTAGTCTAATAGAATTTAAGGAAATAGATATGGTAAGCTGAACTGAGTATTGAAGAAAGGGTATTAGCTAGCGGATAGTAAGTAGTAAAGGATACAACAGCATGAGAGAAGACATGCATGGGTGAAATGAACTGCAAGTAGTAGGGTATTCTTAGAACATAAAGTCTGAGGTGAAGATTCACTATAATGAGTCTGGGGAGATAAGCAAGGACCAGGTAATGATGCCATGCTAAATATTCTGCATTTGCTAGGTTAGGGAAGTCATACTAAGAAATGGTATGATTAAGTTTGCATTTGAGATATCATGGCCCGAAGATCGATTTAGGGGCAAGACCAAAGACAAGGAGACTTGTTGGGAAACAGTTCTGGTAATCCCTTTGAAAGAATGAAGGCCTTTGCTCAATGGTAATAGCTTACTGGAAAAATCATAGTCATTTCTCTTAGTTTATATAATATTTGGCCCTCTCGTTCATAATCGTACTGAGATTAAATTTCATGGAACTGGATTTATTACTTTGCAGAAATGATTTATGTTCATTGTCCAGTTGTTATTCCTTTATGTCTGTAAGAAGTTTATACTTCTATAAATACCTGCCTAACTGGTATGGTGCTATATGGAGATGATTAATAGTGTTTTTTATGATTATAAATATTGGGAGATGTTAGCTCTTTTGGTATGCTTAGTGGTTACCTTAGAGGAAAAGAATTTTGGAGCATTTTGCTTTCTGGGTGAAAATAATGATCTGTTAGATTAAATTTAGGTTATTTAATTTCTTATATGGATTTATAACTTTTATGTGCTAATTTGTTTTGTTTTGTTTTTTTTAAAGGCTATTAGCAAAAGATGGTGGACCGCTTAGCAAACAGCGAAGCAAATACTAGACGTATAAATATAGTAGAAAACTGTTTTGGAGCAGCTGGTCAACCTTTAACTATACCTGGACGGGTACTTATTGGAGAAGGAGTATTGACTAAGTTATGCAGAAAAAAGCCCAAAGCAAGGCAGTTTTTCTTATTTAATGATATTCTTGTATATGGCAATATTGTCATCCAGAAGAAAAAATATAACAAACAACATATTATTCCCCTGGAAAATGTCACTATTGATTCCATCAAAGATGAAGGAGACTTGAGGAATGGATGGCTTATCAAGACACCAACTAAATCATTTGCAGTTTATGCTGCCACTGCCACTGAGAAATCGGAATGGATGAATCACATAAATAAATGTGTTACTGATTTACTCTCCAAAAGTGGGAAGACACCCAGTAATGAACATGCTGCTGTCTGGGTTCCTGACTCGGAGGCAACTGTCTGTATGCGTTGTCAGAAAGCAAAATTTACGCCTGTTAATCGTCGTCACCATTGTCGAAAATGTGGTTTTGTTGTCTGTGGGCCCTGCTCTGAAAAGAGATTCCTTCTTCCCAGCCAGTCTTCTAAGCCTGTACGGATTTGTGACTTCTGCTATGACCTGCTTTCTACTGGGGACTTGGCCACATGCCAGCCTACTAGGTCAGACTCTTACAGTCAGTCATTGAAGTCTCCTTTAAATGATGTATCTGATGATGATGATGATGATGATAGCAGTGACTAAGGGCACGTTTTGAAATATAAAATTGGATGTGACTAAGAAATCAGCTTTGGGGGAAATGTAAAATTCTGAGCTCTCTCTGTTTTGCTCTAGCCATGAATTTGCCTGAGAAACTTTTAACCTATGTGCCTCAATACATTCTATAGGAAATAGCTCCTGTTGCCATCCTCCCAACCCTACTGCTTCCACCACTCGCCCCACGACTTTCCATTCTTCTGCAGGGATAGCCTCTTACAAATATAGCAGATAAATTTTTGGTTTCTTATTGTTTCATTCTAGATTATTTTCTTGGAAGGTTGGGAAGAGATGCTTATTTAACAGATCATGTACTACATTGTTGTTAACTGTTCTGTTATATGGAAAAACTAAAAGCAAAGAATGATGGACAAAGGAGTATAATGTGGTTAGTTAATAACATTATTAGCTTTTTTCTAACCATTCTGTTTAATGGTTAAGACACCAGTAACAAAAATACATGATTTGGAAATACTTTGGCTTTTTCACATACCAAGTGGTGCCTTATCTTAATAGCATTGTTATATGAAATAAGCCCCTACTTTCTCACCTTTTAGTTTGTTTTAAAAATACACTGGTGCTCTTCGAGGTGATAAAATGAGTGTTTATGAATGGGTATAATTGGAAAATAACTTGTCATTTGACAGCTACAAATAACTAAATTTAGAAGTTCTTCTCTACGAATAAATATTTTTTCACAAAATAGTTGTGATTTTATTTTTATGTTTTATAGGTACCAAATTATAATTGTCAGATATAAATTTTCAGTTAATAGGAGGTCATTCTTAAGAATTTGGTTTGGAATTTATCAAATACAGAATTGTCAAATTGTATTAGTTTGTTTTTAGTAAAAGACTTTGTAGGTATAAATTCATCTGCTTTAACATTATTTCTAGAATGAAAAAATTATAAAATTCTTGAAAATAATCTGTTCAAAAAAATCCTATGATAGAGCACAGATCTACTTAGGCTGAAGATTTGGAAAAAATAATATGTAAGAATGGTCAAGACAGACCAAATTTGACTAGACTTTATATCTGTGGAAATGTCTATTTCGGTGAAACTATCTTGGATTTACAAATATAGTGTTATATTTTATAAAGTTTTGTAAAGTCCCAAACAATATTTCTATTTTTGTAAAACATTGTATGTTTAATCTGTTTCTGAAATCATTTTGCAACGTGTGGAAATAGAATAGCAATTGATCTTTCTAAATTGTGACCTTAGTACTGAGTCAGTCTAGATTGCCTTTGAGAAGTGGTAATTTTTCACTCTGCTTTTGAGGCATCCATTAGGTTGAAAGTATATTTATCATATAAAACTTGATGCATTTTGCACTACTTTCTCCATTTGTATGCTGCAAATAAACTACAGTCTTTCAAATATGAAAAATCAGTCTAAAGATTGTTTTAAATTCTAAATTCTTTTGTTTTTAAACTGTTAAATCTGGTTATATTGCATATGTTAGTAGAGGTTCGATTCAGTAACTTGTGATGGAGGATTCTTTGGTTTGGTTAAGGCACTATACTGTTAATTGTGAAAGCGTCTGGGATACATAGATCTCCCTGCAGGAAATGTGAAGGAAAAGCACAACAGGTTTTGTTTTGTTTTTTTTTAATATCAGATGGACTTTTATTTCCAAGCAATATATCATATAATCAACATGAAACCTGAAACGTGCTAATGGAAACTTGCTGGTACATTAGGAACCTAGCAAATTCAGGAACCAAGGGGAAATGTTCTGCAATAACATTTGCATTGTCAACCTCTATTGACTTTTTTACAATAAAAAATACTTTACAATTTACCTCTTTTTGTATGTATTGTGACTTGAAGATTTTTTTCCCTCTTGCTAAGGTAATGGAGATATTATGCATTTTTTCCCTCATTCAATATGCCAAGCATTATTCTAGGCCCTTGGGGTAGAGCAGTGAGTAAAAATTCCATTCCTTTCATGGAGTTTACATGCAAATAGAGCCCAAGATGTGTTTTCTTCCATAACTTTTTCTGTAATTTTTCAGGCTTTTGTAAATCTTAATTATATGTAAACACGAAATGATTTTGGTCGATGTTTCATGCTACTTCTCTTGAATGATATTTACTTGGTCTGTACTAGATTCCCAGTATATTAACAAAATTGGTAACGATTGGTATAAAGGAAGCAAGATACCAAGGAAAAGTATTAAGTCGATTACACCTTACACATGAATTCATGCCTTTGGGTTAAGTGCATAAAATGGTCATAATTAATGTAAATCATTTGTTTATATATCATGTTTATGCTGAAATTCTTATAAATAAGTAGAATTAAATTGTATACTTTATGGTTTTTTGAAAGGTCCCAGTACTTGAGCTGCAGTCTCCTTTCTCTTGGATGTGGTAGTTTTGTTCTCAAATACATGTTGTAGCTTTAAACAATGTAGTAACAGTTATCTACATGTTCGCATGTATTAGATTGCTATACATTTTACAAGATAAAATTTAAGTCTAGGATGAAAATACATGAAATTTTGTTTATTGATAATTTTAAAATATTTCTTTAAAAGCTAAATTATTTTAGATTCATTCAACATTAAGTGTTATGTCAGGTTTTATAGTATCAGTGTTAGGTGTTATAAACTTTTTAAAGGTACATTTCTACAGGGGTTATTATCAGTGTCATTCCCTTACATATCAAAATAAATTTCTTAAAAATTACTTTGTCCTTGAAATTTTTTTTACAACCATATACTTCATATACCAAATTTTAGCAATAGAAAACAATTTTAAACCATTTAACCAACAGTATTTCTCTTTTTGTCCACTCTAAATAGCTGATAAACAGAAATTGGTAATAGTAGAATTGCTTGGCTTGATAATTCTCTCAATTTAATTTATGAAGAATAAAAAGGTAGAGAAGGTAATATTGCTAACACCATCTTGTCTTCACCATCCAAGCCATTATTGTATTTAATCATTCACATTAGTGAAAATGATTGCTGTAAAGCTTTGATGGTATTATCTAAGTTTATCAGGAAAAAGAAAAGTACTTTAATCAGATTTTGTGTCTTCATGCTCCTGTCAACTTAATGTTTAGAGGTAGTATATGCTTTGCTATTATTTTTTAAATTAATTTTTAATTTTCAATTACATTCAGCATATAATATTATATTAGTTTCAGGTGTACAACTTAGTGATTAGACATTTATATAACTTACAAAATGATCACCCTGATAAATCTAGTGCCCAGCTGACACTATACATAGTTATTACAATATTGTCGACTATATTCCTTATGCTGTACTTCATATCCCAATGACTATTTTGTAACTACTAATTTGTATTTATTAGTCCCTTTCCCTTTTGTGCCCTCCTCCCAGGACCCTCTTCCCATCTGGCAACTGTCAAAATGTTCTTTGTATCTTTGTTATTTTGTTCCTTAGATTCCACATGTAAATGAAATCGTATGGCATTTGTCATTCTCTGACACTCCATTCAGCACAATACCCTCCAGGTCCATCCATGTTGTTGCAGATGGCAAGATTTTTTTTTTTTTTTTTTACAGCTGAGTAATATTACATTGTATCTATGTACCACCTCTTTATCCATTCATCCGTTGATGGACATCCAGGTTGCCTCCATTATTTATTTTTCAATAGTTTTATTAAGGTAATTTATGTACCATACAATTCACCCATATAAAGTGTACAATTCAGTGGTTTTTAGTATACACACTAAAACCATCACTACCTTTTCCAGAACATTGTCATCATTTTGAATACTTGTGTTTTTTTGAAAATCATTTTACTTTTAAATTTGTATAATAAAGCATATTTCGGGGTATAATGACTCCTAATTTCATAGGCTTCTATCTTTTAAAAGCATTTCTTGATGTTTTATCTAAATCCCTTCATAGAAGCTGAAACGTGCTAATAAATTCAACTTTTTTCCTTGTTACTTTGCACGAATAATAGAGTAGAAAGCATGCTTAATGTATAAACATGAGCAAATGACAAAATTTTTACCGAGTTCCTGAAATTCACACTGCATGCTAGGAAACCCTCAATGATAATGTCATTAAGCTTAGAGATACTTGGACATTTTTACGGCTTGTGGTTTAGAAATAGCTTCTGTGATTTAGAATAGTAGTAGCTTTTAAGGTCTTAAAAGCAGAAAGAATCGATGACAAAATGTTAAAAGTAGCTTGCTCTTGGACAGTTGCTAAGATGCCAAATTATTTTAATTCTAACCAAAAAGCAAGTTGTAGAGTCTGAGATGAATATTATAAATTAATATAATTCCTTATTTTTTTTTAGGCGCCTCCCTTCTATGTAATGCCTATTATCTGGGCTCATAGTATTTATCTGCAAATAATTAGATTTCCCTTTACATTAAAAGTTGTGCTGTGTGTTTTAGGGGCAAGATTTAGCTAGACTGTTGAAATTGATCTTTCTGGTATGGGCCCAGTAGACCTCGCTGCCTAGGGTGGAAACTAGAACTCCCTTTAAACCATATTGGTCATTTATTTCATCCTTCGGCATGCTAATCTGTTCATAAGAACAATAATAATAGTTCCATTAATAGCAATAATAAAAATAATTACAACATTTGCTATTACTCTACTTGACAGGCCCTGTTCTAAGTATATTTATAAAGTCAATTCTCACAATCCTGTGGGGTAGATATAAATGTTATTAACCTTATAGGGATAAGGAGGTGGGTCACCCATGTAGTAAGTGGCAGGCCCAGGATGTGAACCCAGGCAGTCTGGTTCAGAATGCAGGCTCCTGTGTCTAACCTAAAGAGGCTTTAACAAAGTCAGAGAAGTCTTATGTGTGTCTGAAGTTTCTGCCCTCATTAAGCTCATGTTCTAGTATATCATAATACAATGCCAGACAGTATATAATGCCAGACTGAAGATTTTTGCAAATGGGCAACACTGGAAAATTCCCACTCTTACAGTAAGCCTCAGCTCGCATGTCCTCATCTGTCTTCCTCATTTTGTTGATTTTCTGGGGCTTCTCTAACACTTCATGTATGTTTGCAGCCACCTTGTTTGTCATAGTGTATTCATCCTACTAAATGAGACTTCTGGCAGGAAAAGTTCCCATATTATTTTGATTTTTATTCAATCAAACACATTTTTTCTTTTATTCATTTATCCAGTCGGTGGAAGGAATTTAGCTGCTCTCCCATAATTCTCCAATATTCTCACCAAATCACTCCAACACATAATCTCAGTAGAGACAGTGTGCTTGCTCTGCAAACCAGTTTTAAAACATCCCTTTCAACCCTAGCCTTTCACCCATCAACTCCTTTCATATGGAAATGATATAGCTGCCACTATGTTCTGTAACTTTGTCAACTGCACTGTCCAATGCCTAGCTCCTTCACGTGAATGAGCAATTATCTCATTGAGCAAGTACTTTCTATGAGGCACTGTGGGATTATAGCAGTGATCACAGCAGTCTGAAGTTTCTGCCCTCATGAAGCCAGCCCATGTTCTAGTATATCATAATACAGTGCCAGACAGTATATAAGTGCTGTGATGAAAATGAAGGTGTGTGTTGATGGGGACTGTTAGGGGTGGGGATGGGGTGGGAAATGACAGTGGTAAAGAAAGCTCATCAGTTTCTGTTCCTACTGTGTACATAGTGGGTACTTCATAAATGCTGGAATGAATAACATTAAGCTCACGATCGACATTTAGTCTATTGTCTTAAACTAGAATCAACTATCAGATTATAATTCCATTCTGAAGGACAAGCATTTGTTTCACTGTACTTAAGAATAAAGTTAGCCTCTAGTCCTAGATGAAGCTAGGCCCTGCTAGAAAATATTTGTCTTGGAGTCAAGAACTGGCTCACTTTCTGAACTCAAAAAGAATGAGAGTTTTCAGGCTTAAGTTTACATGCATCTTTTAATTAATGGGATTGTTAATATTTCCCTTTGAGGACTACTGAAGCTTTATCTTGCTTTGGGATGACAAAGAGAAAAAGACTTATGAAGGAATAAATTAGGCATGCCAGCAATGGCGAAATTGGGGTGCTAGCAAAATGTAGCTCAGCCGGGGCTTATTTCTCATTTAAAGTCATTCTGCGTCCTAGCCTGTCATCAGATGAGTGGCTTTGAAGTCTGCTACCCAGCTGCCTAGTTTGGCTTCAGAGGACAGCCACTAATTAGGACGTTGTATATTTTAAAAATGTATCTCTTTCCAAGTCTTTGTGAGTTCTTAGAACAATGAATTTTGAAAGATTGGGATTTGCTTCCTGGCTATGGCGGTTTGGAGAAAACCCAGCCTAAATGTGATCACTTGAGAAGCTTTCCCAGCACACTCTCCTCTCCTCCACTCGCTTTCTCCACACTCCGCCTTACACGGAACCACGTTCATCCACTAGTCTAAATCTAGTCTGCTCCTGTTGTCTTAGAGTTGCTTGATCTGTGTCTGTTTCTTAGGCTGGTTTGGGACCCGTTAGGGGCAGGAGGCTGCTTTGTTTATTTTTTTTATCCTCAGCACCTCACACACTGCCTGACATGTGGTAGGTGCTCAATAATTGCTTGTCGAATTGAACGTGATAAAAGTGCCCACTTGAGCATTCTCTCTTAGGAGAAAGATAAATGTCTCCTGAGTCTGCACGAGTACATTATTCTCTTTAAGCAAATGCTGAAAGCTTAAATGAATCGCTGATGGTTTAATTTATCCAGTACAAGTGTGCCAAGGAATGCCAGAATGCCTGTTCCTGCTTAACAGGAGGGTGGCTTGCCTCGCCTTGTGTTCCAAGTGCCGGAAGGACAAGCCTGCGGCAGAGATTTCCTTTGAAAAGGCGTCTGTGCCACTTCACCACTCTGTGCTCTGCTTTTGCTGAGCAAGGGCCTTTTCTTGACTTTCCTGTATCTGTAAAAGAAGGCTCAGCAGGTTTTTTCTTTTCAGAGTGAACTTTGGAAGTGACAGAATCTGCCCTAGCCAAGGTGAAGAATATCTCTTCTCATCCTCACCTCTTTCCTACGCTTTTACTTTAGTTACTCAAACCCTATACCAACCAGTCTAAGAATACTAAGCTTTTGGCAGACTTCTAATTGGTGTCTACTGCCTTCAGGAGGAAAAGCTTTTCTACAAACTTTTCTTTGGGAACAATTTGAATTTATTAACCTAAATTTAAAGGACTCATTACTATGTTTCCTACAAGTGAGAAACCAAAAGCTGCCTCTTTTGAAGGCTGTGCCTGGTCTTTAGGTCAGCCGAGGCCAGGATTGTGATCAACTGGCAACTTCAAAAAAATATGCACATTATGGAAATACATATGAGAGAAACACATTTTTTTTCCCCAGTGACTACTAGAGTTTTCTTCAGTATTCCATTGTATGCTCAACAGCTGAGGAAAAATTCAAGATCTTAGAAATTTTTCACTGACCATTTTGGTGATCAGAGTTTTAAATAAAGGATCTTTAAAGCTTGGTATCATTATTATTTCTAACAGCAAAAAAGAAAGATGAGAACTGACTTTCTAATAGGATTCTCTTACAAGAAACTTTATTAAAAAAATCTAGATGTAGTGCATTTCAGTAAAGGAAAATTTATAATATTAAAATAATATATGGCACAGGCATGGAATAATCTATCTGAGGGATGTCATCCATAAAGTTGACTCTAGGAAAAATCTCTGGTGTTTTAGCTATTGATTATAATGTTGCATATTGTGTACGTGTCATAACCAAAATTCTCTGTTAGCATTGTTAAGAAGCCCATCTTTGAACTAGATGGGTATAGAAATGCCCATATTGGAGAAGAAATGTGGGTGAGAAGAAGATGGGCTTTAATTTCTATCAGAACCAGGATTATTATGCTCCAGGCCAAGTACTGATTAGTAGCATGATCTTGTGGGTCTTATGGGTTGTATAATCTCTCTCAGTCTCAGTTTCTTAGTTTGAAAGTTGGGGTCAAAATACTTACCTTGGGGAGGAAAAAAAAATGGCGTATACAATAGGCTCTGTTCATCCCTCTGACGATCAAATCAAAGTTGTGACGGAAATAAGCAAGCAGCAAGGAAAAATCACCTGGGATCTTGTTGAATAAGCCATACAATTAGGGAGAAATCCAAATCACCCTGCAGTGGCAGAAGGTAGGACGGGACAAGGACGCAGGGCTGCCCGGTATCCAGTGGCTGAGTGAGATGGAGGCTGCGGCAGAGGCAGTGGCAGAAGCCTCTTAAACGGGCTGCATCCGCGAGCAGATTTTCCTAGTGATGGACCTGCTTGTTCTGAGCACCAGTGCCGATTAGGCTGCGCGCAGCGGGCACCAGGGACTTACAGGGAGACATTGTGGGAGTGAGGGCATAGGTGAGACTAGCTCTGTACAGCAGTGCTGGCAGTATCCATTGTTCCCTGTTGAGCTCTCCCCTCTCCCAGTGCGCAGACTCAGTGCCGCCATAGCCGTGACATCATCAAACTAGATAAGAGAGGTCACTCTGCCCAGAGGATTCCCTGTGACTTCACCTCCCCCAACTCGAGGCCCCACTCAAGCCACATCCAGATTTATCCTCAGCAAGTCAGGTGCTCCTTACTGAGCAGCGCTAGACTCACACTGGAGGCAGCTGGCCTCAGTTTCTGGTCTTTTGAGGCAACTATAAACACAGCATCTGTGGATTGCTTGCTGAATCTTAACAGGTGGCTCCGGAGGGGCACAGGCTGGGGCTAAATTTGGCCTGCAGCTGAACCCTGGAGTTTTGCTTAGTACATAGAAACAGACACTGAAAGGCAGCCAAAATGGAAAGACAAAGAAGCAGAAACCATATGAGAGAACAGAACAGAGATCTAGAAATAATGGAGTTAAGCAATTTAACAACAGATGCAGAGTTCAAAACACTGGTTCTAAAGATGCTCAATGAACTTATAGGAAGTGTAGATGAATTCAGTGAGAATTTCAACAAAGAGATAAAAAAAAACAAAAATGAAAATGGAAATTATAAAAGGGAACAAGTCAAAAATGAAGAACACATCTGAAATGAGAAGTATATTAAATGGAATAAATAGACAAAGTGAAATAAAGAAGAGGATCAAATGACCTATGTAGAGGATGGGAAAGCCAAGGACACTCAATAACAATGGGAAGAAAAAAGATGCTGAGACTATAAAAATATTTTAAAGAACATATGGGACACTATTAAGGGTCCAAATATCTGTCTGATCCGTGTACCTGAAGAAAATCAAGATGTTGAACAGCTGTTTGAAGAAATAATGATGGAAAATGTCCCTAACCTGGTGAAGGAAATGGACATAAAACCCCAGGAAGCTCAGAGAATTCCAAAAACCAGGAATCCAAAAAGGCGCACACCAAAACACATCATAATTAAAATGCCAAAGGTTAAATACAAAGAAAGAATATTTACAAGCAGCAAGAGAAAAACAGATAGTTACTTATAAGGAAGCACCCATAAGACTGGCAGCTGATTTCTCAAAAGAAACTATGCAGGACAAAAGGGCTTGGCAAAAAAATATTCAAAGTGATGAAAACCTAGGATCTACAACCAAGAATACTTTATCCAGCGAAGCTATCATTTAGAGTTGAAGGACAGAGAAAGAGCTTCCTAGACAAAAATAAGCTAAAGGAATTTCTCACCACCCAGCCAATATTACAGGAGATGTTGGAGGGACTTCTTTAAAAAGAAAAAACATGTATCACAAACAGAAATAAAGAATGTTAGCAACTGGATTCCTATCAGTAAGTACCTTAAATGGAAAAGAATTAAGTTCTTCAACCAAAAGATAGAGTGGCTGAAAGGATAAGAAAACAAGACCCCTACATATGCTGCCTATAAGAAGCTCACTTCAGATTAAAAGACACAGACTAAAAGGAAGATGGAAAAAGATATTGCTTTGATGGACCTAAAAGATATTTAAGTCAGACAGAGAAAGATAAACACTATATGATTTCACTTATATGCAAAATCTAAGGAATAAAAAGAACAAACTAATCAGAAACAGACTCACAACGATAGTGGACAATTTGGTGATGGACAGAGGGGAGGGGGATTTGGAGGGCTGGGAGCATGGGGTGAGGGGTTAAAGAAGTACAAATTAGTAGCTGATGGATGGTCACAGGGATGGGGAGCATGGCATAAGGAATGCAGTTATCATTAATACGGTTGGCTAGGTGGAGGGTCAGGGGAGGAAGGGAGCAATTGGGGGATCATTTTACAAACTATATAGATGTCTAACCAATGTACTGTATACTTGAAACTAATTAAAATAAGTAAATTTAAAAAATACAGTACAATTCCCACTTATACGAGGTATCTAAAATAGTCAAAATCACAGAAGCAGAGAGCGGAATAGTGGTTGCCAAGGACTAGGGAGAGAGGAAATTGGAAGTTGCTAATCAACTAACATGTCTCAGTTAAGCAAGATGAAAACATTTTAGAGATCTATTGTACAACAATGTGCTTATAGTTAACACTGTTGTATTGTACAGTTAAAAATCTATTGAGGGTAATCTGTATTACGTGTTCTTACCACAATAAAATTAAAATATTCCCATAATCCCAATTTTTTAAAATAAGAATTATTTTGTAACACACTTTCTGGACAAATAAAAGGAAAAAAATCTTAATAATGGTAAAAACAAAACAAAACAAAAATACTTACCTTGCAGAATTTTGAGTAGTTTTAGTGAGAGTCCACAAAGTTTTTACAGCCATGCTTGACACACAATACTGTTCAAAACATTGTAGCTACCATGATTTTGGAACTTCCCATTGTAAAAACACTTTAAACATTGCATCAAGAGCAAATTTCATTTTGTTCTTTGGCAGTATTTTATACCTATAGCTGTGTCAAAATAATTCTCTAGTTCAAAAAATTAAATACGGAGATTATATAGTCTCCTTGTGAAAAGAATTGCAAAGCAGATGGGTTGGCATCTGACATAGAAAAAGAGATTAAATACCAGAAATATCCAAGCAGAGCACATGAGATTATCAAGGGAGAGTAGGAAGATTCCAATAGAGGCACTCAAGAAAATTGACATTGAAGGGAAAGGCAAAAGATGTCCTAGCAAGGAGATTCGGGGAGGGAAATTAGAGTGTTCCTGAAGCTGAGGGAAGAGGGTGTTTTATGGATGAGAGAATGAGCAGTCATTCTCTCAGGGGCGTAAATAAGGGGGTTGTGGATAACTTGGCTCAGAGCTCCTTTATGGAGTACTTGGGTCCAAAGTTTGATTGCAGAAGAGGCCATGGAGAGCACAAATGTGAACAATACTTGCATCAGGTATGGCTAGGAAGGAAGGGTACTTGCCAGAGTGCAGCTTGTAGGTGAGAATTAGATTTTTGTTATAACAAAGAAGCCAATCGAACCTGTTTAAAGGCTGACAGAAAAGAGCCAGTAGAGGGAGGAGTTGAGATAAAGGATAACTGATGGATCTTTGAGCTAAGGAGGCAGCGACACATTTCCATTGTGCTGGAGGAAGGATGCAAGCCAGGGTGTAGATGCAGATGAGTTTGTAGGTGGCCTGGCCAGCTCCCTTCTGATGACTTCTCTTTGCTTATGAAGTTGGGGTGAGCTATTCTTTGAAAGGGGCAGAAGGTGAGGAAAAATGGTGAAGTAGGAGGTTTGAGGAATGAAGAAAATTTGAATTGGCTGCCATGGAGACTGGCAGAGAATCTAGAAGAATTGCTGGATGGCCTTGGAGGTCCAGTTACAGTTAGAGACCATGAACTTGTAGTGGCCCAACCTCGAGGTTAAGAGACATTTCTAAAGGTTCCTTGTGAAGCCTGAGTTCAGAAGTGGGGTTAAGGGAAAAGAACAGTGGGGCAGGAACTATCCAGATTTGGGAATTTTGCCATGTGATTGTAAAATGGATGGAAAGACAATGCACTTGGCAATGAAGTTGAGGATATTTGTAAGGCAGTGATTGATGTGATGTGTCATGGGATCTGAGTTTGATAGGGAAGGAAATAAAAACAGGAGGGGGTTGATAGAGAAGAAAAAAGCAGAGGAGTAAAGATACTGAAGGTCTTGAGGAAATAAAATACAGATGTGATGACAGTAATTGGAATGAAAAGTGGAATCTTGGGATATCCACAGAATAGGCTGTTGGATTTAATTTTTTATAAGTAGAGCAATTCTGGGTAATGACAGAGTCCAGGAGGTGGCCAAGGGAAGGATGGCTTAAGTGACATTGAAGGAACACTCTTTTGAGATCAAAGAACTAAGATTTTGAAGCTACCCTGGATGCCTGCAGGGCTTGAATTGGAAAAGAAGATTGAGCAAGGTGTCAAAGGCTCCCTGAATGAGGAGGTGGAATGAGTAGCAGAAGGCATTTGACATTGACAAAGTGCAGTACAGAAGCTACTTAGCATCAGACTGAATGAGTAAAGGAATTGTCATTTGGAACCGACATTAGGGTTCTTCTCCCAACTCCTGGGTACGGTCTGTGGATAAGGGTTAGTGAGTGGCATCTCCTTAGGAGGGCTACAGGGAGGAAGCGATGTCCTTGCAAGGATGGCTAGGATTTATTTAACCAGAGGAGACAGAGGAAAGGACCTACTAGTGATGTGACTGTGAATGAGAGAGGTTTAACCATGGAACAAAGTTCTAGAGGGCTCAGGTAAAGGCTATGGAGAGAAGGGAGCAGTAGGAGTTTGGTAAATGGCAAGAAGGCTCAGAGCTCTTAGGGGTTTGAGTGTAGGCAAAGAGCTGACCAGAGGGATTCACATTTTGGCCATTGGCCAGATATAATAGGAATATGGTACTTGGAGGGATTGGCTGGCTGCTAGTGTTCTAAAGAGTGAGTCTAGAAGGGAGAGGGCTCAGGTCTTTCTGGAAGGAGGCAGCTTTCCTTGCACTTTTCCCACAGAGGGGCATTGTAAGGGACACAGAGAAGAAGTTTCACAACACCAGGGACCAAAGACTTAATAGTTCAGGGTGGCTGGGACACAGTGTTTGTGGAAATGACTGAGTGTCAGGTGGGGCCAG
>NW_006439568.1:26265154-26271288 GCF_000325575.1 Pteropus alecto | reverse complement strand
CTATTTCCAAATAAAAAATTACTCCAAAACTTAGTAGCTGGAAACAAAACAAAACGAAAGACTCTTGCCGCCTGTGGGTTAGGAATTCAGACAGGGCACAGCAGCGATAATGGATCTGTGCTCTACAACGTCTGGGCCTCAGTTGGAAGAATCGAAACTGTGGGCTAAAACCAACTGCTGGCTTATTCACTCCCATCTCTGGAATTCACTCCCATGGTGCTGGCTATTGGCTGGGGACCAGGGGATGCTGGTCAGAACATCCATACATGGTCTCTCCGTGTAGCCCGGGCTTTCTCACAAAATGATGGTTGGGTTCTAAGGACAAGCATTGAGAGGGAGAGAGGGAGGGAGAGGGAGAGGGAGGGAGAGGGAGAGGGTTAGTTGAGAATGTTGAGGTTCTGACTCTGCTTGCACTGACCCGTTCCCCAAAAGAAATGGCTAAATACTAACAGAGACTAAAGAACAGATCTTTTTGTACATTTTGCTCTTTTTAGGACTTGATATGAACAAATAGATGTTTATTATCCTTCCTTTTTATAAGTGATTATCAACTGTAATAAATCTCTTATAATTCAATCTAGAAACCAAATATAAGCACATCATTGATTTTGCAAGCCACCTCACTACCTGACAATCTTTAGATGAAACATGGTTAGTCTTGATTTATAATCATTCTTTGACTTCTTTAATTTAAAATCCCAGGGATAAGTAATTCAGAAATGTGAGGACAGACTAGAGACATAAAAGGTAACCGAAATTAAAATCTGAGTGGGGCCTAAGGTAGACTTGGGGCTCTGCAATGCAACAAGGATTGATGAATTTACACGGTGGTTATTGGATGTGACATTCTCAGAGTTGTTGACACTTTGGTTGTGTAAACATTCTGAATTTACTCTGGGTTCCTCTGTGTCTGCTCAACAATTAAATATTAGCTCATCACTCTTTTATTCTTTTTGCTCTTTTATAATAATTACAAAAGGAGTGTATATAGATTAGGAATTTCAGTCATATTAGAGGTAAAGGACAGATAGTTTTGCTGACCTCCTTGTCATTAGTTTGTCCTAAGATGTTCTCAGGGAGTCTAGTCCAGTAATGGAGACTGTTTTTCTTAGTGCATGTGTGATACAAATTCCTTAGCCTGATTGTCACATACGGAGTAGAGGCTGAGTGCCTGTGTGTATTTGTGCAAGTGGGAGTGTTCTTATGTGTGAATGTGAGTGGTCAGTCTAGGGTAGAACATCCAAGGTTCATACACTGGTCAGAATTTGAGATTTAGAATTCTTTTTAACTCTAGCTTTTGCCTACTGTGAGGTAAACAGGCTTGTAGCTAGATGGGCTATCAGTTGTCTGACCCACTCTACCTGTCTAGATGAGGAAACTGAGACCCAGGCTGGTGACTGGCCTGAGGTCATGCTGAGGCAGTGAGACAGAGGCCGGCTGAGGACCTAAACGTCCTCCTTTTCTAGTTACTCGGTGGCATGTACTAATGGGGATGATTGCGGCACTGGTGTAATTTTGACAAACAATGCTGAAATGAAGACGTGTCCTTTAAAATGAGTGTTTAAATAAAGAGAACAGGGAGCAGGAGGACTCGTTGTTAATGTTGGGTGTGGCTTCTCCCAATGGCTCATCTCACATTTCTGGATGGTTCTAGTGTTTGGGCGCAGTTGGGTATTTAGTAGACAGACAGCTGCCCCTTGAGGCCATCAGCACACGGGAGTTACCTTCTCTAGTAGCACACGGGACAAAAATCCAGCCAGGTTAATGTTCCTTCTGAAAATCCTTAAGGAAGAGACCGCGTACGGTCTTTCAGTAAGACAGACACAGCTTGTGTTTCCTCTAGCATTGGGACAGGTGACTTGTTTTTTCATTAAGCACCACATGAAGCCACTGGCTTACATGCGGGTCATGATGTACCCCAAACACCTATCTTTAAGCACTGAGCAGTGAGATGCTCACCCCACGAGAGGCCCATGAGACTGAGGGGACAGTTGGGAAAATAGCTTGAGCTCAGAGGGAGGGAGGGCAGGCAGTAGCATCTACATGAAAGAAAAACTAAAAACTCGGTAAAAGTTTTTAATTTAATCATATAACTGAATTTAAGTAATTCAAAAGCATGTTTGCACATTTGATGCCACCATAAATGATGCCACCATCATTTTGTTGAAACCAATTAATTCCAATATGAAAGTTATATAAATGAAGTCGTCCCACCCATTAACATACTTCTCTCTTCTCTTATGTCCTCCCTTTCCTCTATTTTCTTCCTTCCTCCAAACTTAGCTCTGTTCTCCCCACAGCTTGCAGAATTCTTTCAGCCCTCCTGCCAATTAGCCATGTCTTGCTTAGAAAATAATACTCACTTCTTATGTCCCTCCATTTACTCTCTTATCTCTTCCCCACTCCGAGCTTGTCAACTATTATCTGCTAGAGTAAGCGTTTTAGGAAAGAAAATATATACATGTTTATTGTTTCTTTTTAGGCAAAAAATATTTGATGACTTCCCCTCTCCTTTACTTTCTCCTCTCTTCCCTTGATGCTAATCTCCCAACTGGTCATTTATTGCTATGTGACATGACACAATTTTCTTAACCTTCTGAAGCCTGTTTCCTCTTCTGTGAAATAGGGATAATAATAGAACTTTCCTGATAGAGTTGTTTTAAAGAAGCCCATGTGATAATGAAAGTGCTTAGTTCAGGGTACAGCAAATGATTAATTAATGGTAACTACTAAGGTTTTCAGTTTCTAAAATAACATTTATATTTTAAATTATACATTTTTATTGTTAGTTTTCATTTTATTTTATCCCCACAGTTATATGAATACAGCAATGGTTGAGCTATGAAAACTATTTTGAATAGGGAGCTCTCCTCATAGCTTCTTATTTTTTCAGTCTTAAATGGACTTTATTTTTTAGTGTTTTACATTCGCAGAAAACAGAGTGGAAAGTAGAGTGGTATATTCCCCCCCGCCCCACGCCTCCAGCAAACACCCGCTTCTCCCATCAACATTTGGCCCTAGAGTGGAACATTTGTTACCATCGGTGAGCCTACATTGGCTTTTTATTTTTTTAACGACAGTACTTGCTAATATAAATTGTTCCTTAAGAGTGGTCGTCCCTGTGTTCTGGAAGCCTCCCTAAGGATTGCCTTTATCCAGCGTGTTAGAATAAGGTAGCGGGTCAACGGGGCCCAGCTGCGCATTACCCTTTCATTATCCATTCAAGATGCAGGAGCTTCTTAGGCTTGGATGGACTGGGAAGCATAGTACAGCCAGTGTGTCCTGTCTGACTGTCTTTTTTTCTTGTCTCTTCTACTTCATGAAGTTCTTTAAGGGCCTCGAAATGCAGAAACACAGTCCGACCCTGACAATGGGGTGGGAGACAAAGCCAGCTTCAGAGATGCTAGTGTTTACACTGAAGAGACTGGGCAGAATCAGCCAACAAATAACACCAGAGGCAGTTCAGACCGAGTTCCGTGTGGGAGGGGTGAGTGAGTGGTGCGGTCTCCCAGCATGAGCTCTGAACAGAGAGGGTGGGGGGCAGCCGGTAGCGCCTCAACCTCCTCCAGTTACTGTTTCCTCAACCCGGCCGCCCCAACGCTCTCCTCTGGAAAGCCCTCAGGACAAGCTTGGGGAACCAAGCAGGAAGACTTGGCTAAGCATTAACTTTCAAATGAAACTCTGCCCTAATTAAAGAGGGGACGCGGTGATCGCGGTCCAGTGTCTGGCTGGCTAGAATATTCAATACCGATTTCTTCTTGGTAAGGTCACCAAACTTTTACAGAACTGGTAATAGAATTTCTTCACAAACAATTAGATGTCTTAAAAATTAATAGAAGTGGAATTTGAACCTGGGATGTGAAAATGACTCAAGAACAAAGTCCTAGAGAGCCTCCTGATAATCTATTGATTTACTGAAAGATGGAACAAAAACCATAATATAAACAAAGGATAGAGGAAATCTTTATTTTTTCTAAACTTTTTCATCTTAATGTCTATTGTCGAGTATTATATTTGTCGAGTATTATATTTGTCAAGAAATGCAGTATAACCTCATTCTAAAAAAATGACCAGAAATTAGTAAGCAGTTCTCTTGAAGAGTGAATTAAATGGTTCGTAGACACATTTAAAAAACAGACTGGCAAGTGCAGTGTTCCTGAAGGACTGCTTTTGGTCTGTGTTCAGCTGGCAGAATAAAACCTTGGCGGAGCACACCTTACCCACTCTCTTTCACTTAGGCAAATTGGACACCTGATTTATAGAACTGGGGAAAAACACCACTCTTGGCTTAGGTTATGGAGCCTAATCAACTGGCTCATTTAACCATGAATGTGAAAGGTTTGACTGAAAAGCTGACTTAAATATGGGCTACTGAACTCTCCTTGGGGCAACAAGAACACATAAGCTGTTCAGCCCTTATTTTCATGGTAAACTTACTTTTAATGAACCTCATGCCACATTACACAGAGACCAACTTGGCTTTAAGGGACAGGAAGCTCCCTGTGCAGGCACCCTGCATGGGGGCAGGGGCATCCAACATGACCACAACTCAGTCCCATCTTGGCAAAATCTTTCCTTTTTTCCAACTATCAGCACTTGCCATTTCCCTCATCAGCGTTCTCCTTCGATAATCTCTCTGCTTTTAATTATTGCAGTAAATATCTGCAAACGTTAAACATTAACACTTAAAGCTGTACCCCAATCCAGCCCTTCCTGCCTCTGGTTTATTATTTCTTCCTTAGCACTTACTACCATTCAACACTCTATTTTCTTTACATAGTTTGATTATTTTTTCTTCATGAAAGGTTGGACTTTTAATGTCTTGTTCATAGCACCTAGAACAGTGCCTGGCACATAGTAGGTGCTAAATAAATACTTCTGAAATGAATGAATAATGGTGGGCCCTGTGGCTCAAACCTGCTTCAACCCTCTTCATGCAGTATTGCTCTGAGTTGCTAAATATGAGACTAGGGTGGCAGAGGTAAGGGCGAGGGGATATGATTGTCATCAGGGCCAGCTTCATGAGTGTGCTCAGAAAGGCCCTGTGCTTGATTTAATGCTCTGCTGTCTGTCTCAAAAAATTTTAAATGAGTAATAACCTTCTGGGTTTGTTGAGAATATTATCAATTTATTATTTTATTTTTTAAATAATTTTTTATTTTTTAATTACAATTGACACACAATATTATATTAGTTTCAGGTGTACAACATAGTGCTTAGACATTTATATAACTTACAAAGTGATCACCCTGATAAATCTAGTACCCATCTGACATTATACATTGTTATTAAAATAGTATTGACTATATCCTTATGCTATATTTTACATCCCAATGACTATATTGTAACTTCCAATTTGTACTTCTTAATCCCTTCCCCCTTTCCACCCATCCTCTCAACCATCCTCTCATATGGCAACCATGAAAATGTTCATTGTATCTATGAGTTTGTTTCTGTTTTGTTTGTTTGTTTGTTTGTTTGGTTCTTTATATTCTACATATAGTGAAATCATATGGCGTTTGTCTTTCTCTATCTGACTTACTCCTTTCAGCGCAATACCTTCTAATTCCATGCATGTTGTTGCAGATGGCAAGATTTCATTCTTTTTTATGGCTAAGTAATATTCCACTGTATATACATACTGTCTCTTTTTTTTATCCATTCAGCCATTGATGGACACCCAGATTGCTTCCATATCTTGGCTATTGTAAATAATGCTGCAATGAACATATGGATGTACATTTCCCTTTGAAATAGTGTTTTGGATTTCTTTGGATAAATAATCAGAAGTGAGATTTCTGGATCCTTCTTTGTCTCTTGTTGTAGCCTTTATTTTAAAGTCTATTTTGTCTGGTATAAGTATTGCTACCCAAGGTTTTTTTTTTTTCATTTCAATTTTCATAAAATGTTTCTCCATCCCTTTCCTAACAGTCTATATGTGTTTTTCAATTTGAAGTGAGTCTCTTCTAGACAGTATATGTAAGGCTCTTGTTTTCTTATCCATTTAGCCACCCTGTGTCTTTCAATTGTAGCATTTAATCCATTTACATTTAAAGTAATTGCTGCTAGATATGTAGTTATTGCCATTTTATTCTTTCTTTCTTTCTTTCTTTCTTCTTCGTCGTCGTCGTCGT
>NW_006439568.1:26257785-26265144 GCF_000325575.1 Pteropus alecto | reverse complement strand
TGTCTTCTTCTTCTTCTTCTTCTTCTTCTTCTTCTTCTTCTTCTTCTTCTTCTTCTTCTTCTTCTTCTTCTTCTTCTTCTTCTTCCTCCTCCTCCTCCTCCTCCTCCTCCTCCTCCTTTCTTCTTCTAGAAGTTTTCTATTTCCATTTTTAGGTTTTCTATATCTTTGATGAAGTTCATTGAGCATCCTTATAACCAGGGTTTGGAACTCTGCATTTGGGAGATTGCTTATCTCCATTTTGTTTAGTTTTTTTTTTTTTTCCTGGACTTTTTTCTGTTCTTTCACTTGGAACATATTTTTTTTTGTTTCCTTATTTTGGCTGTCTCCCTGTATTTGTTTCTATATATTAGGTAGAGCTGCTGTGTCTCCTGGTCTTGGTAGAGTGGCCTTATGTAGTAAATTTCCTGTGGGGCTCAGTGGTGGAATCTCCCTGGTCCCCTGAGCTGGGTGCTCCAGGTGTGTTCCTTTTGTGGTTTGTGCGTGCCCTCCTGGTATAGTTGAGACTTGATTGCTATTAGCATATCAGGGGGAGGGATTGACCCTCAGGCTGATTGGTTGTGATGACTGCTTGTGACTCTAGTGGAGGAGCTGTTGTGCAGGGGCTGACCCTATGGAACAAGATTCATTTTAGTGGGGCTCCGGTGTCTGCTCAGTCTGCCCTTTCGGTGTATCGTTTGTGGAGATGGTTGGGGGTTACTCTGGTATGGTCTGAAGACAGCCACCAGGTGTGCTGGTTCTGGAGCCTGTGCCCTGCCTAGGGTCACTTGGTATGAGCTACAAAATGATCTGCAGGTGGTTGCCACTTTGCTGGGCTTGGAGGTGTCTGGGAGAAGCTAAGCTGCAAAGTGAGGCCAGCTGCAGCTATTGCCAGGTTTGGGGCTGCTTAGCAAAAAGTATGAGGCAATCTGAGGCCAGATGCTGCTTATTTATGGTTTTTGAATCTTTAAGAGATTTTAGAAAAATCTGCAGCATGAGTCAAGATAGGCCATTTGTATGGAAAAGCCACAACAAGTGGCTTGGGTAGGCCCGTAAATTGGGTGGGGTGGGGTCTCAGGAAATCACCAGAGAAGGGCAAGCAGTGTTCAGCCAGGTTGATGGAGACTCATTTATGGCACCACCTGTGTGTGTGGGCTAGGTGGTGGGAGGATTCAACAAAGAAACAACATTTTTTGCCAACACTTCTGTCTGGGAGGAAGTTGTCCCTCCAGGCTTTGCCTTGAAGCCAGATAATTCAATTTTTCTCTATATGTCCTTCGTGCCTGTTGAGCTGCTGCCCCAGCATTGGAGCTCAGAATGAGTGAGTCGATCACTGAGTAAGTCCATGTGCAGGCCCTTTAAGAACATCTGGCACTCCAGCAGACTTCCATCTCATTCAGCCACAGTCTCCACTAGTTTTCACATCCAGATTTTGTGGGGACTTCCCTTCCCAGCACTGGAACCTGGGCAGAGGAGCCCGTTTTGGGGCTGGGACCCCTTGCTCCTCAGGATGTCCTCTGCAGCTGAGATATCCCTCCCAATTTTTAACCACCACATGTTGGTATGGACCAGCCTCTTCTGCATCTCCACTCCTCCTACCTAGTCTCCACATGGCTTCTTCTGGATATCCTTAGTTATAGAATTTATGTTCAGCTAGACTTCAGGTGTTTCTCAATAATTCTTGTTCTGTAGTTTAGTTGTAATTTTGATGTAGTTGTGAAAGGAAATGAGCAAAGCCTTTACCTACTCTGCCATCTTGACTGGACTCAAAATTCTTTTCTTTTCTTTCTTTTTTTTTAGGTGAGGCAACCATTGGTTGATCTCACAGATTGCAAGGACCTTGTCAGTTTACAATCCCTTATTTATTTTTATTTTTATTTTTTATGCCTACAGCACCTGGTCTTCCTAGGTGGTCTCCCATTCAAGTACTAACCGGGCCCGACCCTGCTTAGCTTCCGAGATCAGATGGGATCAGGCTTCTTCAGGTTGGCATGCCCGTAGTGGACTCAAAATTCTTAATAATTATTTTGAACTTCTAGTTTGTAAGTGAAGTCCAGTAGAACAGCGGAGAATACATGTGAGAGAGGGAGCCATGCAAAGTGAGTGTCCAGCACCATTCCTCACTACCCCATTTACATGTAATGTTTGTGGTGCCCCAGGAGACCAGAATTCCAGTGGACCTGTGATGCATGGGAGCTCAGTGAGACTCAAAGCAGGTAAAGGTAAGCAAGTTATGCTTGGAGACTCAGGGGCCCTAAGAGCCTGTGAGGCCATACTTTTTGTTTGAAACAGAACTTGGTTTGAACACAGAAAGAAGGCAAGAACATGAACGAATAAGAAACTTGATTATATTCTTTCTTATTCCTGTTACTCTGTATTAGCTGACCATGTGTACTGAAAAGGATGATTTTGAAGGAAAGGGGAAGATAGAGCAATCCACTGTTTTTTCCTTTTGGTCCTTCCCTAGTTGTTAGTAAGCTGAAGGTAGAGGGCTGGTACTTCGCTTTGTATTAAGAAATGAAATAAAATGAGTTAGGTTTTGTGCAGCATTTCCACAGTTCTGCTATGAATGAACTACATATGCATGTGCCAACTCTGAGATAGAAATTTTATAAAATTCTCTTATATTTATACTTAAAACTTGTATTGTACAATATAAAGATGAACAGTAAAATTCACGCTAAAACTTTAAAATTTACTTTTTCTTTACTGAGAATAATATTAAATGGAAAATAAAAAACATTCATGGAAGAAAGAGAAAAGCTTTATATTTTAGTGGCTTTTAGGGTACTTTTTTCTTATTTTCTGAACAAGGGGCCCTACGATTGGGCCTTGAGAATTATGTAGCCAGCTGTGGTTGTCATGGCTATGGTTGAATAATTCAATCCAGCCTGTCAAAGTCTAAGGCTATGTTTCTAAAATTATTAAAATTTTTAGTAAGCCCAACTTGTTAACAGATTGCATTCCACCTTATTGTATAAGTCAGCTACTTGAAACTTGGCACACATTTTCTTACAGGATCACTATTTTGAATAGTGGTCAAGGTTTCAAGCTAGCCCATACAAACTTACTGAAACTATAATATAGTGATTGTCTTCAATATATTTAAACATTGGATTAATGTAGTTGAAGACAATAGTGTTTGTCAAGTACAGTCATCCCTCAAAATATGCAGGGGATCGGTTCCAGGATCCCCATAGATACCGAAATCTGAGGATATTGGTCTTTTATATAAAATGATATAGTATTTGCATATAACTTATTTACATGTGGGCTACTGCAGGTATGACCACATATCACTTCATTTATGTGGATTCAATGTAGTGCTCAGTATGTGGCAAATTCAAATTTTGCTTTTTGGAACTATGTGGGTTTTTCTCCCAAATATTTTTGACCCACAGTTGGTTGAATCCAGGGATGTAAAATCCATGGATATGGAGATCAAACTCTATTGCACTGTAGGATTGCACTTAACAGTTGGGTGGGGCTGTGGGAATTCTGGTTGGTTCTGGCCCATAAACTGTGAGCACTGGTATGTGCCACCAAAAGCCAAAGCATTTAGTAGACAGTATGAGACCTTCAAAGGTGCTCTTTCCCCACTGTAATAGTGCCTGGCAATATTCCAGGGGAGTTTGTTCCATCAGCCTAGGGTCTGTCCAGTGAGGGGATAACACAGAGCACAAATCTGTGGACTGCAATGGCATCACCTGACCCATTCTGATCAATAGTCATCAATTACAGGTCTTTGATTGTAAGCAGTAGGAACCAATACTAGCTAACTAAAACAAAAAAGGACCTGTTGGATCCTGGGGCAGCTCACAGATTTGTAGGGACATCCAGTTTTTTTTTGGCAGCAAGGCAGCTCTAGGACTCTTGGTTATTCATGGGCTGATGCTGTAACTACACTCAAGGGGTTGGTTTGTCTGCTTTCATCAAAGTCAAAGGAGACATGAAAAGAAGTTTGCAGCAAAGAAAGTAGAGGTTTATTTGAGGAAATGGCACCAAGTCCAGAGACACAGGTGAGCTAGTGCTCTTAAGACCTGGCTCCCTGATGGCATGTAGGTTACAAATTTTATAGGGCAAAATCACAAGTCAGGGGTTCGGGATCATGTTGGGAGCTGATTGGTTGGAGGTGATGTAAGTAATGAATTATTTCTTCAGATCTTGACAGTTCTGAGGTCCTTTCTGGAGTCCCTCTGTCTCATGGGAAAACAGCCAAGGGATCATTTCACCTTAGGGCTCTGGAACTGAAACATAACTTAGGTCAAGATGTTATCTTTAGCCTGCCAGAGGTCCCCATGTGTGACCATTAGTCAGGTCTGGGCTACTGTCTTCTGCTGCCTCGGAGATTGCTGATTATGTGGGGAAAAGGTCAGGTCTCTGGGGGGCGGAGGGGCGGAGAGAGACAGAGAGAGAGACAGAGAGAGCGAGAGAGAGAGAGAATAGAGACAGGCAGACAGAGAGAGATGATTTAAAGAGCTAGGATTTAAAACTAAATTTAATCAAAGTCATAAGGACCCTCGGTTTCAATACCAGCATAACTCAGGTCCAACCGTTTTGTGTTACTCCCCCCAAGAGTCAGATTTCTGAAATAGAGGGCTGGATTGGCTTAGTTTGGGCCATCTGCACCATCCCCCACCCTTAGCCAGGAGGCTGGGACCTTGATGGACAGTCTCAGTAGGACTGCCCCCAAAGAAACATAGAGATGTTTGTTTCCAAAAGCAACATATGCCCACTGTAACACTGCACAGCTACTATTGGAGCAGCCTCAAGGGGCAAATGGAGAGGAAATTGAATAGAGAGAAAAGTAACATGAAACCAACCATACTCCAGGAACACAATTTCATATGTTCGAGTCTGTGGTTCAGGGATGCTGATACACATTTTGTGTTTGAACATTATAGTTGCTGCTGTGGGTGCCTCAGTTTGCTGCAGCCTCTCCTTCCTAGCCTTTAGGCTAGTAGCTCTCAACCCCTAGGGAGGCGGCGTTGAGGTTCTGTAAAAATAACCAAATCCCAGGCCTTACCCCTGAGATTCTGATTTAATTGTTTGGTGAGCCCGGATTTTGGAATTTATTAACAGCTCCCATGTTCAGCTAACAGGTAGCCAGGGTCAAGTGAGTCTGCTTTGGACCCTTACTCTGTGAGTGTTAAGGGGTGGGAGTGCTGTGTGTGGGGTGTTCCTCTCAGGAAGGTTTACTGCTGAAAACAAGTTCAGAATGCTTGTTCTTTTTCTAGAAGCTTGAGATATCTTTTCTGCAGTGGCTTTGTCCTCCTTTATTTACCCAAGTGCAATTTTAGACTTGTTGCTGGAACAAATATACTTATCTATTCAGTACTCGAAGGAGGAAGTAAAAAATGGGAAAGAGCCTGGGCTGGAACTCATTCATCCTTCTGTTATTTCTTCCTCTGCTGTGACTGCTCAGTGATCTCTCTAAGGTCTCTGCTTGGAGAGAAAAAGGGACAGATAAAAATACTTCAGATGTAGATCCTCATACCACAAGCAAGTGACGAGGTTGCATTGCTGCCCCCAGTTGCAAAGCCTTGCCGGAGGGACATGTGTTCTTTCTGTGGCTTGAGTCAACTTCCCTTTGCAAAGCAGTCACATCAGTAATCTGGAGTGTGAGACACCCCGGGAGTGGGGGCTCGTTTTATTTTTTAGTTGCAATTATAATGAGATCTGTCACTGTTGAATAGCTTCATCTCCTCTACCCTCACTTAATGCATTTCATGTTGGTATCATTGTCCCCCATCACCTGCCAGAGCACTGAGGAAGGGATGCTCACTCCAGTTTGGCAAGTTATTCTAGAATGTGTAGTCCAGGATTCCTTGCAAATTGTAGGTGGAGCCATTCATAGATACATCCACCTGGCAGAGGTGGAGAGGAGAAAGTGGTAACCCCCGGCAGCCGAGCCCCTTCCATGTGACTCAGGCTGCCACCCAGCACCAGCCAGCTGGAAGGGACAGGAAGTAAATCATCATCCTTTGGGGTGAAGCCAGGGCATGGCTACCCTGCTGCAGCCTTCTGCTGGGGTCACACCCCAGGGGCTTACTGGCCACAGCAGGAGCCCTTGCTGTTCTTGTGATATACTCAGGTACATCCCAGCATTCCCAGCTTTTCCTTTTTTGCTCATTTGGCTTACTGGGGATGTTCTTAAATATATTCATGACCCCTGAGCAAGTTGTGGAGTCTCACTTGGTCTTCTTTTTTTTTTTTTTTTACAAAGGTGATACCTTCTGGTGTTAAAATTCTGAGTTCCTATACATTTCCTTAGAATCATGCAAATTCATTGTGTATGGATATTTGATATCATATGACTTTCTAAGGGAAACTTTTCACAGTAAAAAGTTTGAAACCTATCTAAAAATCTCAGAATTGGCAGTGCAGTTTTTAATAGGGAAATGGAATGATGTATAAATAGAATTTGATTAGAAATAACATGGCTCCTGACTCCCATACTGACTGTGGATCTTGGGCTCCCTGACCCTGTGTTAAATTACCCATGACCTGCGAGGTTAGGCAGCCTAGCAGTTAGGGACATGGGCTTTGGGGTCAGACTCGCCTGGGGTTAAGACTTGGTTCTTGAGGTAGTATTCTTTTAATTTTCTTCAACCATTTATTAATGTAAAAACCATTCTTGGTTCCTGGGAATACAAAAGCAGGCATTCAGCCTTGGTTTGCCAGTTCCTGGGCTGTGTCTTTTAATCCTGTCAAAAGAAACTTGCCAGCCAGGCTGAAGACAAGCTCTGTCATGAGTGTCTTGGCCTCTGTATATATGAAAACTTGGCCTGACACATCTGCTTATCAAATGTGCATTTCACTGAGTTAATTGCTTAGATGGCACCTCACATGACTGAATTTTAACTTAAACTTAGATTCTTAATTACTACTTAATGTCATAAGGAAAATCACATGACATGGCATTGAAATAAAAGTTTAGGAGATGACTTGTATCTGCCAGGCAATGAAATTGAAGGCAGTAGAAATGGCCAAATTTCTCAGAATAGATCTCAGAATTTTCAAAATGCAAAAGTTGGACTAATAGATCATTTGTCAAAATTTCTGGTTTGACTTTCATGAGGAGTCATCTAATTTCCATAATGTGGAATCCCATGAAAGAAAGAAGAAACTTCAAGGGGACCTACAAAATGCAGCCCCTACTAGGATTCTTTCATGGGCCTTGCAGGTATACTGTCAATTTTAAAGGTATCATAGAGGTCGAGGTCTTAGGTCTTGATTATGGAAAGCAGTATGCCACTGTGGATGTTTTGCACAGCTGCTGATAAATAAGAATGATCCCCAATGCTCTTCAGATGTTGGATGTAAAACAGGCCTACACTTAAATGTTGATTAGGATACTAAAGAAAAATGTGTTTTGATAAA
>NW_006439568.1:26242348-26257743 GCF_000325575.1 Pteropus alecto | reverse complement strand
CTAGGATGCAAACATAGGGAGGAGGTCATTCTCATGGTTGTCACTCAAATGTGGGGACATCTTGTGAGCTAGGTCTCCTTTTATTTTGTGTCCTGGGAAACTCACTCACTCACCGTAGTCTCAGCCCTGAGTTTAAATATAGTTTACTTTTTCTTCCTAAAGAACTGAGAAATCCATGTTGTATCCTACAATCCACAGTGTAAAAACTGAGGAAATACAGTGGCCTCAGTTCTCCCAAGGAAGAGGGGCCTTGGCCTCCTGGGGTCTTTTTAGCCTGGCTCCCATTGTGTATCCTTTCAGCCTGAGCACCAGCTCCCCTGGGAGGCCGGTTGTCACCCTTCCTCTACACTCTTGTCACGCCCTGTGCTCGTCTTCTGTGGGTCCTGATCTCAATGTAATTGTTTTGTTTGTTTGTTTGTTTGTTTTTTATCTGTCTCTCATTTAGACTATGAGTTCTTTGGGAAAGAAAACTCTTCATCTCTTTATTTTGCCATCGCCAAGTTCTGTGTCTGGCGGTACTGAATGCCAGAGTAGTGGATGCTTAAAGAAAAACTATTGAATGAATAAATATACTTCGTAAAGGAGTCTAAATCACTTTTAATGCTTGGAAGATGCAGAGGTATTTTGAAAAATGCCTTCTTTAATCTGGCCAACTTGAAATTAAATGGTGACCGTGATTTGGAAAATCTGAACTTTCACCTTTTCAGATGATGAATATGCTTTATGGTTTTCCTAATTAGAGCAATGACCAAATCCTTGGCCTTCAAAGGCCTATTGAAAGAGACAAGAGCAGCTTTGAGGGTCAGAATTTAGCAATGGTGTTGTATCTTCTGCAGTTGGCCCAATGGCGGAGTCAACAAGCTAGGACATCCTTCGGGGATGGAAAGAAAAATGAATTCTTCTGCTGACTGAATAATAAATCTTTCTCCTTTAATGGTCAGTGCAGCCCCATGGTGGACTGATCAAATGTCCTCAGGAGCCAGAGGTCCCTGCTAGTTCTAGTCTTGCCCTTGCCTTCAGTTAAGGCCTAACCTGATCATCCAGATAAGGTAATATGTAACATTTACTTTTGAAGACTCATAACTCCAGCCAACTGAAGTTTGCCAAAGTGGATTCACCGCTTAGGAATCTTTGAAAGAAAGATGCTAATAACCATGTACTTGTGTATTATGTGAGGCTGCAAGCTGTTGAAAATCCCTCTTGTCCCACTAAAGCTATGATGCTAACTTTCTACAGGGACAAAACTCTCTAGTTTTGCTGAGATCCCTAGACAAATCATCTGCTTTCATATACGCAGAAGCATAACTCATACCTGACTCCAGTTTCCAAAATATGATATTCACAGCTGGCAGCCTTCTCTGTCCTGCCCCTATTTAATAGCCACAGAATATCCTGTTCATTTTTTTTCCTGAGAATAGTTTAGATCTATTTGCACAAGCTTATTATAATTTAAGAAATTCTGAGTTTGTAGCATTTAAAAACATAACTATGTCAACATATATAATTGTAGTTTTTGGTCAGCAGGGTTGGAGCACAGTTAGAAAACTGATAGCTGGAGAAGCCACATCTCATCCCCTTCCAGAGAAAACTGTGACTATAGTTCCATCTACTCTCTTTTCATGGCATGTATTTAAAACATTCTGTTATAAAAATATACTCAATTATTATAGAAAATGAAGGAGGAAAATCCCATAATCCCAACATTTAGAAAACCATTGTTACCATTACTGATGTCCTTGTTTTTATTGCCCTGCGTACAAAGACAAACACTGAATATGCATCACAGCATATGCACTTTCCCAAACAAACGAAAATAGCACAAACTTTAATTGCACAAGACAGAAAGAACACACAGAATGCATACACATATCCTACATTTCAATCTTATTTAGAAACATTGATGAAAAATACCAAATAAAATATTGGGCATAAATATAGCAATATATTTAATATACCTTGACCAAGCAAAATTCATTCCAGGAATGCAGAGATAACAAAATATTAGAAAATTTATTTGTATAATCTGTTTTATATGAAAGCTCCATATGATCATTTTGATACTGAAAAGGCATATGAAAAATTCATAATGTGATTTAAAATTTTTCCAACTAATAATATTATGCTTAATTAGACACAATCTTGTTAAAGTCAGAGAAAGATAAATGTTACTGTTTTCTCCATGTTTAAAAGTGCTTGTCAATACAATGAGCAAGATAATTAAATAAGATGTCTCCCTATTATAGAGAAGAGGGCAAAATTGTCTTCTTTTGAAGATGATATATGATTGGCACCAAGAGAATCATTAAGAAAAATAAACTTTTGGAAGTAATAGTTTCATACAGTGTGCAAGTATAAAATAAATACATATAAAACTAATAATTTCTTATATGTCAGCAACAACCAGTTAGAAAATACAATGGAAAAAAGATGACACTCAGGGTAGCATCAATAACAGTAAAGACCTAGGAATACATGGAACCAAAACCAAAACCAAAACAAAATAGAATAGAAACGCTTCTGAGAAAAATATTGTTTGAATACGGAAAAACCAAATCTTGTTATTGGATGGTGTATTAGTTTCCTAGGGCTGGAGTAACAAATTACCACAAACTTAGTGGCCAAGAAATTCACTTTCACATTTCTGGAGGCTAGAATTCTGAAACCAAGGTGTCAGTGTACTTTCTCTGGAGGCTACGGGAGGGATCTGTTCAGTGCCTTTCTCTTAGCTTCTGGTGTTGCTGGAATCCTTGTCTTTCCTTGGCTTATAGAATATATCACTCCAGTCTCTGCCTTCATTATCACACAGTGTTCTTCTTATATTTCTGTCTTTATGTCTCTGCTCTTTTATTATAAGGACATCTGATATATTGGATTGGGGCCCATCCTAACAACCTCATCTAACCTTGACTTTATCTGCAAATACCCTATTTCCAAAGGGGATCACATTAACAGGTACCAGGGGTTAGGACTTTAACATATCTTTTTGAAGAACACAATACAACCCATAACAGATGAGAAGACCCAATGTTAAAAATGCACATTCTTTAACTAACCTACAAATCTTATGCAATCTCAGTAAAAATTCCCCAAGGGATTCCGAGTAAATTCTGAAACTCACAGTGGGAGGGGAGCAATATGAAAATAGCCAGGACAGTTCTTAAAAAGGCATGTATTACAAAGCTATCGTAACTAAGTATGTATGATACTAATGTAGGAACAGAGAGTCCAATGAAATAAGATAGTGTAAACCCAAGCGAGTGAGTGTGTATGTACATATTATGGGTTGAATTTTGTCCTCCCCCAAATTCATATGTTGATGTACAAACCCCCAATGCTTCAAAATGTGACTGTATTTGGAGTTAAAGTCTTTAAAGAGGTAATTAAGATATAATGACATTAGGTTGATTTTAATTCAGTATGACTGGCATCCTTATAAGGAGAGGATTAAGACACAGATATGTGTAGAGGGCAGAGCATGTGAGGACACAGGGAGAAGACAGTCATTTACAAGGCAAGGAGAGAAGCCTTAGAAGAAATCAATCCTGCTGACACCTTGATCTTGGACTTCTAGCTTCAGAATTGTGAGAAAATAAATTTCTGTAGTTTAAGCCATCCAATCAGTGGTACTTTGTTATGGCAGCCTCAGCAAATGAATACAGTATATGAGCATGCATGAGAGTTTGTACATGTGTGTATATAAATATACATCAGAATTTAGCGTTATGTATATGATAAAGGTGGCATTTCAAATCTCTGAGACAACTAACAGCAAAACTGTAAAGCTTGACCCTTATCTCATTTTTTATGCAAAATAAATTTTAAATAATAAAAATATAAATATTAAAATTGATCCATAAAATACTAAAATATGGGTAAATATTTTTATAATCCTGAAGTGCAGAATGTATGATACCCAAGAAAAATTATAAAGGAATATTTTATAGGTTCAAATGCATACAATTAAAATATCCCACTTTGCAATGTTAAGAATAACAAAGTTGAAATACAAATGACAAACTAGGAAATATGTTTGCAATATTTATGACACTGAGTTAATGTTAATATCTTTAATATACAAAGGACATTTACAAATTAATTTTAAAAAGTCAAGGTATTTAAAAAGTGAGCAAAGGATATAACAGCAGTCCAAAAAAATGAAAAGTATATGAGAAATAAACAGATGAAAATGTGTTCATTCTCACTCATAATTAAAACAATAAAGATAGTCCATAATTGGTGATGATTACAAAGATGGGTGGAATCAGGCAATAGGCTCTTAGAAGCTCTTGCTGGGGTGGACTTGGTTCAGACTTTCTGGAGAGCAGTTTAACAGTATATGTTACCACTGAAGTAGGCATATTCTTAGACCCAGAGAGTTTAGTTTCTGATTGTATCCTAAGGAGATAATTGCACAAGTGAGCAAAGATGATTGCATAAGTATTCTCCTTGTGATGATCGTAAGGGCAATAGTGTAGGAAAAATATAAGTGTCCATAAGTAGGAAATTAGGTAGCTAAATAATAGGCTAGACATATTTGGGAATATAATCTGGCCATTAGAAATAATGGCCAAAAAATGTCTGTTTACTATTATGTACAAACAATTATTAGAGATAGAGTAGAATAAGCAGTTTGCAAAAGAATTGGTATCATGATTCCAATTTTGTAAAATCTCATGCTCACAAAGATGTCTGGAAGATAATTTGTTGGAATTGACAGTGATTGTCTCCTGATAGTGGGGTTTGGGGTAATTGTCATTTTTCTTTTCTTTATACTTTTTGATGCTGTTTGAAAGTACAATGAACACAGATTTTTTTTTTTTATTGTCAGAACAGACTAGTAAAGCCATTTCCCTTTGTGGAAAATGATTTATAAAATTTTTAATGATTGTAAAATAACTAGTTCCCCTATTATTCAGCATTTACATTTTTCTACATTTTCAGTAGTATAAATAACGCTATAATGAACATTTTTGTGCACAAATGTTTGCTAATATTTCAGATTATTTCTTTTCTTGTAATGGAATTACTAGCTCAAAAAGTGTGAGCATTTTTAAGGCTCTTGATACATATTATCAAATTGTTTTTCAGAAAGACTGTATCAGTTTATATAGCCTTGATCATCACATCCTTATGAATAATGAGTATTATTGCTCTAGACAGCATTTGCTACATTAATGGGGGGAAATAATATTCCATTGGTATTTTTATTTGAATTTTATTTTTCACACATTTATTAATCACTAAAGAAGAGACTTCTTTTATAAATTTTTTAGTCATGTCATATGCATTTTTTTCTATTGAGGTCTTGCAATATTTATTTTTTAAATATTACAGATGTAGTAATATTTCATCATTATAATAGGAATGTTCTAAAAATTTGAGTTAATGTTTAAGATTTTTGCCATGAGTTTTAAGTTATTTGGTGGTTAAATTAACTGATCATTTCCTTTATATTTTCTTTTGTTGTTGTTATGCTTGTGTAGTTTTTCTCTATCCAGATATAAGATAAAATATCTAGATTTTCTTATAACTTTTTTGTCTTTTTTTTACAGTTTAACGAGAAAGTATTTTGAATGTGAAGGGACACGGTGTTCTAAATATTTTTCCAAGTTTCCATTTCATCATAACTTTACATTTTTAAATTTAAATAGACTTTACTTTTTTAGAGCAGTTTTAGGTTCACAGCAATATTGAGCAGAAACTAGAGTTCCCATATGTTCCTGCCCCAACACACATAGCCTCCTCTACTATCAGCCTCCTGCAGCAGAGTGGTAATCTGTTAAAACTAGTGAACCTGTAGGGACAGGTTATCACTCAGAGTCTATAGTTTACATTAGGGTTCACATTTGGTGTAGTACATTCTATAAATTTTGACAAATGTATAATAACACGTACCCACCATTATAGTATCATACAGAGTAATTTCACTGCCCTGAAAATGTTTTGTGCTCCATCTATTCATCCTTCTACCCTCAACCCCTGGACAACTAATCATTTTACTATCTCCATAGTTTTGCTTTTTCCAAGATATTATCATACAGTTGGAATCATATAGTTGGAATCATAGAATATGAAGCCTTTTTAGGTTGGTGTCTTTCACTCAGTAATATGCATTTAAGTTTCCTCCATGGTTTTTCATGGCTTGATAGCTCATTTCTTTTTAGCGCTGAAAAATATTTCATTCTACTGATGTATTCACCTACTGAAGGATATTGTGATTGCTTCCAAGTTTTGGTAATTATGAATAAAGCCGCACTATAAGTTTTTATGTGGACGTAAGTTTTTATCTCATTTGGATAAATACCAAGGAGTGTAATTGCTGGATCTTAAGGTAAGAGTATGTTTTGTTTTATGAGAAACCCCCAATTTGTCTTCCAAAATGACTGATTATTTTGCATTCCCACCAGCAGTGAATGAGAGTTCCCATTGCTCCACATCTTCGTCAACATTTGGTGTTGTCAGTGTTCCAGATTTTGGTCATTCTAATAGGTGTGTAGTAGTGGTATCTCATTGTTTTAATTTACAATTCTCTAATGACATATGATGTTGAAAATCTTTTCATATGCTTATTTGCCATTTGTATGTCTTCTTCAATAAGGTGTCTGCTCAGGTCTTTAGCCCATTTTTAAATCAAGTTTCTCATTTTGTTATTGTTGAGTTTTAAGAGTTGTTTGTATATTTTGAATATACAATCCTTTATCAGATATGTCTTTTATAAATATTTCCTTCCACCATCTGGTTTTCTTTTTATTCTCTTGAAAGCATCATTCCCAGC
This sequence comes from Pteropus alecto, assembly GCF_000325575.1. Classification (NCBI taxonomy): domain Eukaryota; kingdom Metazoa; phylum Chordata; class Mammalia; order Chiroptera; family Pteropodidae; genus Pteropus; species Pteropus alecto. The sequence goes on along the minus strand of NW_006439568.1, from coordinate 26,250,968 downwards.
ACAGTTTTTAATTTTAGTGAAATTCAACTTATTGGTTAGATCTTTCATGGACTGTGCCTTTGGTGTTGTATTGAAAAAGGCATTGCCATACCTAAGGTCACCTAGATTTTCTCTTTTGTTATTTTCTAGAAATTTTATAGGTTTGCATTTTACACTTAGGTCTATGATCCATTCTGAGTTGTGAAAAGTGTAAGGTTTATGTCTACATTCCCTTTTTTTTTTTTTTTTGCATGTGGCTGTCCAGTTGTTCAATACCATTTGTTAAAAAGGCTATCTTTTCTCCATTGTATAGCTCCTTACAATGTTTTGTTAAGTAACCAGTCCTCTCACCTTATGTTTGAGATGCATCCTTTATCATATGTCAAGTTTTTTGTATTAGGTACATTTCTGGATTTTTAATTCTGCTCTGTTAATGTGTTTGCCTATAACTTGCATATACTTGCCATTATAATTTAATAATAAGTGTTAAAATGAAGAAGCACCAGTCTCCGATTATTACTGATCTTTTTCTTTAAGTTTCTTGGTTTTCTCTGGCCTGCTTATTTTTTCAAATCTGTGAGGTTTCACTAAAAACATCCTGTTAGAATTTTGAATGGAATTAATGAAGCCCTAAGTTAACTTGGGAAGACTGACATATTGGTTTCTCATTTTTAGGAACCTGATGGGTTTCTTGGTGTTTTGCTCATTAATCAAATCAGGCCAAAGGGCACAGTGCTGTAAAATGACCTTAATAGAAAGGTGGGCACCAGACCGTGATAGGCACTCCCTAATTCTGTAAGGAAGTGACTAGAAATTGTAGGGATCACAGGGGCATTACCCAAGAGAATTTTTCAGCTAGCAGCATTATGGGGCCCAGATTTTGTTTTCAAGTGATTATTCCAGGATAGATTGGCCCTGAGGGGAAGTGAGGCTGTGTTTTGACAGATTCCTTTGTCTGGATGGAGAGCATGGAAGAGCTGGCTGGAACTGGCATTGTCCTGTTTTGCCTCCCTTCCTTCTACAGGGAGGAGGGGCTGGGTAGAGCAGCAGAAAGCACATAGACTTTGGAATAAGGCAGATCTGGGTTTGAATTCTGATAGCTGTTTGAATTCTGACAGCTGCTTAACTTCTCTGATTCTCATCTGAAATGTAGGTGTTGGTACTCACTGGATAGGGTTGTTGTTTGTGTTGAATGAGATAATAACATAAAGCACCTGTATAGGCCTGGCCCATGGTCTCACCGAATGGTGGCCGTCAGTAATAGTAATACAATTATTGTTTTTTTTTGATAGTGGTGGGGATTCAAAGAAGTAATGGATATAAAGAGTTATCACAATGCCTGCCACATATTAGCTCTTGTTTTTGTTGTCACTGCATTATTATTATTGTGGTAGTTATATGTAGCAAGCAGGCATCCTACACATGACCCTGCACCAGATGAGTGCAGAGGCATTCCTTACAAACTGTGGTGGCAGGTGCTGTGGGCTATCCTGCCCCCTGCTTGATGTTGCCCACAAGAACCCTGGTGTGCTGGATCCATGTGCCTGGGCTCGACTATAAGATCAGAGTCTCTCTCCTCAGATTCTCCTTCTCTGACCATAACGATGTGGGATCCCCCACCACTGGAGCCAGCCACAGCCCCTCTTCTCCCTGCAAGCCCCCCACCCATTAAGAGCAGAATAGGGAAGACCGCCTTCCAAGAAATGGTCAAGAGCTTAAGGTTCCAGGCTCCACACACTTTTTGTGAATTGTGATACATTAAGCAAATCAAGCTACCTCCCAAAGTATTCTTTTTCTCATCTGTACGGTGAGGGCAATATAACTCAATAATTGCCCCCTCCCCGGGCTGTATAAGGGTTGAATGAGAGCATGTAGAGTGACATCTGGTACATGGTAGGCCCTGATAAAATACAGGAGACCCAGTTAAATCTGAATTTCAGATAAACAACCAAGAAGCTTTTAGTATAAGTATATCCCAAGTATTCACAGGGCATACTCATATTAAAAAAACTATTTGCTGCTTATATGAAATTCAGATTTAACTGGGAATCCTGTACTTTTATTTGCTAAGTCTGGCACCCTTACCCCTAACGAATGTCAGTTCCCTTCCTTTCTTACCACCTGTAAGCATGAATGTGACACCCTGACCACCTCCCGGGTCATTTTGACTATCTCATTCATTCCCATGAACTCTTTCAACCACCAGATACTTGCCGGGTTGGTAGAGAAGGTGAAGGCAGAGAAATATAAATTAACCAAGGACTCTGGTCAGGCAGGTTCTGTGAAATGCCTGGAAAAAGGTCAAGTGCCGTTTGAACAAGAGCTGTTGGTGTTTTGGTGGCCCTTCAGGTTTCCATACTCCTTTTGGACTGAAAATTCCAGAAGAAAGGCATTTGATCTCTTTGGGGAGCTTCCTATGATACCTGTCACCTCCCCCTGGTTCTCTAGGAAGGCCAGAGAAAGAGCACGTGGAAGAGCTTGGTCATGTGCAGGGCAGGGGAAAAGTCAGGATTAGCACCTCCAGGCTCTGAAAGTCGCACTGCTCCCCTGCCCCTCTCCTCTGGAGCTCTGCACAGACCTGTCCCTGAGTCAGCACTTAATTACCCTGGCTCCCAGAAAGCATGAGCCCCTCCCGCCTGCTCCACAGTGGAGGTTCTTTTCTGGGCCCTTCACAACTATAAAAGGAGAGGACATATGGCCACCTTGGCCCCCACTTTCAGATGTACCTTGGATGTTGTGTCTCTCTGTCCTCTGAGCAAAGAGAGGGACTGCAGCGCCCAGACCTCATGCCATCCACCTAACACCTCTGGGGCCCTGCTGGCCTGCTGAAGCCAAAAGAAGTCCTCACCCTATGGCTAGGTCTCCACCACGGGGCCAGAATCAGAGGACAGTGAGACGTGAGCAGATCTGTGCAGTGGATTTTCTTCCTGCCTTTCTGGGGGACTTGGGGTGGAGGTGAGGCAAAGCCATCTGTCATCTTAGAGAAGGGAGAAGCATACTAAGGTCAAAGCTTTTTATCCACTTGTACCAGGCTGGGTGTCTTACAGATGGCGGGTTGAGCAGCCTCACCAGAGGGGAGAACCCAGGCCATGTAGCATGGACCCGGATCGAGCTCTGGTGCAAACACTGTAACCTCAGATCAGCATTTTGTTGTGCCCCAGTTCCCTCTCTGCAAATTAAGTATAATGAAATGCCAACCTCACGTGCTTGCTGTGAGACATAATGAATAGATGCAATTAAAATGCTCAGTCTAGCACCTCACATTAGTAAGAGAAGGCAAAGGCCACTCTGAAGTGTGTCGAAATGGTTTCTCTTGAGTAAACTGAAGTTTCTATGACGTCTTGCTTTGTGCAGATGCCCTCCTAGGTGGGTAGCAGGCTTCCGCTCCCCCTCTGCTCTCCCTGGCCTCCAGTAAGGTGTGTGAGTGTAGGGGGTGAGATTACCCCAGCAGCTCATAATAAACCACCTGATCTTTGTGAACTGAAAACCTTTCCTCACAGAATATCAACTAGCAGGCACACAGGAAAGACAATGACAGAGGAGATTTTCACACCCAGGACGGGCTGCTGATTACTTTAATGGTGTCTCTGTCCTTAGTTCCCAATGGATTTGCATCTGTGTGACATGAGACTAAATGGTAACTACTCCTCCCTGTGTCTGTGCCAACAACATATAGACATAAAGAAAAGGTACCCCAAAATATTGACATGAGGGTATCTTAGAGGTGGAAAGAAGGAAAATAACATTTAGTGGGTGCAACTAGGTCCCAGGTGCTCAGCAAACATCACTTCGTTGAATCTTCATAAGAACCCTGTTATATAGATTGGACTTATCTGTCAATAGAAATGGGTGCCCAGAGGTTAAGCAACAATCCAGTGTCACACAGCTAGTAAGTGGGAGAGCCAGGATTCATACCCGCAAGCGACTCTGCAGCCACTGTCTCAGAGAGGACTCCAAACCACCACTCTGTCTCTCATGCCCATGGCAGATGCCACATGTCGATTGTGACACTATTTCTCACCAGATCCAGGGCAGCCTCAGTAGTCTTCCAAATACAGCTGACCACTACTGACTTATAGGGTGGACATTCAAACCAAGCTCATGGACCAGCCCTGCATCATTCAAGCAGCCTTCCGGCTTGCCATAACAGGCTCTTTGTGCCAGCTCAGGTGTCTCTTATGGCCCAGCTCCCCCTGCACAAGGCTGATGCCAGGGTCAGGTAGGCAACGTCAGGTGTATGACAGGCTTCCTGTGAAGGTTTATCATTGAAGTGGGGCATTTTTCTCATCAGTGATGCAAATCTTTGGGTCAATTGTTGCCCTCCCCTCTGTTAAAACTCGAGTACCTCTGGGATAGGTGACATCCATGCTTTACTGTGAATTTATTTTCTGAATCACTGTTTTGCTTGTTCAGAAGGATAGGCGAAATTTTTTCTATATGTCTGGGGATATTGGCTGAAATCCAAAGCTTAAAGCAATAAGTGATCTCTCACTGCTCTCACTGCTACCAGCACACACACATTTTATAGAGAGGTGCTAGACCATCTATGAAGAATTTGCTAAAAAGTATCCAAACTGGTCCTGCAACTCCCACATCACCCATATTCAGCTTATATCTAAGAAAAGGATAAAGGTTGCTCAGTGAGAAAATCTTCAGGTCACCCCATGTGGCTCCATTAAACTGTTTCTTAGGCGTGACATACCTTTTCAAAATTTGTTGGGGCCAGGGCTGAAATGTTTCCTTAGGGTCCAAGGTGACCCAACACCTTGGAAAGTGGCCAGGCTTATCAGTTGAAACTACTCCACCCAAGATTTCTTTTTGCTTGGGAGAGGAGATTTCAGCAGAAAGTGCCTCTGTGGGCTGTACTTTCAGGCAGGAGCTGAGGAATTTTTATAGAAAGTTAGATGGAGAGGGTGCGAGCCATGTTGCCTGGTTTGGAGAATGGGCCGCACTGGAGAATCCCCATCGGGGGTCTTCAAAGAATGCACTAAAGCCCCCTTTGAGGGATAGGAAAAGAGCCTGCCTGTGAACAGTTGCTAAATAACATCTCCTAAAGACCTCTACGTCCTAATCCCCAGAACTTGTGAATATGTTACCTAATGACAAAAGGGACTTTGCAGCCATGATTATATTAAGGATCTTGAGATGGGGAAATTATCCTAGATTATCCAAGTGGCCCCAATGTGATCACAAGGGTTGTTGTGAGAGAAGATGAGAGGATGGAAGCAGAAGTCAGAGAGAGGGAAGATGCTATGCTGCTGGCTTTGAAGATGGAGGAAAGGGCCACATGCCAAGGGATGCAGGTGGCCTCTAGAAGCTAAAAAAATCAAGGAGAGAGATTACCTCTAGAACTTCCGAAAGTTATGCAGCCCTGACCTCCAGAACTGTAAGAAAATAAAAGTGTGTTGTTTTGAGCCTCTAAGTTTGTGGTGTTAATACTCCTTCCATTACTGGGAGGAAGCATTGTGCAGCCAGAGTACCATTGCCAGCTGAAATACAATATGGCGCACAACATTCTTATACCAAAAAATTGTTCATTGTTTAGCTGACATTCATATTTAATGGGGCATCTGCTTTCTTATTTGCTAATTCTGGCAAGAAAGGAGTAGCAAACCCGTTAATTATTAAAAGGACACTTTAGCCCCTTTGCTTCTCCTTTCTCCTCCCTGCCCCGAATGTGGAGAACCTGAAGCAGGTGGTAACCGTGGAAGGAGAAATTGAAATATTCAGAGGAAAAGATGAGACTATGACTCTTCCCAGGGCCGGTTTCTATATCTGGGTTAGGCATCTGGGTAGATGGTGGCAAGTGGAAGATGAAAGAGAGGGAATAAACCTTGAACTGGCTGAGAGAGTCATTTTTCTCTTAGATCAGCCTGGCATTTTAAATATCTGAAATAAAGGATCATTGGGTAATATCCGAAAGTGACCAATATGTTTTTGGATCTTCCCAACATATTGTCTCCGGTGGGGAAGAGAGAACCAAGAGCAGAAAGGCAGGGTTTGGGGAAAAGTCAAGGCGATGCCTAGTTATAACACAAGTCCAACCCAGTCAATAAACCAGTTACATTCTCTCCACCCGATCGCTGCTCTCTCCTGTTTAATTGCTCCCATAATTCCTGGGAAGAGTGATACCCATACCTTACCCATACCTTACCATGCCATAATTTTACTAGATTGCTTTTTCCCCTGGGCCAGGAAGGACAACCAAGCCCCAGAGTGAGGGGAGAGGGTGAGGAAAGGGGCAGGAATTCCAGAAGGGACCTCAGGAATAAGCAGGAACATGTATGAACTCGATGACCTGTTGGGGCCTGGCAATCTCTTGACACTGTGCCTGAGCAGCTTTGGTGAACTGGTACCAAATCCTACCATCAAAAATAAAAATATGAGGGGCAGAGTTATGTTCTTTGGAATTTTCTGGACAGGTCCTATGAAAATTGCCCAGAGCAGTGCTCTCGCCAGAATTCCACATAACAATTGCGTTGGCTACGGTGAACTGCTTAGAACATTTCTCTCCACCTGAGTTTTCTTGACCTAAGCAGATGTGAATGGCTTTTGTCTGACTCACCCTGAGCCTGACCTATTTGTGAAATGCTTTCTCTACAAAAAGCTGGAGAAAAGTGCAGAGAATTGTACATTTATAATTCTAGCATAGACAGGACTGTCTAACCCTCTCATTTTGGCTGCTTCCTACTTGCCAATGGTAGATGAATGCTGCAAATGTTGGCGAGTTTCTAATGGTCTAACCTATCTGCTCCAGCAGTAATTGCCAGGAAGATGGGGGTGAGGTAAGAGATGGAGAGTGGGGGAAGGGCATGCAAATGTCAGAGCAGGGGCCTGGGAGAGGCTGTGAGGACCCCAGAGATCCATTTCTAGTTCTGCCTTTTCTTTGTGGTGAACCAGGAACCTCTTAAGGATGAGTGGGCTGTCCATGAGGTAGGGTGTTGGTGCCAGGCACACAGCAGGGCACTGGCTTGGTAGAGTGGGAAGAGCCAGGACTTTGCACTCAGATCTGGGCTTGGATGTTTTCTGCCATTTTCCTTGCTGTGCGATGGTGGCTTTTCACCCTGTCTTCCAGAATCTGTTTCCTCTCCTACCAAATGGGCATAGTGATCTGTCCTTCATATGTCTCAGACTTCATATAAGAGTAAATGAAATATTACCTGTGAAAGGATAATGTATACTTCAAGTGCTCTACAAAATTTGTTGAAAGTGCTTAGAGAGCTTTAAATGAGGTTTCTGAAAATTTGCCTTTTTCATGGGTAGAAGAAAGAGAAGAGGCCGAGTTAATTCCATCAGGGCCAATGTTAACATGATTCAGACTGGCTGCGTCAGCCTGAGACCCTCCATTCTGCCCAGACTTTCTCCCACCTGACTCCTCGTCGGGAGTTGAGTGTGGAAGCCCAGTGGGCCCTGCGTCACTCCAGGTGATAATTAGAACTGCCACCACTGAGAGGTGCTGGTCTAGTGTCCCTGGGAAAGTCTCCACTTCCATTTCTGTAGCCTCAGATGAGGAGGGAGCCTTCTTGAGCTGAGTGAAAAAAGGAGTAAAGCAGACACCTTGCCAGGCAAGTTCTGCCATGGCCAACCCCTCGCTGCTGGCTTAGTCGGTGGTTACCAAATGGGGAGACCTGAGGGAGAGTTCTTATTAACTTCAGGTTCAGCTCAGATGACACACTTGTTCCTGCTGCTGAGAGCAGATACCTAAAAGGGCAGGTATGGGTGTTCCGTGTCAGAGGTTGGGGTTGTATCTCTTTCCTAAAGCTGCCTTCAGCTCCATCTGTGAAAAGAGAAGGTGTGATATGGTGACTGAGTCCCGTGCTTGGATTCTGGCTTGTTTCCTAGGATATTTAACTCATTACCATCTGGACTGTGGGCAGGGATGGAGCTGGCCTCCTCTGCATCTGGTCTCCGCAGCTCCTCTTGTTAACAGAATGCCTGAATTCCAGGGACTTCCCAGGTCTCTCTGGGCTGGTTGAGGCATCTGTGGCTAGGCCAGCAGGCGGGTCAGGGAATACATAAGCCATGGAGGGCACAAGGTGAGGAGGGAGTCTCAGCCTCCGCCGGAAATCTTCGACGTGCTTCCTACCTCTCCCAAGGGTGCCCAGCCTGGGCCTGTAGATGAGCTGCTGTGGGGAGACAGAAAGTGGGGAAATTAGCCACATTGGGAAGTAGGACCAGAGCCAGGTGCACTCACTGACGGAGCAGCTAAGGCCTTCAGATAAAAGTCTTTTAGTACGTTATAGTCACCTTCACTGACATCTGACATGCAAAGCTGTAAAGCCATTCTCTTCTTTCTCTTTTGCTATGATCATTACCTGAGAACAGCCCCAGCACATGGACAGGTCAACATAATACAGTGGTATTTGTTTATGTGAGTTTTGGACCCAGACTGCCTGGGTTCAAATCTTGACTTTACCTCTTACTCACTGGGTGACTTGGGCAAGTAACTTAACCCATTTGTGTCTCAGGTTTTTAATATAAAAAATGGGGCTAATAATAGTATTAATCTCATAGGATTGTTGTGATGGAGGAAAATATGAATTAATACATATAAAGTGCTTAGAACATGCACTAGCACAAGATAAACACTCAATAAATGTGAGCTATTCTTGTTTCTTGTTATTATTTCAAGAGTTTTACA